>NW_004955468.1:4896848-4910765 GCF_000276665.1 Chinchilla lanigera | reverse complement strand
AAAAAAAAAAAAAAGCATTAAGGTGTTTGGGGTGGGAGAAAACCAAGTATTTTGAAACACAGTAAATTTGAGCTGCTGGAGGGACTCGGACTTGCTATGCGTCCAGCTGGTTTCTGAGAATGAGCTTGATTCTTAGGAAGATGTCCAGGCTCAAGAGAAGATTGTAACTTTGGAAAGAATGTCTCTCTCTTCCTTGACTTACCCCCTTTTTCATTTAGTTTGTTTCTGTGTGTTCATCTTTGTCCTTTTCTCTTCCTTGCTTCTCTTTTTGCACGCTGAAGATTGGACCCATGCCGCTGCACACGCTAAACACACCCCCTGCTCCTGGACCACCGCGCTAGGCCTGATATTTTTATTCATGATCTTGTTTCCTTTACCTATGTCCATTCCCAGAGGTCTAGCAGCACTCAGGTAGAGGCTGTATCCATTGCACATGTACGGTGTAACTGTAAGGCGTGAAGGCTTTTGACTGGTATTAAGACAGTTTCTAAAAAGTGTACTGCGGCGCAGTCCAGGGCGTCAAGCATGCTAAGCAAGCGTTCTACCTCTGTGCTCCATCCCCTGCCCCATGACAGTTCTTTAATGAAGTTCCCAGAAGCTTTTCTACTCTTTGAACTACTTGGCTCTCACCCTGAGTCCTTGGAGATGGCTGCTCTGATAATTTAAGCTTCTGGTTTCCAGTTCCTTTTTCTGTGAATTCAATCCACCCGCCTTCTCTTTTCCAGGGTTTCAAAAGTTTTAGCTCCCTCCCAGTTTCCTTTTTTGTGTTACAAATTTTCTGTTTCATGCTGAGCATGGCCACGTATACCTGTAATCCCAGCACTGGGAGACTGAGGCAGGAGGATCATGAATTTGGGCCAGCTTGGACTACTTATTGAGATGCTGTTTGGGCTGGGGATTTAGCTCAGCGGCAAAAGCGCCTGCCTGGCAAGCGCAAGGTCGTGAGTTCAATTCCCGGTACCGGAGAAAAACAAAAACAAACAAACAAAAAAAGTTGAGATGCTGTTTTAAAAATAAATAAATAAATAAGCAGAAAAGACAAAAAAAAGAAAGTCTATTTCTTGATTTGCTTATTGCTACATGTGTACATGTACTTTATGGAAATGCACAGAATTGTGTGTGCTTATGATTTGTGCATACACAGTCCTCCCTCCCCTTCTCCCTTTCCCTTTTTTCTCTTTCTTTTTCTCTTTTCTTTTCTTCTCTTTCTTTCTTTCTTTTTCTTTCTTTCTTTCTTCTTTTTTTTCTCTTTTTGAGACAGGTTCTCACTATGCAGTTCAGGCTGGCTTTGAGCTCACTTTGTAGCCCGGGCTGGTCTTGAGCTCCTAACAATCCTCCTGCCTCAGCCTCCTGAGTGCTGAGATTACAGGCCTGTGCCACCACACCTGGCTTTTCTTCGTTCCTTCCTTCCCTCCTTCCTTCCTTCCTTCCTTCCTTCCTTCCTTCCTTCCTTCCTTCTTTCCTTCCTTCCTTGCTTCCTTCCTTCCTTCCTTCCTTCCTTCCATACTGGGGATTGAATCCAAGAAGTGCTAAGTGACATTCTCCACCCCTTTTAGTGTATTTATTATTGTTGGTTTTTTCTTTTGTCTTGAGACGGGATCTTACTATATAGATCAGGCTGGGCTTGAACTGTCTCTGTAACCCCAGCTGGCCTGGAACTTATAATCTTCCTGCCTCGGTCTTCTAAGTGCTAAGCTTGTAAACATTTATCACTATGCCCGTCTTATTTTAATTTTTATTTACTGTGGTACTAAGGATTGAATTTAAGACCTTTCACTTAGATACATCCCCAGCCCCTTAAAAAATTTGTTTTGTTTTATTTTATTTTTTGAAACAGGGCCTCATTCTGTAATCCAGGCCAACCTTCAACTCACTATGTAGCCCAAACAGGCCTCAAACTTGCAGTGATCCTCCTGCCTCAGCCTCCCTAGTGCTGGGATTACAGGCGTGCACCACCATGCTTGGCAAGAGGTTTCTTTTGGTTCCCAAGCTCAAGGAACTATATCTGATGATCACCTTCTTGCTGGCACAGTGTCTGAGGAGCGCAAGGCGTCACATGGCCAGAGACAGGAAAGGTGCTGTGTGTCCCCTGGTTTCAAGCAGTGATCCATCAAGCAGGAGAACCCATCCTGGTGACCTAATCTAGTCCTATTTAGCTTCTTTTAACACCATCATCAGATTAAATTTCCAGCTGCTGCGGTATGTGGTGGCATTGAGGAGGCTGAGGCAGGAGGATCACTGTGAGTTTGAGGTCAGCCTGGGCTACAGAGCAAGACCCTGTCTCAAAATAAAAAAAAACAAAAACAAAGTGCCCAGCTGCTAAATAACTTACATGAGCCTGGGAGGGGACAGATCATATTCAAATCATCAGTAGGAGCTCATGTGGCACTTAGGCTGATGCTGTTTTGCATAAAATACATGATGTTTCTAGGTTTCCTCTGCCAAGAATCAGGGTGTTGGGTTGGAAGTGACAGGGGGCCCAGGTGAGGCATGCAGTCACTTCTGAGGGTGCTCAGAAAACTGCTGACCCTCAGTCCCTGGAGAATTTCTGCAATGACTTGGAAGGGACCTATGAGCCTCAGAGATCAGGGCTCAAGGGGCTGATTATTACTCTTTTATTAAATGCTCATGATTGCTGGGAATCTAAGTAAAACTCTCAGTAATAAATTTCTTAGATATTTCTTGCCTCTCTGTAAGCTATCAGCCATGGGAAAATTACTCTGAGCCATAAATAAATTTTTATTAAAAATCGTGACTTTCTGAAGAGTCAGCACTTGGTGGACAACCTGTAATCCCAGCACTCTGGAAGACTGAGGCAGGAGAATTGCAAATCTGAGTCCAGCCTGGGCAACTTAGTGAGACCGTACCTCAAAATAAAAAATAAAAGAAGGGCTAAGGATACAGCTCAATGTGCAGGTCTTGGCTTCCAGCCATAGTTCTGGGGAAAAAAGAACCATGGACCTTCATCCAGGCATGGTGGTACATACCTGTAATCCCAGCTTTCCGGAAGGCTGAAGTAAGATCACAAATTCAAGCCCAGCCTGGGCACTTCAGCAATTTGGCAAGAACTTGTCTCAAAAATACAAAAACATAAAAGGGGCTGAGCACAAAGGTCATTAAGACTCTGGTTTTAACCTTGCATACCAGAAAAAAAATCAAAAATCACAGATTTTCATGTTTTGTCAGGACATACAAGCTTCCCCTGCAATCTTCTTTTACTTTTAATATTTACAGTTATATTTACAATGATAGTTGATGGTTAAATGATGCTCAGGGGGCCTTGCAGATCTTCAGGAAATAGGAATATATTTTTCTCTCTCTTCTGATACAGGGCCTTTGTATTGAGCTATATCCTCAGCCCTTTTTAAATTTTTTGAGACAAGGTCCTGCTAAGTTACTTAAGCTGGGCTTGAACTTGTGATCTTCTTGCCTCATCCTCCCATAGTCCTGGTATTTATATATATAATATATACTATATATATATATATAAAACAGGTGTGTGCCACCATGCCCAGCATGATGACTTTCCTTTAGTACATTAAAGGAAAAGGCCTTGCAACACATACAAAAACCTTTCAAATGAAAGTGGCCACACTTAGAAATGTTTTGGAAAGAATAATATGACTGTATCTAAAATTAAAAGTTCAAGTAGTACAAGGCTGTGTACATGTATCCCTCCTGCCCTACTCTGATTTCCTTTCGTCCTTGGTAACCATCTTTCTTGACATTTACTGGAGAGTGGTACACACACACTAAACTTGTGCATATATTTGTCCCTACATTGCGGATGCAACAGCCAAAATTAACATGGCTATTTATATTTTCTTTAACATAAATAGCAACATTCTGTGTATTCGCTCTCTCTGTTTTTGCTCTATCAGCGTACACTGGAGTGCATGCCCTGTTTGTTGTTTTTTTCTTTTTGTCTTTTATCCTGTTTTGTTTCTCTTCTATTTTTTCCCTATCAGCCTTTTGTAATGCTTTATAGGAATGTTGTGGGTTGTTCCAATTGCTGATCGCTGTTAACAAATTATCGCAAATCTTAATGGTTTAAAACTAGAACATTTTATTATTATCTCTCATGATTCCAGGAAGTGCCCGAACTCAGCTAGGCTGGGGGTCTCTCCTGCAATTGGTCGCCCCATGGCTAGACGTGGATCTATTTAGAACTCTTTCTCACTCATAGTTATGCTGATTAACTGAGACCTTAACTAGGTCAGGAGCTGGGACACAGGACCTCTCTGTTATCAAACCAGGCCCATTTTGCCAATCACTGAAAAAGAGAAAGGGTTTATTCACAAGATGGCCAGGCGTTGGAGAATAAATCTCAAATCTGGTGCCCGAGGATAGGGGTTTGAGATACTTATGGGATAAAGAAGCCCCGTGGCCCAAGGTAGGGAGAAAGGACAGGTGAAGCAATCTGAGATCTGCACATGTATATCAGACCCTTGGCTCTGGGCAGGAAACATGTTCAAAAATGGAAGTGTTATCATGACCTAAGGGTGGAGTATGGGCCTTCTTTAATTTTTAGTGCAGGCCAGGCATGGTGGCACATGCCTGTAATCCCAGCACTTGGGAGGCTGAGGCAGGAGGATCATTGCAAGTTCGAGAACAGCCTGGACTACAAAGTGAGCTCAAGGCCAGCCTGAACTGCATAGTGAGACCCTGTCTCAAAAATAGAAAAAAAATTTTTTAGGGCAAAACCTCTGGCCTTGAGGGTCCCAACAGATTGGGCTCAGTCTCCTTCCTATGATGCCAGTCATAGAGACCAGCAGCGAGGGAGGGTAGGAAAGACCCTAATCAGCAAGGCAGTGCTGGGATGCACAGATAGAGGCTCAAGATCTCTCTTAGAGGAGCTGACAGAGGTTTAGGGGTGTAGAGAAGAGGGTAACAAAGGTAAAGTTTGGGGTTTGCATAGCTGGGGTTTGCATTGCTGGCTGTTCAGGTAATCCTGGCCAAATCAAGGTGTGGTTGATCAGTGCCATGGACTGGTTTTGAGATGTTCTGGGAGATGCCAGGTGTGGTGGCACCATCCTGTTATCCCAGCACTCTGGGAGGCTGAGGCAAGAGAATCACAAGTCCAGCCACAAGCTGGGCAACTTAGTGATTTAGGGGAACGCTGTCTCAAGATAAAAAATTAAAAGGATGTAGTTTCTTAAAAATTAAAGGATGTAGCTGAGGATGTAGCTCAGTGCAAAGGTCCTGGGTTCAATCCCCAATACTTGGAGGGAAAAAAAGTTGTTCCGGGAGAGCCATCATTGCTTGAGGCGAAAGATGACAGCTCCGGTGTGGGGTCAGTCTCAGGTCGCATCATGGGTAACTGTCCTGCTTAGGGAGTGACCTCATCAAGACAGGGTCTTGGAGGCTCCGCTTTTCCTGGACTCAGAGGTGACTGCAGGTACAGGACAATGACGAGAGACTTTGAGACATCACTCAGGGTGGCTGGAACAGGACGATGTAAAAGCTGGGAATTGGTAGCTGTCTTTGCAAATCCTGAAAATTAGTGTAGTTAGTCTTGGCATCCTCAGTCTTGAAAGGGGATGAGGCAGGAGAGGTCAGTTTAGAGCCAATAACACAGATACTCCCAGAGTGCTTAGCATGGCTACATGCAAGGCAGAGCAGAGGTCTCAGATTCATCCTGCCTTTATTACCAACTGGACCCTTGCCTGGAGTTGGGGTCTTCACATGGTTTGAGCTGGACAAAGGCTGCTTCTATATAAACAGTTAAATTAGGTGGAAATATTATAGACAGTCAGACAGGACTAGGCCCAAGAAGGAGTCAGTGCAGAAGATAACCCATTACAACTGTGGCTAGAGGTGCACTCATCAAAGGCCAGGCCTCAAGATAAAGATGGAATGACTACACCTACACACCCACCAAAGGGACAAACAATATACTATAATCAATATTCTAAATAGACATCAGTCACCCGGGTGGGAAACCAGGACCTCCTGACCCATCTCTTCCCAAAAAAGGTCCTTGTTCTTTCCATGTACACTTGCTATGTGACCTGCTTCCCCATTGGATCAGTATTACCTAAGAGACTACACTTGTAATCTTGTGGGTTGATCACAGCTTTAGCCCTCCTTGTACCCACCTTGTGATTTTGCTCTATAAAACTTCCTTTGGGAAGTGGGCTCATGGGCAACTCACTTTCTAGGGACCCTCCTGTCTCTCTCTTAGTCAGGAGCTGTCTCTCCCTCTGCAAAATTTCCTCCTCTGAACCTGTTGTTCCTCAGAATTCATTCTTCAGTTTTGGAGACTATGAACTTGGCATATTGGACATCTAGCAAGTTGAGAGTTATAATATTTCCCTATATCATTTGGAGGTCCTATATCACTTCCACTTCCTGAAATACAGCTTAGTTCTGGTGTGCAGTGGCACACTAAGATGACTAGGTGATAACAATAATGTACCACACATTTCAAAAAGCTAGCAGGAAGCCGGGCGTGGTGGTACACACCTGTAATTCCAGCACTTGGGAGGCTGAGACAGGATTGTTGCAAGTTTGAGGCCAACCTGGGCTACGAAGTGAGCTCAAGACCAGACTGAACTGCATAGTGAGACCATGTATCAAAAGCCAAATAAACAAAACAAAAACATTGTGTACATTTATCAAAGTATTACATAGCAGCCCACTAATATCTATAATTGTTTGTGATTTTTTTTTTTGTCTTTTTGAGACAGGGTCTCGCTATGCAGTTCAGGCTGGCCTTGAGCTCACTTTATAGCCCAGGCTGGTCTTGAACTCGCAATTATCCTCCTGCCTCAGCCTCCCCAGTGCTGGGATTATAGGAATACGGCACCACACCTGGCAATACCTATAATTTGGATGTGTATGTATGTGTGGTACTGGGTACTGAACCTAGTGCCTCTGCACTGAGATACAATCTCAACCCTTATTATTTTTTGAAACAGGGTCTTGACTGGATATAATTTTTTTTTTTTGGTACTGGGAATCCAACTCAGGATCTTCCGCTCCTTGCGCTTGCTTGTGCTGCTGAGCTATATCCCTGGCTTAATTTTTGGTTTTATGCATCAGTTAAAAATTTTGGCAGCACAGCGCCTGCCTGGCAAGCACAAGGTCATGAGTTCGATTCCTGATACAATAAACAAAAACAAAAATTTTTAAAAATGCCTGCGTGATTTGGGGTGGAGGATATAGCTCAGCGGTACAGCACCTACCTGGCAAGCACAAGGTCCTGAGTTCGATACCCTGTACAAAAAAAAAAAACTTTGCCAGGAGCAGTGACACATACCTTTAGTCTCAGTGCTGAGAGGCTGAGGAAGGATTGCAAATTCAAGCCCAGCGGGCCTGGGCGGGGGTATGGATATAGTAGTGCAAAGGTCTCAGGGTTCAATCCCCATATTGCCAAAAAAATAAAATACTTATTAAGTGGTTACCGCATGCCAAGAACTAAGCTCTGAGGATACAGCAAGGAAAAAAAAAGCATACGCAACAAGGAAATTAAATTGCATAATATGTTAGAAGGCAGTAAATGCTGTGGAAAAATATGAAGTAGACTATGGAGGTAGGGGCTGAAGACAGTTTTTGGTTTTACAGAGAGTCAGAAGGAACCTCAGAGAGTAACTTCTGAGACCAGAGGAGAGGAGGCAGCGGGTCCTGAGGTATCTGGGGGAAGAGCAGAGGGGACTTTGAGAGTCAAGGCCCTGACGGGCAGCGAGCTGTGAGCGCTCAGGAACAGCCCCACTGGCAAAGAAGCCCGGGTAGGGAGGGACAGTTGACCCATCCCAGTGACCCTGACCCAAGCGGCCTTCTGAACGTGGGCTGCCTGCCAGGTGTTAAAAATGAAGCTCAGCTAGTACAAGTGAAAGTGATGTTAACACCTGATTTGGAAAGGGAAATTAGGGTGTAGTAACAGCACCCCACTCGTCAGACGTTTGGGGGGTTGTTTTGTTTTGTCTTTTTGAGACAGGGTCTCGCTATGCAGTTCAGGCTGGCCTTGAGCTCACTTTGTAGCCCAGGCTGGTTTCAAACTTGCAACGATCCTCCTGCCTCAGCCTCCCGAGTGCTGGGATTACAGGCGTGCGCCACTATGTTGGTTCTCCTTTTCTTTTACTATCTTGTTCCTTGCTTTTTTTTTCTTTGTTCTAGTGTTGTCCCCAGCTGCCTTCATGGGCATTTAAGTTCCCTTGGTCTTTGAAGTTCCAGAGGTCCGGAAGAGGACTCTGCTTCTCCACCTATAAGGGTGATAAATAGCGTGTGTTTTTGTGTGTGCAGTGTCCTTCGCCTCCGTTTTTTACAACAGTTCGCACCTAGATCACGCTCCCCTCCAGCAGCAGAAGAAACCACAGCGGGCGGGCGAGCGCTGCACCCGGGGCACCGTCCCCGCAGGTGGCCGAGGTGGGGTGCATTACAGAGGGCCCTACCTGCAGCAACACAATGGGTGGCTTTCAGCTTCTTCCTGGCGACTTCTGACCTGCGCCCCATGGCGAAGATACCTAAAGCTTCGAAGTAAGTCCTGCCTGGGTCCCCCCGGAACTGGATGAGACCAAGCAGCGCCGGTCGGGGGAGACAGGCACTGCACTTTCTCAAATCTACCTGCCACAGCTTCACTTCAGAGCCCCCGGGGCGAATCGCTTTGGCCCGCCTAGGCCCCCGTAGCCAGGGCGCGGCGGCCCGGAAGAGCTTTATGGGGTAGTCCTGGACCACGATAGCGTGGAGGACCTGGTACCTTATGCGTCGGGCCCGGGTCCTCTTGAAGAAGGTGTGGGCAGTGAAAAGAAAACAGGCCTGGGTCCAAGATTCGGGGCACAAACGTACACCTCGATGCTGGGTTTAGCTCCCTCTGGACGCTGGAACTCGGCGATTCAAGGAGGCGTGCGCTAAGCTCTTGGGGACTCATGTTTGGGAGAACAGAGAGACCCAGAGGGCTGGGAGATGCGAACGACATCTCGAGCGTCAGCGCAGGGTGGGCAGGCAGTATGTTCCCTGGAGAGAACGTCTTTTTCTTTTGTCTTTTTGACACAGGGTCTCTCTATGCAGTTCAGGCTGGCGTTGAGCTCACTTACGTAGCCTAGGCTGGGCTCGAACACTCAGTGATCCTCCTGCCTCAGCCTCCCGAGTGCTGGGATTACAGGCGTGCGCCACCGCGCCCGGCTTCCCTTGAGAAAACATCTGCTCACAGCCTTGAAAACGAGAAAGAAATGAGCGAGGGGCAGGGGGAGAGCGTTTCAGGCTGAGGGTTCGGCCAGTGCCAAGGCCCAGAAGTGGGGGACAGTTTAGCAAATTTAAGGACAGACAGGATTGTTGTGGGTGGAAAAGGTGTCACGGGACGGGCGGGGGCTAGATCTTGATATGTATGGAGTTTGGATTTTATACTAATTGGGAGAATCATTGGACCGGTTGCACAGGGAAGCGTGTATATTTTTAGTATTCTATCTTCAGTGTTGAGACTAGTCCGGTTGGGGACGGGCAAGAGTAAGCAGAGAGATTAGAAAAACGATCTAGAGACAGCAGCCTGGAGAGTTAGCAAGAGCAAGTAGTGATCTGAATGGAAATCAGAACTGACTCCGTTTGCCGACGGACTGTGAGGACAAGATGAGTCGAGCTTCTCTCCCATGTTTCTGATCTGTTCCACTGAATGACTTGATTGGTTCAGCAAAGTATTAGGTATCCAATAAGGGGGACTGATGGCAGCGCTGGCCTCCTGGGAGAGACAGAGGAAGCAGGGCTGTCACTGGTGTCTTGGTTACTTTTCTCTCGTTGCTAAGACAAAATACCTCACGCCCCAAATGAAAGAAGGAAAGATTTATTTAGTTCACAGTTTGTGGAGGTTTCAGTCCATACTCAGATGGCTCTGAGGCAGAGTGACATATGGCAGAGGGCAACCGTTCATGGCGGCGGAAGACAGCAAAAGCAACAAGAGCAAAAGGTGGTGGGGAGCAATGGGCAGAGAGCAAGGCTCTTTCCCTTCCTGTTGTATGCAAACTACGCGCCCCAGGGGTAGGTGTAGCACTCACACCCATAATCCCAGCATTGGACTATGGATCAATCAGATATCTAGAAGCCCACTCCATGACTGCATAAGGATTTGGAGGGACATGCAGACACACACCATAACAACTGGCATAGCCCTTGTTCTAGACATCAGTACAGCTAAGATCATATTAGTTTTCTTAGCAGATGCATCACCCTATGCTTTCAAAGAATTTGTTGATAAAATCTGTTATCTGAGAAATTTCAAATCTAATAAGAACAAAATTACAACGTTTGCCAGTGCTAAAATATGCAATGTAGAGAGGAAATACTCTATACACGCTAAAAAAGACTTGGGGTAGGATGAGTCCCTTTGGAGACAGGTTAAAATTTAGCTGTGTAGAGGACAAGGACCAAGCACACATGAATGAATGAAAGTTACTACTCCTATGTTAGGCATCTGTTCATATCATTTCTGTATTTCTGGTTACATAGCCATTTTCTTATGAAGTGATATGTTGCAAAGTCATCAACTATTTGGCTTTTTTTTTTTTCCTGGCTCTTTGAGAGGGTCTCCCTATGTAGCTCAGGTTGGCCTTGAACTCATGGCAATTCTCTTGCCTCAGCCTTCAAAATGCTAGGATTACAGGTGTGTGCCACCATGCCTAGCTTATTTGACCTTTCTATTTCAAATTCTTCTTCTTCCCCTCCTCCTCCTCCTCCTTGTCTTTTTGAGACAGGGTCTCACTATGTAATTCAGGCTGGCCTTGAGGTCACTTTGTAGCGCAGGCTGGTCTCAAACTTGCAGCTCTCCTGCTGCCTCAGCACCCCCTGAGTGCTGGGATTACAAGCATGCACCACCACGCCCGGCTAAATTCTTATTTTGATAGTGTACAAAAAATCTGAAGTGAAGCCATGGGCCTAGCCTTGCTTTTGAAATGGATGCTTCAAAAAAAAAAAAACAAAAAAGAACGAACACTTGATCTGTAGACCCTTTCCCTCCCTGGCCCAGAATGTCCTTTATTTAGACGCTTTTGAGGATTGATTATTTTATTTTTCTTTTTTTTCTTTCCTCCTCCTTCTCTCCTTCCCCTATTCCCCTTCTCCTTTGGGGGTGTTAGGGGTTGAATTCAGGGCCTTCTGCATATTAGGTGTACATTCTACCACTGAGCTACAGTCCCAACTCCTGATTCATTATTTTCTGAGCACTTTGAAGTTTAATACACTTAACTACATTTTACAATATAATATTCTAGGCCAATAATCAGTTACTCCTGCTTTGAAGTTTTAGTGATAGGTTGGACAAACATTGGTAGAGAAGGGACTGCACACCTCAATTAAAGTTGCTGGTCCTGACAGAAAAGTTTATTGGTTAAGAATTAGCCATGGTAGCCGGGCGTGGTAGTGGCACATGCCTGCAATCCCAGCACTCAAGAGGCTGTGACAGGAGGACCACCGCAAGTTTGCAGCCAATCTAGGCTACATGATGAGTTCAAGCCCAGCCTGAAATACATGGCAAGACCCTGTCTCAAAAAAAAAAAAAAAAAAAAAGCCATGGAGCTTAGTGACAATTCTGACCGGAAGAAAGAAGGCAGCTGTACTTATCTACTCTTTCCTTAGATACTCTCAGTTGGTTCCAGAATTCTCATCTTCACCACACCTGTCATCCCAGCACTCAGGAGGCAGAGGCAGGACCTTACCACAAGTCTTGAGTTCAAAGCTAGCTTGAACTACATACCGAAACCCTGTCTCAAAACAAAAACAAAACAGCCAGGCATGGTGGCACATGCCTGTAATCCTAGCACTCAGGAGGCTGAGGCAGGAGGATAGCTGCGAGTTCAAGGCCAGCCTGGGCTACAAAGTGAGTTTAAGGCCACCCTGAACTGCATAGTGAAACCCTGTCTCAAAAATACAAAACAAAACATTCTCATCTCCAGGTTGGCCTCTGCGCAGATTAGTTTTAGGGCTATTTTTCTCCTTGATGCTGTGCCACTCACAGTTAAAACTACCTGGGGCTTCCGTCACCCATAGAACATGCCAAAGATCCTTCGGCACTGTATAAAAGGTTTCCTGCACTATATCCTACAGTGCCGTATTCAAGATATGCGGTATCCACCTTTCCAGTTCCATTCTGTCCTTCCCCTCCTCCAACCCAGCCGATTACTTTTTATTTTATTTATTTATTTATTTAGTCTTTTTGAGACAGGGTCTCGCTATGCAGTTCAGGCTGGCCTTGAGCTCACTTTGTAGCCCAGCCTGGCCTCGTACTCGCAGTGATCCTCCTGCCTCAGCCTCCTGAGTGCTGGGATTACAGGTGTGCACCACCATGCCCAGTGTTTTGGATTACTTTTTAAATACACTGATAACATTGATATTCTGACAACGCTGGCATTTTTTCTCTGTGTGTGCATGTGCACACACACACACACATATGCTCACTGGGTATCAAATCCATGACCCTATGTATGCTAAGCTTGTGCTGTCCTACTGAGCTATACCCCGCCCTAACATTGCCTCTTCATACCACATATTTGCTGATGGGAGTTAATACTTCTGTTGGGAATCATGTCTTTATGTGTAGGTATCAATATTCTGCTCCTTCGTAAGGGTGGCTGATATTGTGGTTCTTCACACTCTCAGAAGGATGTGGTTCCTGCAGGTCTCCGCTGGGCTGTGTGTTTAGTTTTCTATACCATGGTATAGAACCGGGCTACTCCCCAAACACAAGGCCTTCAGTAAATTTTGTCCCAGGAATAAGGGACTGTGTGGTGCCATCCGTGGCTTGGAAACAGAGTTGAGATCTAGCTCAGTTTTGTGCTTATTAACTGTGCGCCTCAGGGCAGTTATTTAATTAGTGTCCTTCTGAGGATGTGATAATAACATAAAATAACTTATCATACCCTGATAAAGAGGGAAGTGGCTGTTATTAGTAGCAGTAATTACCGAAGGCCTGGCTAAAGTGCCACCTCCTCTCTGTAGTTTTGCCCTGCCGGTGGTTACAGGTGGCGCCTTCTCCTCAGAAGCCCTGTGGGACCTCGTCAGTCACAGCGGTCGGCCCTCATCATCTGGTGCCACAGGTGCCACTTAGTCGTCTGCAGATCTTGTCTCCCCCTTCAGATCAAGAGCACTGCGAGAACAGAGCAAGGATAGCACCTAGCACTGGCGGGACCTGCGCTCTCCCCTTGGCCCGGTGGTTCTCAGCTGGGGACAACTGGCAATGTTGGAGACATTTTTGGTTGTCTCTCATATGGTGTGTGTGTGTGTGTGTTGTTGCAGGTATTTAGTGTTGCAGGCCAGGGATGCTACAAAATCTTCTAGGACTCTGGATGACTCACCACAGCAAAGAATTATCCAGCGCAAGAGAGAGAGAGTCCAGTATAGCTAAGCATCGTGCTATGTGCATGTGCAGAAATGGAACATGCATAGTGTGTCTCTAAGGAATGATGAAAATCTCGGATTATGGGGCCCAAATTGTAATTTTGTTCTTTTTTTTTTGTTGTTGTTGTTGTTGTTTTTGTTTTTCTCCGGTACCGGGAACCGAACTCACGACCTTGCGCTTGCCAGGAATGCGCTTTTGCCGCTGAGCTAAATCCCCAGCCCCTGTAATTTTGTTCTTTACAGTAAAAAATGACATTGTAGCTAATATTAACTGAGCGTCACTATAGTATGGCACTATGCTTCTCTGTCTATATGTGATATTTAATCCTTGTTACCAGCCTACAGAGATGTGCCCTTTCATTACCCTAATTTTACACTCTTGGAGACTGAGACTTAGAGAGATAAGTAATTTGTCCAACACCACAAAACTAACAGGTGGTAGAGTCAGGGAATTTGAACTCAGATCTTCAGGACTGCAAACCTGAGATTTTTGCCTGCCCTACTTTATGTTAGATTCCAGGAATGACCTAAAGATTCTAGCAAGCTACAAGTAAGATACTATGGTTATGAAACTGGAAACTCTTTTACTTTTTTTTT
>NW_004955468.1:4894297-4895688 GCF_000276665.1 Chinchilla lanigera | reverse complement strand
TTTATTTATTTATTTATTTATTTATTTATTTATTTCTGAGACAGGATCTCGCTGTATAGTTCAGACTATCCTTGAGCTTACTGTGTAGCTGAGGCTTGCCTCAAACTCGTGGTAATCCTACTACCTCAACCTCTCCAGTGCTGGGATTACAGGTGTGCGCCACCATACCCAGTTTCATGGTTGTTTTATTAGTTGAACCTCTGAAGAATGTTGACAGACAACAATTACATAGTTTTACAGAGAAAATTTGAGATCAAGAGCCACACATAGTATTTCAGCATGACAATCATGAGGTTTTTTTTTTTTTTTTTTTTTGAGACAGAGTCTCGCTATGTAGTGCAGGCTGGCCTTGAACTTATTTGTGTAGCTCAGGCTGGCTTCAAACTCACAGTGATCCTCCTGCCTCAACCTTCCAAGTGTTGGTATTACAGACGAGTGCCAGCATGATGTTATCTCTGAAACACATTTAAGTGTCTACCTTTTGTATAGAATAGCCCTTTTTGGTCAGTCATCTCCACCTAGTACACAAAGATACTCTCACCTAATTTGTTATCCTTTAATGAGATGTCACTGAAGAAGTGTGTGACATGGTCTGGACTGCTCAGTGCCTGAGCACCTCTAAGTGTAGTGACACATGTATAACATACACAACACCTAAGTTTTTAAAAACCTGTCATTTGACTGGTGATCTCATGCTGGCTTGACATGTATCTCTTATCACAAGTAGCTGGAGCACAAGAGAAAGGTAGATATCTGAGTTAAAAGAAAAGGTTATCACCATAAACTATCTTAGTTTTACATCTTAGAAGACTTAGACACTGTTTAGGTTGTGCACTTGTTTTGTGAGGAGTGGTTAACATTACCCTCCAAGTCAGATCTGTGCATAACCATTTACAAAATACTGCTGATGTGGCTTCTTCAAGGAAACATGCTGTGCTGTGCTATGATGCAGTGTCACCTAGCAGCTTAACAAATAGGTTTGTAAAGAATTAGAACCATGTGTGGTAGCAGCACCTTTGTTTAACAAGATGTAAAGTTAGAGATGAGGAATGTGCACAAACGATCATTGAATGTTTTTAAAATTGGTCAGTAGTATATCTAAAGCTGTGGTAGTAGGTATGTTTTAACTTTAAGGGCACAGAATAATTTGAACTTTAAAAATGGAAAGTAGAAATACCTAGTTATTGAATTACTAAGTATGCGAGTACTTTTGAATACATGTTATACCTTGTGTATAACAACAATAGTGATAATAGTTAATAGTAATAATAAAATAGTAATGGTAGCTAGCACTTTTAAAGTATTTACTTTGTGTCCCTCTTCTTGCTAAAAGCTCTGTAGACATTATTGAATTTGCATAACTTCATGAAATAACTATTAAGCTTTTCAGG
>NW_004955468.1:4887729-4892693 GCF_000276665.1 Chinchilla lanigera | reverse complement strand
AAAAAAAAAAAAAAAAAATACTGTTGGCTCAAAAGAAGACATGATTTTCCTACTTGCAGCTATTAGATTGCTAAAGCAAATGATTGAAGCATAAGAATGCTTCCCCTCCCCCGGATTTTTAAAAATTTCTGTAAACATGTTAGCACACACATTGTAGACCTTCGTGTTCTTGGAATGCTTATAACGTTTCCAGAGTTAACTTGTGGGATGTGTACGGGATTGCAACCTGAAGGGGAGAGAATTTGTTTTTCTACTTTGTAGAAAATGCATACAGCCTAACCTGATGCTTAAACCATGATAATGACTTCCGGTTAGTATTGGGTTTTGCCATGCGCAAAGTGCTCGCACACATTCACTTAGGTAACCAGAGACTGTCTCACAGGACTCAGTGACCAAAGGGACAGCAGGTGTCTGGGTGTTTTGCAGATGAGACCGCAAGGGTCAGAGAAGGTAAGGAGCCAGCACAGCAGCAGAGCTGCCTGGGGAATCCCCAGCTGCTGTCTCCTGACACCGGGGACCACAGAATGACTGGTTTCTATGCTCTTCTTTTTTTTCTTTTTGAGACAAAGTCTCACTGTCTAGTTCATAGTTTTTTAATTTTTATTTTAATTCTCTCTCTTTTTTTGGTACTGGGACTCAAACTCACAGCCTCGTGCTTGCCAGGCAGGCACTGTGCCACTAAGCTATATCCCCAGCCCTCACTGTGCAGTTCAAACTGGCCTTAAACTCATAAAAATCCTCCTGCCTCAGCCTCAGAGTGCTGGGATTGCAAGCATGAACCACCACGCCCAGCACTACTCACTCTTGACCTGGAGAAAAGCCAGTGAAATTTTTCGTGTTATGTAGTACAGTACATTCCATGTTACTTAGAGCAACGTGTGTGGGGTTTTTGTTGGTGTTCTAGTGCTGGGGATCAAACCCAGGGCCTCCTGCACACTAAGCAGGCACTCTACCACGGAGCAACATGATCGCCAACCCACACCTCTTCTTTGGATATGTTAGTATGTTTGTGCAGGTTGCTGTGGTGCTGGTCCCAGAAGGGTACTACATTTTAAAGTGACCTTGCTCAAATCTACTCGTGTTTTTTACAGTTTATTTATTGAGACAAGATCTAACTATGGTGCCCCGGTTGGCCTTGAACTTGTGGGTTTAAGCAATCCCACTGCCTTAGCCTCCAAGTAGCTGGGACTACAGAGTCCACCATCACACCCAGGTTCCTTCCCAGTTTAATTTTCAAATTAGAATTTTATTCTTTTGATTCCATGTTCAATGGGGAAACCTCACTAAGTCCACTAAGATCTGATAAGAGGGGAGAGAGAAGTTAATAAGAGGTTTATTTATTTATTTATTTCAGTCTTTTTGAGACAGGGTCTTGAATTGGCAACGATCTCCCAACCCAAACTTGGTGGTGCACACCTGTAATCCCAGCACTTGGGAGATTGAGGCAGGAGGATTGTTGTGAGTTCGAGACCAGCCTGGGCTACAAAGTGAGCTCAAGGCCAGCCTGAACTTCATAGAAAGACCCTGTCTCAAAAAGACCAAAACAAAACAAAAACAAAGCAAAACAAAAGAAAGCAATGATCTCCTGCCTCAGCCTCCCAAGTGCTGTGATTACAGGTGTGCACCACCACGCCCAGCAAGAAGTTTATGTGTAGTAATTATGTCTATATAAAAGTAAGATGGGCAGTAGTTTAGAGTCTGTAGTTACTGGCAGTTTCAGGTTCTTACACGTTACTTAATTATTTAGTTATAAACTGGGCATGTCTTTCTTGCATATCTCTGTCTTCCTGAGATACCACCACGTATTATAGCAGCCATTGATATTTTCCTACTAATCTGTCCATAACTCTGTAATGTTTGTATTGTTCCTATGCTATTTCGTAAATGGTTGTATGTTTATTACTATGTGTTCCCTACAACAACCATTGAGAACAGTCAATGAATATTCAATTGGTCAAAAATAAATAAATAAATAAACTGGGCATGGTGGTGCACAGCTGTAATCTCAGCACTTGGTAGGCTGAGGCAGGAGGATCGCTGAGAGTTTGAGGCCAGCTTGGGCTGTCTAATGTGTTCTAAGCCAGTCTGAACTACATAGCAAGTCCCTGTGTCCCCAAAATTTTGTGTATAAACCAAAATGCTATCGAGGATGGTAAGATTGTAAATTCTTCTTTCCAGGATGGACACCCTCTACCTTTGTATCTTCACAACAGAGCAGAACAGACAAATTTGCTCTCAGTCCTGGATGCACAAAAGTTGAAGAGATAGATGTGCAAAATCCAAGTGGGATGTGTGTGGCTGGTTGTTGCAGCACCTTCCCTCTTTCTGGAAAGTCCCGAGTGTGGTTTCCTGTTTAATTATTATAAAGCATTATCTTTTAGGTATGTGCACTCTAGTACCCTGTGCCTCAATGGATTGTCCTGCACTGAAGCAGTTTCTATGCAGGGGCCCAGTTTCTAAAGTCAGAAGTATAAGGTGAAAGTCATGTGCAGGCATATTTACTTGAAAAGTCCCAGTTACCCCTAAAGTGCTGTATCCATGGCACTTAGCCTGACCTTTCCACAGTAACTCGTGTACACACAATACTTTAAGGAGTAGTGGAGCAACTAGACTAAAATTTAACCTCTTTATGTTAAGCCTTTGGCCTGGATTCATCATAAAGATTAAATAAACTACTTAGGGCAGTGTGCTAAATGCTGTAAGGAGGAGAAAAGATAGGCCTCTCTTTCTTTTTTCCGAGTAGCATAACCTATTAGGAAACTGTGTTAGTCAGTTTTCTGTCACTGTGTCAAAATACCTGAGAGAAATCAACTTACAGGAGGAAAGGTTTGTTATTCTGGCTCACAGTTTCAGAGGTTTCAATTGATGGTCAGCTGCTCCATTGCGCTGGGCCTGGGTCACAGTTTTGGGGTATTCAGCCCATGGTCAGCTGGCTCCAAGGCAGAACATCAGGGTGGGGAACACGTGGTAGAGCAAAGCTGCTCACCTCACAGCTGCCTGAAAGCAAAGAAAGAGCAAGGGTGAGAGGAAGGGGCCGTGGACAAAAGATGCCCTTCAAGGGCACACCCCAGTGACTGCAGCCTCCAAGTAGGCCCTGCTCCCTAAAGTAGCAGCTTCTCTATAGCCCGTGAAACTATGGTCCATCAGTGGATGAATCCAGTCATGAGGCCAGAGCCCTCATGATTCAGTCTCTACCCAAAGGCATGGCCTCTGAACACTGCTGTATTGAGGAACAACCCTGCAATATGTGAGGTTGTGGGGGCTGTTTAAGAGTTCAGATTTCCTGTCTCTGGGACAAAATACCCAATACCTACAAGTTAAAGAGTTTTTTTTTTTTTTTTCTGGTACCAGGAATTGAACTCACGACCGTGCGCTTGCCAGGCAGGCGCTATGCTGCTGAGCTAAATCCCCAGCCCCTAAAGAGAAGGTTTAATCTGGTTCACAGTTTTGGGGTATTCAGCCCATGGTCAGCTGGCTCCAAGGCAGAAACAGCATAGCGGAAGGACATGATGGAGGAAGGCTGCTCACCTCATGGCAGTCAAGAAGCAGAAGAGAAGGGAGACCCTGGAGACAAGAGTACACCCTTCTAGGTCCCACCCCTCCGTGGCCCACCTCCAACGGGCCCCACCTCCTAACAGGACATCCAGCTACTGAACTCATCAATGGAGAAACCCACTGATGAGTGCAGCACCCCGTGATCTAATCACTTTCCACACACATGAGACTTTTTGGGGAACCCATAATAAGATCCAAGCTGCATCCGCCATAGATCACTAGTGGCGAGAAGTTTACATGTAGTGAGGCCCTCGGCACTCTCTTACCGCCATCTGCATGTCAGCAGTGGCTCCAGTCGGCACACCCAGTGTGACATTATCATAGAAGGACTTTCTTCCTGGTGTCTTGTCCTGAGAGCAAAGAAACATTTCACATCAGCTGTACAGTGTGTCTGGCAAAGGAAATGGGACCAAAGTGACCAACTTGGGTAAGACACAAACCCCACTTGCTAACCCTGTTCCCTGACAGTGGGGTACCTGTCCTGAAGTGAATGGTGACATAGAGGAAGGCAGCAACCGCGGGGCTCTGTGAGGGAAGGAGGAGGCACAGTGGCTGCCGGACAGGCAGTGACAGCATCTACCCAGGAAGTACAGAGCACCTTGCTCAAGGCTCAGCACACTCAGATTCACAAATGCTTGCTAGCTGTGAACCTAAGCTTTGTCCTTTGACACTGACCTTTGAAATATTGTCCAGAAGAAGTATTGGGCCCTTGCTTCCTGCCTTTCTAGCATAGTCTGTGTGACCCTACTGAGCAGCCACTTTTTTTGTTGTTGTCTTTTTGAGACAGGTTCTTGCTAGGCAGTTCAGACTGGCCTTGAGCTCACTTTGTAGCCCAGGCGGGCCTCGAATTCACAGTGATCCTCCTGCCTCAGGCTCCCGAGTGCTGGGTTACAGGCATGCGCTACCATGCCCCACACAAAGCAGCCACTTTAAAACCCTGCCTTTACCTCATGTGGGGAGGATGAGGTGTTCAAGTTAAGAGTGTGAAGTCTAACACTTCCCAGCTAAGTTCTGTAGTTTTAACTTTTTTTTCTTTAAAAAAAAAATGAGCCTGGCATAGTGGCCTATGCTTATAATCCCAGCAGTCTAGAAGACTGAGACAGGAGGATCTCAAGTTTGCATCTCGCAGGAGCAACTTGACCATTTAATGAGACCCTGGCTCAAAATTTAAGAAGTAAAATAAAAGGACTAGAATGTAGCTTAGTGAAGAAGTCCTCAACTTAATCCCCAGTGCTCACCTGAACCAAAAGAAGAAAAGAAAAATTAAAGCTATGTAATATATCAGGTTGAATCACTTCCACATAATGTAATTCAGCCAGGTATGTGGTGCACACCTATAATCCCAGCAGTCAGAGGCTGAGACAGGAGAATCACTGCAAGTTCTAGACCAATCTCGGCTACAAAGTGAA
>NW_004955468.1:4883278-4887629 GCF_000276665.1 Chinchilla lanigera | reverse complement strand
ATGGGGGCTGGGGATTTAGCTCAGCGGCAAAAGCGCCTGCCTGGCAAGTGCAAGGTCGTGAGTTCGGTTCCCGGAACCGGAAAAAAACAAAAAATTGCCTTTACCAACACTTTATGAACATATGTCTTTCATTAAATGAAAAAAAAAAAAAAAAAAAAAAAAAAAATTCAAGTAATGTAATTTTATTGAAATTTCTTTTTTTAAAAGGATCTTAGCAAGTTTGGGATAGCACTTAAAGCAATTTTTTTTTTTAGCACCTAAAGCAATTGTTATCACAGCTGATTTTGCTGTAAAAACCAAAGATAGACTCCAAGAACAGCCAGGCTATTGCCCTGATTCCTGGAGCCACTCTGCCTGATGACTTCACAACACCAGCAAAACAAGAACTCAGTTCTGACTGTTCAACTCCTTTTTCTGTCTTTTTGAGACAGGGTCTGGTTATGCAGTTGAGGCTGGCCTTGAGCTCACTTTGTAGCCCAGGCTGGTCTCACACTGGCAATCATCCTCCTGCCTCAGCCTCCCGAGTGCTGGGATTACAGGTTTGCGCCACCACGCCCTCCCAGCGCAACTCTTGGGTCAGTGATTTGCATATGTCCAATGGTCATATTAGGGATAGTTTGGTTGCAAGTAAGAGTAGCCTTCTTGGACTAGAATTCTAAGTGCAAAAGGGGGACTTTGCTGACGTGGTCTTGCATCAGTGCTGCCCATAGTACTCAAGAGCTGCAGCCCAAGGCGGGTACCCGGAGGTTGGAGCACTGTTACGAACAGGGTGGGTTTCCCCTCCATTTCCCACACAGGCCCAGTGGGCTCTCCCCAGCTGCCTCATTCTGCCCTGTCGTTCTAAACACCTTGCTCTGCTCCTGGTCACGTGGCCTGATGGGGCGGCCTCAGAACTTCATGGTTCCCGGGCCACGTGGTTGGCTGGGATGATCTAGAGTCCCTGTGTGTCCATTCCAAAGGCCTGAGCAGAGGATGTCTCATTATGTTCCCAAGGTCAGTGCTCCCTTCACACCCAGTGAGCTGTGGCTGGGGGGGGGGGCAGGGCTGTGCCCTTCTGATGTGGAGGAGGGACAGGCTCAGGGAAGACAGGAATAGGAGCTGGCCCAGGGCAGAGAAGCTGCCTGTGCCAGACTGTAGCCTCTAATGTTGCAAAAAGTTCTTTTGTGTGTGTGTGTGTGTGTGTGTGTGTGTGTGTCTTTTTGAGACAGGGTCTCGCTGTGCAGTTCAGGCTGGACTTGAGCGCACTTTGTAGCCCAGGCTGGTCTCAAACTCACAACAATCCTCCTGCCTCAGCCTCCCAAGTGCTGGGATTACAGGTATGCACCACCACGCCTAGCAAAAGTTCATTTTTAATGTCTTAATTAGACTATCTGCCAGTTTTGTGTTACTAAGAAAAATGGGGTTGGAAGGAGGGACAAGGAGCTGGTCCTTGAGTAAAGAGAAAGCCACATCAACAAAAACCTGGTAAGAGCTAGGGATATAGTTCAATAGCATAAGCACCTGCCTGGCAAGTGTGAGGTTTTTTGTGTTTTTTTTTTTTGTTTGTTTGTTTGTTTGTTTGTTTTCCGGTAAGGGAATCGAACTCACAACCTCGTGCTTGCCAGGCAGGCGCTGTGCCGCTGAGCTAAATCCCCAGCCCCAAGTGTGAGGTCTTGAGTTCAATTCCCGGTACCAAAAGAAAAAAGTCTCGAAAAACCTGGTAAGTCTATTGATGGTCATTAATTCTACAGCATGCTTTTTGTTGTTTGGTTTTGGTTTTGGGTTTTTGAGATAGAGTGTCACTATATAGCTCAGGCTGGTCTTGAACTCACTCTGTAGCCCTTGAACTTAAACTAATGGTGATCATCCTGCTTCAGCCTCAGAGTGCTGGAATTACAGGAGTGTACCACCACACCCAGCTCTAAGGCTTTTTTATGTGTAATGCATTATACTTCCCAGAAGGATTGTACTGGATCCCATTCTTAACAGCAGTGTGTGAAAGTTCGTTTCCTAACCTCGCTAAAACTCTGTCACTTACTATTAACCTTACTATTTTTTACTTTTTCCTTTGCTCTCAGCCTTAGACTGTGTGTGAGCTCTCTGAGGGCAGCCAGCATTTCCTGTGGGTTCTTCCTGGTGCTGGGGAACTGTGGTTACTCACTTCCTGTCCGAGTGTGGGTGGGGCGGGGCTGATGGAAAAGTCCTCTAACGATGTATTTAGTTATGCACCTCTGACCCTAAAGCTGCAGCCCTTTACAAGCACAGATGCACTTCTAAAGAGGGCCAGCGAGTTGAGATATTTATTTGTGCTTGCTCATGACTAATGCCTTTGCAATCTCTTTGACAGATCCTGGAGTAAAAATCTATGGCTGTGTATCACACCTGGAGACTCTGAGGGATCAGAGGTATTGGCTCCCTGGAACCTGTTTCTTTCTGCTCATGAGGTTTTTGGGTTGGAAATCAGTCAGCTCCCGTTACCGCGAAATGCGCATCCTCGGGCTGGGGATTTAGCTCAGCGGCAAAAGCGCCTGCCTGGCAAGCGCAAGGTCGTGAGTTCGGTTCCTGATACCGGAGAAAAAAAAAAAAAAAAAAAAAAAAAAGAAATACGCATCCCCTGCAACCCCTCTCATTATGTCAGATAATGTATTCAGGAACACAGCTGCACCTTAGATCTTAGTCTGTTCAGAGTCATCAAATGGAGTGGTGTTAGTATCATCTGTGCAGGAATGTGATTTAGTCGTTAGGAACAGCGTAAATTGGTAATGGTTCTTTTCGATTAATCACCACATTAGTATTTTATGGGTTTACTTTTTGTCATGCAGTGACTCACCTTAATGCTTCTTTAAACATGGGCAATAGGACGAGGATAATGACTACTTGCCTGATAACGTGACCTTTGCACCCAAAGACGTCACCCCTGGACATTCCACACAGAAGGATATTTAATGTACAGGGACAGGTATACAAGGGCCTGGATCCCCACCAAGTGCTGATTGGAACTTCAGAAGGACATTTCAGTGTTTTCCACGGGGGAGCCAGCGACCTTCTTGGAGATGTTGGAATAAATACAGGAAGAAAATTGGGAATTTCAGACCAGGTACAAGTGTTTCTGTATGTAAAGGTGGAACCACTGATAAACACACTTTCTGTGTTTGATTTGCCCTACTCATTCTTCACTGAGTGAGTGAAGATTGAAGTGGTGATGTTTTCCCAGCATGTTTCCTGGAAGATGTGTGAAGCTCACCTTCCTGATTTTAATACAAGGTTCCTGAGAGCCTTTACCCATCTTCTTGGTGGGGTCTATCGCTTTTTCATCTTTATGGGGCCAGGCAGAAAACTATTCTTTTTTTTTTTTTTAATTTTAAAACAGGGTCTCATTCTGTTGTTTTTTTATTTTGGGGGTTGGTTTTGGATTTTTGGTTTTGGTTTTGGTTTTTTTGAGACAGGGTCTCGCTATGTAGTACAGCTGGCCTTGAACTCATGGTGATCCTCCTGTCTCAGCCTCCTAAGTGCTTGGATTACAGGCATGTGCCACCATGCCCAGCCCTCATTGTGTTTTTTTCTTGTCTTGTCTTTTCTCTTCTCTTCTTTTATTTTCTTTTTTTGTGATAGGGTCTCACTGTGAAGTTCAGGCCGGCCTTGAACATACTGTGTAGCCCAAGCTGGCCTCAAACTCTCAGCAATCTTCCTGTATCAGCCTCCAGAGTGTTGGGGTTACAGGCGTGCGCTACCCTGCCTGGCTCACTAAGTGTTCTAAATTGGCCTTGTATTCATTATGTAGCCCAGGCTGGCCTCAAAGTCATGATCTTACCTCAGACTCCACTATGGTTTTGTTTTTTTTTTTTTGTACCAGGAATTGAACTCAAGACCTTGCACTTGCCAGGCAGGCACTGTGCCACTGAGCTATATCCCTGGTCTACCTCAGCCTCTAGAGTACTGTGAGTATATGTGTCTACAAAACCACTCTTACCCGCTTGGTTAATAATACTGTAGTTGCAATCTTCCTCTCCAAATTCAGGTGCAGCTATTGAACTATTCAGGTGCAACTTGAACTATTTCCTAGTGCTACCTATCCTAATTTGGGAACACAGGATTAATCTTTGGTTGGAGATTTGCTTTTTGCTTCCAAAAGATGGAGAGCTTTTGCTGATTGCTTATCTCCCAAATGAATTTAGAGTTCTTTCTTGAAATATATTTAGAAAACGATTATTTTTATTTCATTATTATCTTTTCAGTCCAGTTTTTTTATTTTAAAGAGAATAAAAAAATAAAAATGATAAGGAATTTCAAAACAAGATGATAGGAAATTAAAATGGTTATTATACTGCATATTGTTATCTTCAAAGTAGTTGCTCAGATAACCAGATATAGG
>NW_004955468.1:4856514-4882901 GCF_000276665.1 Chinchilla lanigera | reverse complement strand
AAAAATGAAGTTGTGGGAAGCTGTTTCCCAGAAGGACCAGCGTCCTTACAGCCACTGTTAGAGCAGCTGTGGTCTTCAGACCCGGCCACCAGCACTGGCCCTGGGCCACAGAGACCAGAGAGGAACATTTCTGCCTTGCTCCTTTTGGAAGCGCTCTTTCTGCTTCTACAGTGCTGCCTCTTCCTATGCTAGAAGCTGAGCTCATCACTTTTGCTGAGGGTAGAGGACAGCCGTTTGCTTCTGGTCTCTGTTTTCAAGACTGTGTTGCTCTAGGGCTCCTGCTCCCTTCTTTATTGGTGATTGAGAGATGCTGCTGGGCCCTTTTCATCACACCCTTCAAGTAGCTCTTCCCTTCAGTGCAGACTTACCCTGGAAGCTGTCGCTGCTCAGTGTGAAACCTTGTCTGCTGAAGTGTCTTGGTGTGGGTGCTCTGGAAGAGGAAGCTGATGGTGTTTCTACCACAGAAACGCTGTCCAAGGATGACACCGCTTCGAAGGATGAGGAGCCCTGAAAGAGGACTCCAGGGCTGGACAGCACCCAGGCAGTATAAAAGCCAGAAAGGTCATTGCACAGACTTGCACCCCAGGCTGAAAGGAAGTGTCAGGACCTCAGGAAGAAAGGATGGCACGATCCATGCTGGAGTGTTGGCCTCCATGGGGCATGGGGTATGACGTGTGGTCAGAGGTGCAGGATGGGAAATAAAGTGGGGAGAAGGGAGGCCCATGTGGGATGTAAGAAAGAAGTGGCATTTAGACCAAGCCAAAGCCAAAGCCACTTTTCAAGGTGGGGCCGTGCTGGAGAGGAGGGAGAGGACTGGGATCAGGCAAGGACCAAGTGTGCTGCTGGTCAGAGCTGACAGTGGGTCACAGGGAAGCACTCGGGTTCAAGGAACTGGGCAACTGGCCAGAGTAGGTCAGCGACAGGTCAGAAGCCCAGCCCCACGGTGGGTGGTAGGGACACCAACAGCCTGCAGCAGGTGGAGCCTGGTGCCCAGCCGGTCTCCCCACTTGAGCCCCTGGCTCTTAGGGAGCTCTGTTTTTAATTAGTGCATGTTAATTACACAGAATGTTGAGTTACACTATACCATTGTCCTGTGTATATGTACTTTTGATCATACGCACTCCCTCTTCTGTCCCGGGGAGCGGCTTCCTCCTGTCTAACAGTCTTCCTGAGGAGCGCTCTTTGGCATCAGAGAAGGACATCTCCACAACCTGCACCTGAAGTCAGAGCAGCGCTGGCTACACTGTGGCTCTAAGTAGGGTTTCAGTTTTTCAATCCAGAAAGGGTGCAGGAGGAAGACAGTGTGGAGTAGGTATTAGTAACAAGTGATTGGGAATCAGTCAACCTTGGGTTTGGATCCCAACCCTACTGCCCACTGAAACCTTGGGTACGGCTCCCAGCTTCTTCGGGCATCAGAATCTTTATTTGTGAAGTGAGATTAAAGTCCATTCCAGAGGCTGGTATGAGGATAAAATGATTGTCTTGGTTACTTTTCTCTCATTGCTGGGACAAAATACCCGACGCCCAAAATTAAGGAATGAAAGGTTCATTTAGCTTACAGTTTGTGGAGGTTTCAGTCCATACTTGGCTGGCTCCAAGGCGGAGTGGCATATGGCAGAGGGCAACAGTTCATGGTGGCAGAAGATAGCAAAAGCAACAAGAGCAAAAAGGGAGGAAGAGCAGCAAGCAGCCTCTTTCCCTCCCTTGCATTGTATGTAAACTACTTGCCCCAGGGCAAGTGTAGCACTCACACCCATAATCCCAGCATTGGACCATGAGTCAATCATGAACTCTAGAAGTCCGCCCCATGACTGCATGAGGCTTTGAGGGAACATCCAGACACAAACCATAACAATGGCATAACTGGGCATTTGGCACACAGATCCCCGACTGAATCAACAGTCCCTACTGCACCTTGATTATAGTCATAACAATTTAAAAAGTCGGGAGGTGAGAGCTGAGGTAACACAGTCTATGCAGACATGTTTAGCCGTTAGCAGATTTGTTGATGGTGATTTTTTCTCCCTTGCTCTTGGGGATTGCACTGAGCTACACCCCCAGCTGCTGTGCTCAGGGTTTACAAGGGAAAGGATTTAATACAGGACACATAATTTATAGTATTATTTTATAATATTCACCCAAAGAGTCAAGTGCAAGAGTGCAGGAGATCTGTCCATGCGTTAGAGACCTGAAGAATCTAGCTGAGGGCCTGGATCCCACGGCATTGTCCTGTACAAGTCCAGCTAGAGGCCTAGAACCCATGACAACGCCTCATGCAAGTCTGTATCAAGGGTCTGCACTGGGAAGGCCCAAAGGTCAGTTTTGGAAGCTAGAAAATCTGTGCCAGCGGGATGAAGGATCTGTGCTAGCAGGCTGAGGGATCTGCACTGCAGCCAGGAAACGATCCACAGCCACCCTCAGGGACAGCAAGGATCTGAGCTCCTCTGACAATGAGAACAGCTGAATTCATGTCAAGAAAACCAGTGCGACAAGCTTCTCTAGGAGAATCAACAGCACCTCATCTTCCCCTCCAGTTCTCTTTTATACTATTGGCAACAATCCTCAGGTGGGCCTTCCACTCCCAGAACCATGCTGATTCAGTTCAGCTGGGTGTTACAAGTTGGCTATTAGCTAATCCACTCCACCAGCTGTTAATGTTTTTTGTTTTTTTTTTTCTTGAGACAGTTTCTCAGTAAGTCCTAAGTTTTCCAGTCTGAGCTTGAACTTTCAATCCTCCTGCCTCAGCCTCTCAAGTGCTGGGATTACAGGCGTGCACCACCATGCCTGGGTGCACAATTTTTAAAGGTAGTTTATGTAACAGAAACATGAACACTGGAAGGGATCTTCCTGGATTCTGGTCCTGGCTGAACCCATCTTTCAGCTGTGACCTTGGGCAGTCTACTTAACTGTTGTGTTCCTCCCCTTTCTTGTCTGGAAGGCGGGACAACAGTGACATAGCTCACCTCTGGAAATTGTAATACAGAGGGCTTGGGTCAGGTCTGGTGCACAGCAAGCACTGTGAAGTGTGAACAGCTTGCGGTGCCATCGCCTTGTGCAAACCTAGGGCTTTACACAAGATGCCAGAAGGTGTGCATGCCAGTGTCAGCCAGTACTGCCCCTGACCTAAATAGTGGCCTTGAATTCACTATGTAGCCCAGGCTGGCCTCAAACTCATGATCCTCTTGCCTCAGCCTCCCAAGTGCTGGGATTACAGGTTTGTACCACCATCCCCAACTTGGTTTCTGATTTTTCTACCAAGAGTATAAATTATTCTTATAATCCAAAAGAAGATAAATAATATTAATATAACATATAATGTTAGTATAATATCATAGTATATTATAATTAATATATAACTATATTTAATTTATTTAAATGAGTGTGTATTATAGCATTATTAATATAATATTTACACTATTGACAATATTTTAATTATATCATATAATAATGTAATACATTATTAAACATTCTTTAGAAATTGATAGAATTAAATTGATAATAATCTATATCTACATTAGTACATGCTACTTAGTTATGTTACTAATCAACACACAATTAACTAAATTAATAACATCAATATATCAGTTCTGAGCTGGGGATATAGCTCAGTGACACAGCACCTGCCTGACAAGCACAAGGTACAAAAAAAAAAAAGTATATATATATCTCAGTTCTTTTTTTGGTAGTTTGATTTTTTTTTAATTTTAAAGAGTAAAAGAAGGATAACATAATAATAGGGGGAGCTTACCAAATTACAGACAAAGTGGTAGGAAATTATCAGTGGTTATTGTTTTATATATTGTTATCTACAAGAAAGTTTCTCAGGAAAACAAATAGACAAATAACAGTGAGTTACAGACAAAAGAGGTAGGAGATTATTTCTGGTGTTTTGAGACAGGGCCTTGCTATGTCACTATATACTATGTTCCCCAGGCTGGCCTCAAACTTGCAGCAATCCTCCTGTCTCAGCCTTCCAAGTGCTGGGATCACAGACACGTACCACCATGCCTGGCTCAATTTTATAATAATTCATACTAATATATTTAAATATAGTACTCTAATGTACTAATATATTTAAAGCCACCTTCTGGACCAAATCTTTCCCTTGCCCTTATACAACAAAGATTGCCACCCCTCCCCACACCTAGGTGGTGCCTCTGAGCCTGGTCTGGTCCCTCTCTGCTGTGGCTCCTGTCCATAGCTTCTCTTTTGTCTTCTCTTGCACCCGCCAGGGCCATGACTTCTATAGTTTTGACTGAATGTTTTTTCACTGAGTGAATCTATCTTCATTTTAGCTAATTTCCATGACTGACTTTTTTTATTTTTTCATGATTAGTAGGGCTATAATAAATACCTATTCTTTTTTATTAGTACATATTTTATGCAGAATGGGTTGCATTTTGATATATTAATATATGCAAAGTATAACATACTTCGATTGTTGCCCTTATCACTACCCCTTTCCTTTCTCTCTCCCTCCCCTGGTCCCTTTCCTCTTCTCTAGTAATTTCCTTCCTTATAATGAATATTCTTATAGCTGTATCTTGACGCATATTTATCCCTTTAAAATTCTTCAGAGTAAATTTATGAATTAAAATTTTTGAGTTTTAAAGGATACAAAACTCCAAGAATGTGACCTTGAATCCCAAATTACCCTGAAGAATTCTAGGAACTTTATTTATTTATTTATTTATTTTTGGTTTATGGTTTTTCTCCGGTACCGGGAACCAAACTCACGACCTTGCACTTGCCAGGCAGACGCTTTGCCGCTGAGCTAAATCCCCAGCCCCTCTAGGAACTTTAGAAACTAGCAGAACCGTTCAACTGCATTGAAAGGCAGACTGGTTTTATGGGGAGGGTGTTCACACAGTGGTGCTGCTTTAAAGAGGCAGGAGATCAGTGTGGAGAAGGACATTCTATGGTTACTCAGTGTATTACCTCAGGCCTGACCAAGCCATATGATTGGTTCTGGAGGAAGGCTAGCAAAAGCATTGGTGGAAAGGAAATGACTGCAAAATCTGTGTCCCTGTGGAAAGCTGCAGAGACAACCCTAGATGCTTTGCTGAGATATGCCCGAAGGAATGATAACACGATAGCTAAAGTCAAGTCTTATTTCCGTGGTAATTGAGTTGTGTTGTCCTTGCTAAACCTGTTGATATCCTCCCATTTGACCAGCTGCTCCCTTTGTCCTTTCTCAATAAAAGGTTACTGAAAATGGTAATCGGGGCTGCAGTCGGAGAGGCTGCAAGCCCCCTGATCCCAGAATTACGCCTCTCTTGTTTTTCTTGTTTCTCTTGCTTTTCTCTTCATCCGCAGCACCTCGTTTCTCGGGACCTGTTACCCTGGACAGAAACAGAATATAGACCGACAGATTAGAGCGTGGCAGACTAGCTGGGGAAGTGGGAATGGTCTGTTAATTATGAAGCTCCAGGACAGAGGGGCAGAACAGTTCCCAAAGCCCTTGTGGACTTCTTGCAAGAACTCCAGCAGTTTTGGACAGGATAGCCTAGACCTCACTGAGAAATGGGAGACACAAAAAGACTATTGACACTGAGCTCAAGCCAGGGTAGTCCACTCCCACTCTGTAAGCATGTACCTTTCCCCCTACTTTTTCTTGGTCCAATCTCACTCTACAGAGTGTTTCTTTTCCCACCTTCAATAATTATTTTCAAAAAAGTAAATAAAATAATTATAAAACCTTGCTATCATTTGCATTTGGCCTGACCAATTCCTTGTTCAGGACAGAAAGAACCTAGAGACCACCTGTAGGAGGAGACTCCAGCCCCCAAAACCTGATAACATTATCAGGGGCAAGACTTTAGCTCCTCTGCACTGTGAGCTGGGCCTTCATCAGGACCGACCCGGCGCTTACATAGATGCTTGTCCTATAGAAGGAGCTTTTGGTATAGAAAACACAGTTCAAATACATAGACTTTGCCAGAACCACCCAAAGCAGGAGACCTTGAGACTCCTGGGGGTCTTTAGTAACAGGGTGTCTCCATGGCCGATGGACAATCTCTCGCTCCAAGTTCTAGGGCATTGGTCATTCCTTGTCCTCAGCTGTGATTATTATCTTCTGTTAGAATTTCATTTGTGAAAAAGACAAATATACCTTTTAATTGGTCCTCAGGTCAAGTTATAGGCTGACCTGATTGAGCTGCCTTTTGTCCCTTATTTAGGTTGTTGCTAAGGAAATTAGGAGGTACAGTCGTCTCCCTAGGCTTCTTTCCCACATTGTACAAATGACTCTTATACTTGTGGTTTCTATTTTGCCCATAATTTTCCTCTTGATGATTTTTCTTGTGACCTTTTACTCCACAGAGTATCCATAGGCTTAGGAACTAAGGTCTTCTTTCTGAGAGTAATATTGAGGTATTGTCTTAGGAGGTCACAGCCTCGTGTCCTGGCCGCTAATCAGCCAAGGGTGGTACGGGCGAGGCCACTAGTCACTGTGTCAACAGAGGTGTGTGGACTTTACCTGCCACTCTATCTTCCTCCAGGTGAGGTCACCTCTGACAGCTACTGTTTATGTTCTTGGAGATAAGAAGCTTGTATCTTCTGTCCCATTGTAGTTGTTCCTCCTTCTAGAATTAATGATGTTATTTTGTAGAATCAGAGAAAGACCTCAGCAAAATTTTACATGTATTTCCCTCTATCATCTAAGGAAGTAAAAAAAAAATTATTAAGACAGTTTTATTCTCTGGTTCAGTACTTCAGTGTTTACTGTTATGTAATCCAAGTTGTTATGTTAATTAAAATAACAGGATAATTCTGTCTTCTAGAAAAACATACTGTGAAGCTGAATGTGGTGGCCCATGCCTGTAATCCCAGCACTGGGGAGGCCAAAGTAGGAGGACTGTGAGTTTGGACTATATAGTGAGACCCTGTCTGAAAAAAAAAAATCTGCCTCAGTAACATCAGTCAGTAGCTATGTTGTATTCAAAACATCTATTGCTAAATCCTCCCCCATCCCGCCCCCATGGGGTGGGGATAGAACCCAAGAACATCCTGCCACTAAGCCCTTTCTTTTTTTTTGAGATAGGGTCTCACTAAATTGTCCCGAATGGGCTTGAATTAGCAATACTCCTGCCTCAGCTTTCTGAGTCACTGAGATTAAAGGCGTGCACCACTGTGCCTAACTTAATTGCCAGTCTTTTAAATCTAAACTTCAAATTCATAGTTACTTCCATTAAAAGAGCTATATCCCGAGCTGGAGATGTAGCTCAGTGGTTGAGTGCTTGCCCAGCTTGTGCGAGGGCCTGGCTTCCATCCCCAGAACCACGGATACCATTTTAGATGCAACATAAGTCCAGGAAAAGTAGAAAACTTCCCCCAAACTATCAGAACCCACAGTCCTGATTGCTCCTGATGCTCGGAAACCAATGTGAGCCGTGTTCCCTGGACTCCGTAGCAGCAGCCGAGCAGAGGGGAAGGAGTAGTCAGCAAAGTGGGTCAGGTCCAGGGAGAGCGACGGGCCTCTCGGGACAATCTTGTTTTTGTGAGATTTTGTTGCAGTGCATGTGAAATGTGTGCTCAGGCCAAACTGGGCTATTCCTTTAAGCCGCATCAAAGCCTCATGCTGGCAGCATTCACCTGGGAGCTGGTGGTGGGTGCTGGGGCTCAGGAGGCGGACCTGGCCGTGTGCCTGCCAGGACTCCAAACACTCTAATTAGCTTTTCTCTTTCCATTCAGCAAACATATGTGAAGTACCTCTAAGACAGGACCTGTGGTTTTTCAGAGTAGAGGAGGCCAGAGGGCAGTGCAGCCTGAGAAACCACTTTCGACATTACAGAGGCTTGGGTTTGTTTAGTTGTGATAGTGAAGATGTTCTAACAACAAACAGATAAATTTAGAACAGTGTTAGACGGGTAGCAAGCTGCTGTTACCAGAAACACCAAATAACACAGAGGGAGAATGTACAATTTCTTTATATGTAAGAAAGGAGGCAGCGTTTAAAATAGTAGAGAAGTTCTCATTTGACTTAGGGCTCAAAGATAAACTGTGCTGAGCTTGGGAATGAGGCCCAAGAGTCGAGCACAGGCACTTGCTTGGGAGGGGCTAGGTTCCACCCCCAGCATCCAGCAGACACACATCGCTAAATCTCAGCTCAGGGATCCACACCAGTGAGGGTGTGGCATAGACTAACACAGCACAGCAGAGGCACTGTCAGTGGAGAGGGGAGTCTTGGAATCCCCAGGACTCCTCCCTGGGTGGGGCTTTGCACAAGAATGACTCAGAGGAGAGCTCTGTTCCCCTAGCCTCTCACAGGTGGGTGGGTGTTCTAGGCAGGTGGCTAAAACGCTAGGCCTGGCATTGAGAGACCAATCAAAAGGTCCCATTCAACCCAGCTATTTCCCTTCTGGGTATTTTTCCAGAAGAACTGAAAACATAATATCACAGCAATATATGTGCACCCATGTTTATAGCAGCACAATTTGTAATAGCTAAATCCTGGAAGCAATCCAAATGCCCATCCACTAAGGAACAGTTTAAAAAGTTGTGGTATTTTTATATAATGGAATATTACTCAGCTATAAAGAAAGATAAACTTGGGGCTTTTGCCGGGCGTGGTGGCGCACATCTGTAATCCCAGCACTCGGGAGGCTGAGGCAGGAGGATCGTTGTGAGTTCCAGACCAGCCTGGGCTACAAAGTGAGCTCAAGGCCAGCCTGAACTACACAGCGAGACCCTGTCTCAAAAAGATTAAAAAACAAACAAAAAAACAAACTTGGGGCTTTTATAGGTAAATGGTCACAACTAGAGACAGTACTCACAAGGGAAATAAATCAGACCCGTATGTGTAAACACCTTATTGTCTCACTAGTATAAGAACCTGAAAGAGTAAGTAAAATCTAAAAGGTATAATTGATATCATGAAAAGGAAAAAATTACTCAAAGGAAGGAACAACATCTTTTTTTTTTTCTTTTTGAGACAGGGTCTCGCTATGCAGGTCAGGCTGGCCTTGAGCTCACTTTGTAGCCCAGGCTGGTCTGGAACTCACAACGATCCTCCTGCCTCAGCCTCCCAAGTGCTGGGATTACAGGTGTGCACCACCACGCCCGGTGCTTGAACATATCAATATGTAATACAGCCACCATTGTTAATTTCCTATCACCTTGTCTGAAAATACGTATTGCTTGTATTGTTTTTGTGTTATTTTGTAAATGTCTGTGTGTCTGGTAATATGTTTTCATTCTTTTATCTTTAAAATAAAAAAGATTTTAAAAGTTTAAAAAAAGAATGCTGTGGCAGAGGGAGAAATGATTTCAATCAAATGGGGGATATAAAAATGGGGCATGTATACACCCTTCTTTTCTACTAGGCTCTTCTGGATTCCTGTGCTTTCTTCTTTTTCCTTTGCATTTCTCTGTCTTTCTTGCTTTCTGTCTCTGTTTTTATTTCTTTTTATTTTTTAGTACTGCAGATTGAACCCGGGGCCTTCACACTAAGCTACATCCCCTATTCTTTTTTATTCTTTATTTCAAGACAGGATCTAGCTAAGTCACTGAGTTGTCTGGGCTGGACTTAAATTTGAGATCCTCCTGCCTCAGCCTTTAGAGTGTACATGTGTGCCCCTGCACCTGGTTCTTTCTTTCCTTCCTCCTTTTTTCCCTCTTTTACTCCCTTCCTTCCACTGGAGATCTAACCTACAGCCTTGTGCTGTACCACTGAGCTACATCTCCCCTTCTCTGGGTTTTTGTATGTGGTACCATGAGAATGTTTTATAGCTAATTTGGGAGTCTCTGTATTTCAGAAAAGGTAATCACAGTAAGATGATTTTTTAAAAAATGGGTTTCCTGACAGTGATAATGATATGGCAAAATGGACCAAACACAGGAAGACACGGCACTGAGGAGGTCTAGGAGACAGCGATTTTATTACACTGATGGGTCTGACTGGGATTGCTCCAAAAAGTCAGTGCCCTGCCAGGTGGGGTTTCAAGGCTTCTAAGCAGAGAGTAAGTGGGAGGTACAGCAGAAGATCTGGTGCCTTATGACTGGAGGGTCCAATGACATCATGGGTGGCCAAGGGACTTTAAACATTTCAGGTTTAAAGGCCAACAATCAGTCACAAGTTACATTGCAAAGCCATCAGTTACACAAAGACAATAAAGACAGGGGTCACACAAAGGAAGAAGTATTCTATTATCTTGCCCAGGAATGTCTACTCGGTTTTGGTGAGCATTCCTGGCAGACCTTTACTTAAATTTTAATTCCCCTTCAATAACACCACTCTTTCCGGTTCATTTTTTGTTTGTTTGTTTGTCTTTTTGAGACAGGGTCTTGCTATGCAGTTCAGGCTAGCCTTGAGCTCACTTTGTAGCCCAGGCTGGTCTCGAACTCACAACGATCTTCCTGCCTCAGCCTCCTGAGTGCTGGGATTACAGACATGGGCCACCACTCCTGGCATTGTTTGTTTGTTTGGAGAGAGGCTCTCGCTATGTAATTCAAACTTTTGTTTGTTTGTTTGTTCGTTCACTATGTAGTTAAAGCTGGTCTTGAACTCATGGCAATCCTCCGGGCTCAGCCTCCTGAGTTTCCTGGTCTTCATATTGGCACATGTTTGAGCCAGGCAATATCCAACAATCACTTGGAGTCTGGGAAATTCTAGTTTTACCAGACCTTGTGGGGTGGGGGTGGGTCTCTGTTGTAGAAATGCTGTAAGCAAGTCCCGTGTGCACCCAGCACTGAGGGCCACGGCTGGAGCGGGGCCAGGGCTGCTCCTGCTGCAGGTTCAGAGTTAATGACTTCTACTTTCAGGGAGCTTCAAACTCTAGCAAACAGGCTACACTGAACTACATATTTGTTATATCAAGTACAAGGGAGACCGTTTAGTGTAGTTACTTAAAAATATCTACTATTGGGTTAGGGGTGTGGCTCGATGGTAGTGCTTTCCTAGCATGCATGAGGTCTTGGATGTGATTCCCAGCATCACCAAAAAATAATAATAATACTTTCTTCTGACTTATCTGTTCTCCCATCATGCTTTCAGAATGAGAAACTTTTTTTTTTTTTCTTTTTGAGACAGGGTCCCCCTGGGTGGCAAAGTTGCAGTTGAGGCTGGACTTGAGCTCACTTTGTAACCCAGGCTGGTCTCTAACTTGCAACAATCCTCCTGCCTCAGCCTCCAGAGTGCTGGAGTTACAGGCGTACACCACCACACCCAACATGAATAAGAAACTCTTAAATTCCCCAAATGTATTTAAATTTCAGTTAAGTTCAAGTTATCATTTGAATTATTAAAAATCTTTTGGATCCAAAGTAAGGCCAAAGTAAGGCCTGAATTTTCAGTTTGGAACTTTAGTGTAACCAGAATTCTGAGTTTAAAAGTAACTAATTTAAGTTATTATTTATTTCAAACCTTTGATCCAAGGACACACAGTAGGCACCCACTGAATGCCTCCAAGTGGGAGAGTCTAGGAGGTACAAGGTTCTTTAGGAATCCAATGTAAGTGTCAAAAAGAAGACTGAAGCCATTGCACTGAAAAAAAATCTGATCAAAGTCAAAATGGAAAACTGTGCTTTTCCCACTGAAGTTCTTTGTATGCTTTTGTCCCCCTAAACTGTAGGAAGAAGGTTTATTGTGAACAGCATGTGCAGTAGTTTACCTATCATTTTAGACCTGTCTGTCCACTCTCGGTTTGGGTTGTGTTGTAAATGTACAACTTTTGCTTTAACTGCATCTATCTTTCAGTGTTTAGTGAGGAGCTAGGAATGGGGTGTGTTCCTCTTGTCTGCACAGCCAGGGAAAGTATGCTTTTTCCCTTGAGGGACACGGTTGGGCAGCGCCACTCAGGAAAGCCCAAAAGGAATGAGTGTGTATAACATGTGTGCGCCGGGCGGTGTCCTTCCCGGCGGCCCGGCTTGGTTGTGGCAGCTGCTTGGGCACTGTGTCAGCCTCCCTGACTCGGCCTCCTCCGAGCAGCTGCCCCTGAGAGGCCGGTCCGCCTGTCATGCCAAGGCCATGTGTCTGTGTCACACCGCAGCTCAGGGGAAGCCAGAAACTAGGATGCTCAAAGGGCACCTCACCACCGCAAAGCTCACACCCCACAGCCCCCAGTGTGGCCCAGGCTAGAGCGAGCCCTGTCCCTCGAGGACAGGGGCTGGAGGAGGACAGGCTTCCGAAGCAGCCTGGAGGACCTGGCCGCCTGGGAAGGGGCTGATCCCAGTGGGGGCTCCGTGCAGAACACGGCCCCCCAGAGCCTTCCTCGCGATCTCCCGCTGCCTTGCCTGAGCACGTCGTCATTGCAGGAGATCCCCCAGTCCCTCCTGGGCCATGGACAGCGCAGATGGAAGCCCGACCTTCTGGGGCGACCGTCTCTCAGGCATGGTCAGCACCTCCCTGGATCTCTTGCACAGGAAGGCCTCCCGGGCTGGGGGCGCCCCCAGGCTAGCCACTCTGCACACCCCACGCCCACCATCCTCCTCGGAGCCCACCGTGGCTGCCGACACTCTGAAGACTGCAAACCTGGTGGACTCAGAGCAGGGCAACCTCAAGAAGAGCATACCGACCAGGCTGGTCCGCATCCACTGGACCACACAAGGACCGTCCAAGCCCTTGCCCTGCCCAGGAACGTGCCGGACACCAACCCCTACCGCTCCAGCGCAGCTGACGTCACCACTCGCTTTGATGAGGCGTTCTGGTTTGGAGATTTCAACCTCCGCCTGGGTGGCGGTCACATGGTGGTAGAGGCCGCGCTGAGGCCGGAGCAGGAAGGTGTAGTGCGGAAGCTGCTGCAGCAGGACTAGCTCACGCAGGAGATGAAGAGCGGGTCGGTCTTCAGGGGCTTCCAGGAGCCAGACATCGTATAGTCTTTCTGCCTTCCTACAAGTTTGACCTCTTGAAGGACACTTGCAACAGCACCTCCAAGCAAAGGACACCCTCGTACATGGATCAGGTTCTGCGGGGGACATCCATCCAGAGACATACTCCTCCTGTCCCGGAATCAAAACGTCCGACCACCGCCCCGGGTACAGCCTCTTCCGGGTGTGCGCGCCCCCCCGGGCGAACCAAGGATTAAAAGATGTATTTCAAAAGAGATCCAGAGACAGCAAGCGCTCACGAGCCAGAGCTCCAGCACCTCCTGCACCGTGTCTTGAGTCCCAAGAGAGGACCCATCATCTCTTGCAACTCAGGACATTCAGCCAAGAGCCCCTGGAAGGGATGGGGCCTGCCCTCTGGCATTCCCCCCTTGGGTCCCAATGAATGGCTGCGGGTCCACCCTGGTTCTCATCAGGAAACCGCAAGACAGCTGTGGGGCCTGGCACCCCACACCCACTGGCGTGTGGGACAGGGCTTGGCTCTCAGGCTGTCTGCACCCCAGCCCCATGCAGGGCAGACATCTGAGCCGTTCTGCCCTGGAAGGTAGCAGGATCCCTGCTTTCTGCTAGTGAGGGCTGCAAGCTCCCCTCAGCGTCCTGTGCTCACCCGCAAGCCCTGGGCCGGAGTGTCCGCACCCTGAGCCCACACCACACAGGCGTCTGCGGAGGTCAAGACACAGCCACTATCCAGCAGGACTCAGAACCTGGGCACCCCAGAACCTGCTGAAGCCGAGGCAGCAGAGGCTACAGCCAGATCCTTCCTGGGTGGCACAGTCACCCTCTGCCAGCTCCCCCAGCCAAGGCAGGACCACCACCCTGCTTTGCCCCAGGCTGTCTCATTTGGAGATCTCAGACCAGCGGCTGTTCGACTTCACCCGAACAGTGTCAGCAGGAGTGTCCCTGGCCAGAGCACAGGCCAGCAGCCCCTCGTGCGGGTCCTTACCTTAGAGGGTTTGGACCTCACCCCACCTCCGGAGGATGTAGACTTGAATGTAGAGAAGCCTAGGGATGCCCACTGCAGCCTGTTAGATTATTTATTTTTCCATATTTATATTTTTAAATAAATGCATATATTGAATCTTTAAAAAAAATTCTGAGGAATGTGGAGAATCCCCTGCAGGGCGTGGCAAAAAGATGAGTATGCGAGAAAGCTGTGGGTTTCAGGGAACAAGCTCTGCAGCTCTGTCGTTGGGGAACCTAGTGGCGTCTGAAGATGATCACCCCAGAAAGAGCTGTTCCCCAAGTCCCTCCCGACACTTCATCTTCCTGTGTGTCACTACACCTCCAGCAACCACTACTCAGACCACAAGGGGGAGCCCTGATACTCACTCCACCCTGCCTGTAAGTCTTCCCGGCTGTGCCTACCAGGCTTGCTTCCCTTCCAGGTCTGCGCTCTTTTCCTGTGGGCTAAGGCTGCAGCCTCCTTTTCCCGCCGCCCATCTCAGTCCATTTCCCTTCACCGGCAGCCGGATGGGCCTCGTTACCTGAGTGTTTCCTTCGCCACCCGAGAAAGACAGACAGACTCCCCACAAGGCCCCGTGCTGCCAGTGCCGCCGACTTTTCAGTCTAGGCTGTTCTCTAAAACCGCTGTGGTCCAGCCGCATGATCCCTTCTCTGCCCAGGAATCTGCCAACCTTGGTGCCACCTCAGGGTCTGTGTGTTTGCTGTTTCCTCTACTTCTGTTCTTCCTTCTTCTGGCATGTGTTTTTGTTTATTTGTATGTTTTGGGTTTTTTTTTTCTTGTTTCTTTTTCTTTTCTTTCTTTTTTTTTTTTTTTTGAGACAGAACCTTGCTTTGTAGTTCAGACTGATCTTGAACTTACTATGCAGCCCAGGTTGGCCTTAGACTCACAGCAATCTTCCTGCCTCAGCCTTCTGAGTACTGGGATTACAGGCATGTGCCACTATCCTGGCTGCCCTGTGATTTTTTAGTTAGGAATTATTTCAAATATTCTCTCTCTCTCTCTCTCTCTCTCTCTTTCTCTCTGTGTCTCACTTTTTTTTTTGTCCACTATAGGAGGTTCAACCCAGGGCCTTTACACTGAGCTGCACCTGTAGGCCCCGTTTATTAAATTTTGAGGTAGGGTCTTGCTAAGTCACTGAGTTGCCCAGGCTGGGCTAGAAGTTGCCACCTTTCTGCCTCAGCCTCCCAGAGTGCTGGCAATATAGGCATTCATATGCCCAGCACAAATATTACCTGTTTAGAGTGGCCTGGAAGGTTCTCTTACTGCTGCGTCTGCTAGTTATCCCCCCATCTCCACTGTCCCCTACTGGCTGAAGTCACCCTCAGTCACGGCACCCCATTTTTTCTGTGTGGATCTTTGGCTTGTGTTCTGCCTGTCTCTCTCACCAGTGAGGGGACCTCATTCCCATTGTCCCCCACCACTAGGCCAGTGCCTGGTATGGAGTTGGTGCCCAGCGAAAACTTGTGACTCTGGCAGTGTGCTTGGAGGGCATCTCTGTGCTCTGAGTCAGGGCTTAGCTGGCAGGACTGTGGGAGAGAGGCCCTGCAGCCTGGGGTGTGAGGCCCTGAGAATCGGGCTCCTCATCCCAGGATTACTCGCACGCCCTATGAACCTGAGTACTCTTGTCAGGCTTCCTCTCCCCGTTTGGAGCTAAGGATCAAACCCAGAGCCTCATACTACTAGGCAAGTGCTCCACCATTGAGCTACCCTCAGTCATAAACACCCAACTTTTTTTTTTTTAACACAGGGTCTTGCTATGCAGTTCAGGCTGGCCTTGAATTCATTGTGTAGCCCAGGCTGGCACTGAACTCAAAACAATCCTCCTGCCTCAGAGTCCCAAGTGCTAGGATTATAGATTCACCACACCTGGCCTCTGTCTCAAAATTAAAAATAAAAAAAAAGGGCCGAGGATATAGCTGAATGGAAGGCTCTGGGTTCAATATCCAGTCACACACACACACACACACACACACACACACACACACACACAATGTAGAACACTTTAGTGCTTTGTAATATCACTTCTTAGAAATAACCACCATTTGCCAAGTATGGTGATGTACACCTATAGTCCCAGCACTTAAGAGGCTGAGGCAGGAGGATCACTGTGAGTTTGAGGCCAGCCTGGGCTACATAATGAACTCAAGCAGGAGGATCACTGTGAGTTCGAGGCCAGCCTGGGCTGCATAATGAGCTCAAGGCCAGCCTGGACTACACAGAGAGATCCTGTCTCAAGGAAAGAAAGAAAGAAAGAAAGAAAGAAAGAAAGAAAGAAAGAAAGAAAGAAAGAAAGAAAGAAAGAAAGAAAAGAACCACTCATACTTTGATGCATATTTTTTCATTCTCTTCTACCTGAAAATGTAGTCATCTTTTAAATAATGTGGCTGTTAATATGAACATAGTTGTTTATTTTCTTTTTTTCCTTTGTTGATAGTTTATCCTGCGTAAAATTACTCCTCACCAGTTCTTTGGGCTGGGACCTGGTCTTATATCCCTATTTGTTTGTTTGTGTTAATTTTTCCTCAGATGGTCCTTCCTGAGAACATGTTTGATCCTCAGCTCTGTGGACCTGGAGTGTGTGCCCTTAGGTACCTCTGCCTCTCAGCGGGACACTGGTGATGTTCTTGGTCTTAGATGTCTTCCTGTACCTGAATTCCCTGCTCCGGGGTCCGTGGGCAGAGGTGGCTCTGCCATGTTCATGGCTCTGTCCTCAGCCCCTGGCCTGAGCTACTTCAGCCAAGTGAAGACAAGCACTCTGCTTGGTGGGGAAAGACATTAACGAAAGACTTGCATGTAATAATACAGGGAAAGTAAGTGAAAATCTTCCTCTGGTGTTTTTCAGCTAGTGAGCCAGCGCCGCCTGAGCCCGCCCGGTGCCTCCCTTCCCGACACAAGATGCAGATGGATGAATGCGGCCATGCTGCCTCCGGATTCTGCTCCAGGGAGTGCAGGGCTCCTTGCTAGCCTGCCCGAGTCAACCCGCATCTCCCTCTGAGGGGCGGCAGCTCCAGCCACGTTGCTACACCCTCTCATCTCTCTAATCCGACTCCAGGCCCACCCGACCTACTTATTTCCCGCTTCTCTGATTTCGGTCACATTTTGAAACCCGTTGCCTCCACCTAGTGCCTGAACAGAGCTGTTGCTCGACAGTGCCAGAGACCTGTAAACGGCTCCTTTTCTAATTTTCAGGTGTTTATTGTAGAACCCTAAGCATCTTAAGTTTCATCACTTATAGAGATAAAAAAGTAAAACTCCTGGGTACAAAGGTGGGAAGGGAATCGCAAGGAGAAGAACATTTTAAAACTCTTTTGGAGTGTGGTGGTGCATGCCTGTAATCCCAGCGCTCAGGAGGCTGAGGCAGGAGGATTATTGAGAGTCTAAGGCCAGCCTGGGCTACAAAGTGAGCTCAAGGCCAGCCTGAAATGCATAGCGAGACCCTGTCTCAAAAAGACAAAAAAAATGCAAAGCAAGAAATGACCTACATGTCAGTGAACATTCATACAATATAATGGTACTCGCCAGGTATGGTGCCACACACCTATAATCCTAGCACCCAGGAGGCTGAGGCAGGAGGAGCATGATGAGTTTGAGGCCAGCCTGGGCTATGTAGTGAGACCCTGTCTCAAAAAACAAAACAAAAAGCCATATATAATGCTACTCAGCAGTAAAAAGAAATAAACTATTGACACTCACAGTTACACAGATGAATTTTCAAGGCATGATGCTGAGAAGAGACCAGCACAGAGGAACCCGCTGTGATATTCAAGGGCAGGTGATAGAGTAACGGGGTTACCTACTCATGGATGGGAAGAGGCACTTGGGACCCCTTGAGGTGCTGGATTGTTTTACATCTTGATGGGGGTGCTGCTGCTACATACAAATGTAAGAACTAGGGCCAGGGACATAGCTCAGTGGCACAGTACCTGCCTGGCAAGCAAAGGTCCTGAGTTCAATTCCTAGTACCAAAAAGAAAAGAAAAGAAATAAAACAAATGTAAGAACCAGTGAGCTAGGCTTTTAAGATTAGTGCACTTTGTGTAGTTATGCTATCTATATTATAACTCAATTTAAAAATAATAAAAAAGAGACCTAAGTCAGTGAAACCTAAGCTTTTATATATATGTACATATACATATATTTTTAATTTTTTTTGTCAGTGCTGGGGCTCGAAGCAAGGGCTTGCAATGCCAGGCAAGTGTCTGCCACTGAGCTACATCCCCATCTCTAAGATCGTACTTCAGGGTCTGAACAACCCTTTCTGAGTTTCTGGCTCACGAGCTGTTGTCTCTTGCTGGAGAAAGGCTGCCCAGAGTGCGCTAGAGTCCAGGGGCCAGAGATGGGCTCAGCTTCCATCCAAGGGTTCTTCCTGCTTTTGCCTGTTTGTAAAATGCATCATCCCCATTTAACCAGCTGTTTGTCCCAATAGCAAATAAAGAATGCGTTCTCTTCTATTTTGTTTATTTGTGAAAACATTCACGTCAAGATCCTAACCCTCACCAAGACAACCCCCTGACCCTTGCAGGGGGCAGGAGGATCGGTGGGCAGGCTACAAGGAAGGGGCGGGATGTTCACCAGGCCCTCCTCCTCCGGCTGGGCGGGGAGGGGACAGGGTGGGGTGAGACACGAGTATGTCTTCTCTCCCTTCTTCTATTTGTCCCTTTTGCTCCTCTGACCTCTGGTCCCTCAGGGGCCCTGGGCACAGGACTATTCAGCCCCCCTCATCAGGTGCTCACTGCAGACCTGAGACGGGGTTGTAGGGGCAGAGACTGCAGAAGCAGAGAGCTGGGGTGCTGGGGAGGTTTCACTGAACAGGTGACGTTGCGATTTAAAGAGCCAAGTGAGATTGTATTCCAGCCCATGAGGTCACCAGGAGCAAAGCGGAAGCTACATAAAAGGGCGCTGTGTGTGGAGAGAGGGGCAGAGTCCAGGGTGGCTGGGTTGTGACAAGCACGGGAGGGGGTGTGTGAGGAGGTCTCGGCTTCATCCAGCAGGAAAGGGCCTCGAGGAGGGCGAGGCTTTTGACAGGGGTCACATTTGCAAGATATCACCGGGGGATTTGCCAGGGCTGGGGAGGGGGAGGAGCTGCTGAAATAACAGGAACTTTCCTAGCAGGCCTGCCAGACACATCAAATAAAAATACAGGGCTTCCAATTAACTTCAAATTCCAAATCATGAATGAATTACTTTCAGTATAAATATATCCCGTGCCATAATTAATCTTCAGTTCAAACGGCACTGAGTGTCCTGTATTTTTTCTGGTGATCCTACTTCAGAGTCATCTTCCTGATGCAGATCTGATCCGTGTGGACCACTGCTGTCTCGATTTGACTTCCTGCGTGAATAATCCTCGGGCCCACCGAGCATATCTCTTTTTTTTGCTGGAGCATTGACATAGCGAAGAGCATTTTGCAGCCCCGTCTTTAGTTCAGTGTCATAGGTTGCCTGTGTCATTATTGGTTCAGTGTTGGCTAGATCCATCTTAAATGTCCTTGCTTTTAAAATTCAGCGATGATATCCATGAAATCACAGGTCCAATGGGGAGCTACTTTTTGTATACCTATTCCAGTAAACACAGGGGTATAATTCTTTTATCCCCCTAGTGGCTAAACTTTGCATCCACACCCTGGGAAATACCAGTACAGCAGGAAGCTACACAGGGCTGGGCTGCCACAGCTCCTCCTGGAGCTGGAGCCTTGGTCACTGTGTAGATGGGAAGAGGATTCCTGAGGCGTTGCAAGCCCTGAGCTGGACGGCAGTGGACCAGGATGGGGTGAAGATGGGCAAGTGGGAACTGCTTCCAGAAATCCAGCAGGTCCCAGAGGAGCAGGGTCACCAGCGTGGCTGGGGTCCCACTATCTGAGAAGAGCCCCACAGGGTCTGGTGAGGGCCAAGGATGGACTGGAGGGTGCAGTTGAGGAGTATAAGTCCCTGATGAGCAGCACCTCCCTCCAGTAGCGTAAGCTGATAGTGGGGAGCGCTCGTGGAGTTTGGACTAGGTTCGCACCCTGTCCAGTGCTGTGGGTTTGTTAAAGTTTCTCCTTGTGCTTGGGAACGGTTCCGGTTGATATCTGCCCTGGGCTGGGCTGGCCGCAGAGCTTTCCCAGGTTTCTCGGTGTAGACTGGGGCCACCAGGACTGCAACAGTCAGAACTTGAACTCATTCCCCATTCTTGTCCCGGCACTTCTGACCTCTCCAGGAGCCCAGAGTGCGGAGCATGACCTTAGCAAGGCTGCCGCTCTCCAGGAGTCTCTTTACAACAGGGTGGATCCGTGACCCCCAGTGAGGAGTGCCTTGTGGTGTCTGGGAAACTCCACAGTGCCTTGTGGTGTCTGGGAAACTCCACAAGGGGACCCTTGTGCGAGAGGAGTGCTAAGATAGTGTCTCCCACAGCGGGGACCCTTGTGCGAGAGGAGCGCTAAGATCATGCCCTCAGCCTCTCGTTGCTCAGCACAGTCTGTGGATCCCCACAGACCCTGCCTGCGCCTTTCCATGGCGGGCTGCTGAGCCAGGGGGTGGTCGGGGCCTGCCCAGCGCCCACATGTCACAGGCCGTCCTGCTGGGGCCAGGAGGAGGAGCTGCATGGGAGAATATCGTGTCTGTCATGCGCTACCCTGGGAGTAGGTACCGCCATCTTCATTTTACAGACAAGGAAACCTAAACTCCTAATTACATAACTGTGAGAGACATAACATACGTAAGGCTTAAACTATTAAAAAGCATTTATAGATATTTTTCTGACCATATCTGAAATGTGTAGTTTTTCATAATTCATGGGTATTCTGGGAATATAACCTACGTGAGTTTCAGGAGCCCACTGTAGCTCAAATGTAAACTTATCTCTGTCTCACATAATATTACAGGCAAGTGTTTCGGAGCCCGTATGCACCACAATGGCATCCTCAGCTCCAGCCATCACATTCCCACCATCAGGTCGGAGGAGAGCACATGCTTCTTTTTAAGGGTCTAGCCTGGAAGATGGCACATACAACTTGCTTACGTCTCATGTTGATCCAATATCACAGATAACCGACGCCGCAAGGGAAGTTGGGAAACATAGTCTTTAACTAATTTAAATTGCCAGGCAGGTGGGAGCCACTATCCTAATAGCTTTGGGAAACCTTGGTGAGATGGACAGGCCATTCTTGTTTTTCTTAGAAAGCCTGGACTTCGAATTAGACTACGTGGTTTAGAGCTGCGCTCTACTGCAGAGGTCTGATCTGGGCGAGTTGTATAACCTCTCTGAAGCTCAGTGTTTTCTTCTGCACGGTGAGGTAGTGATAATTATTAATCTGCGTGTCTCAGGGGAATGTTGGGAGGCCCAAATAAATTACTGTCTCTGAGAGCCTGGCGTGGGCTGCTAGGTCACACGGGGCCACGTCGGGACACCCAGCGGGCTTAGCTGGGTTTGGTTTTTAAACTGTAAGCACTTGGTGCCAGCTCCCACGGTGATTTGGGGTGAAAGCCACACATGGGAAGCTCTTCAGTGTTGTCCTTGCGCTCTGTGGCACACCCTGTGCTACCACTTCACCGCGTCCTATTTGTTCCAGCTTAGTCACCTGCCCGGCTGGGTCCAGCACCCCTCCTCTGTGCACTTTGCTCCTGGGCTCCCCATGTTCCCCCAGGTGAGAGTCACTGGCCGGGCACCTCCCTGCTTCCCGAGCTCTGGTCTCATGTGGCCAGGAAGAAAGCCCTCAAGCAGCCCTAGCAATGCTAGGTGGACCCTTTCTCCTCCTCTGAGCAGCAGGCCCCAGCGGTAGCGGGGGCTTCTGCACCCCGGCAGTCTGCAGCCTCACTGGTTCGCACAGAACCTGTTCTGTCTCAGAGCCTCCCTGAATCTCTCCCTCCAGGGCTAGGTTATGTTCCTCCTGCAGGATCCCTTCGTCCTCGGGGGTTTCCTCACCCCAGCCCCGATCACTCAGGGCTGTCCCCACCCGGCAATGTGTCTGGAGTCTGCCTCCCACTGGTCTGTGAATTCCCTAGGGCAGGTCCGGGCCTGGCTTGTCACAGATGGACACTGGCAACCCACAGGGGGACCATACCGTGCGCTCTCTATGGGGCTCAGTGATTCCAGAATGCGACAGACTCCTGTCGAGCTCCCCTGTGAGCTCTCTTTAGGGTCTAAGTCTGAGTTCTTTGTCTTCCATCTTGGAGTAGGAAAACGGTACCTGCAGTGGTGAGGGGCCAGCACTAGGTCTAATCCTTGAGGACTCCTCACTCTGGGAGGGCACCCAGTCCTTTTTGAAGCCAGAGTCTTCTCTTCAAGGGCACACAGTAGATAAACTTTCATGACTGGGCCTGGTATTAGTCAGGTTTTTCATTACTATAATGAAATATCAGAGGCAGGCTGTTTTCTAATGAAAGGAGTTTTATTTTGGCTCATGGTTCTGGAGGTACAAGGACCAAACAACACAGGTCAAGCTCTTGCCAGGGCCCCTCAGTGACTGTGTCACCTCATAGCCTCTGGCCTTCTTGCTGGCCACCTGGAGGTGGTGGCCCAGGGAATCACACGGCAAGAGACAGGGTGTATCCTATTCAGTGTCTCCTTATAATCCACAGGATTCAATCATGTTGTCTCCATCCCAGTGACCTATTTTAATCATTTCATGGGCCACTTCTAAACACCATGAAATTTCAATCATTTAGTATATTAACAGAAGACTTTGGGGATTAAATTCCTGCATAAATTTAGTGGGGGAGGGAGGATTATATTGAAACCTTAGCAGGTCTGATTCCTTTCAAAGTTCCTACACAGGGTTGGCACACAGCAGGCCTTACGGGACACTGGGTGGGCACACGGCAGGATCCCTACAGGGCTGGGTGCTGTCTAGTCACAGCAGGAAGTGGGCTCCTACTTACCCGCCCCGTCCCCCAATAATCACCGAGATCTCGAAGGGAGGAAGGGGGCAGTGCGGTGGCCCGAGGGACTCAGGGGGCAGGTCCCTGGAAACTGGCAGTACGGGGGCGGGGCCTAGGACTTACAGGCCCACACTCCTGGGTCCTCTGGGGGCGGGGAACCAGAACGCTGATTATCTAGGGAGATCAAGGCTCCTGGGTTATTCGTAAGGAACGAGATACAGCTCTGGATGCCCGAGTCTCTGCGGTGGAGAGGCCACACTGACGTGTGGGTGCGCACTTCGGCTCCCCAACGGGTCTAGCCAGTGTCAGTGGGAAGGATGCAGACCAGAACGCGTGACAGTTTGGCAGGATATTTTATTGGGTCTCTGCTCCCTGCCCGACCCTCGATCAGTCCGAACAGGCCAAACCAGGCACGCGGCCCCCGAAGCGGTACGTGTACTTGCGCCCACCGCTCTTTTGCACGATGTCGCGGCGGTAGTAGTAACGCAGACCCCGGCTCAGCTTCTCGTAATTCATGCCCGGCTTCCTCTTGCGCTCGCCCCACAGCCGCGCCACCTACGGCGGAGGCCAGGCGGGGTCAGGGAGGGCGAGGGGGCGGGGCTGCCACGATGGGCGGGGCCGGACCGCGCTGGGTACGCGGGTCCCAGGTGGTCAGGGCGGGGCTCTCGCTTGAGTCTGGGGTCCAGGCGGAGACCCGGATACAGCGGAGCCTAGAGGGGGCGGGGCTGGGGCGGGACCAAAGACTAGCCCAAGCGAAGGGCGGGGAGAGGGCGCACTAGGGCGTTCCGGGCGGGACTCGCACGGCCAGGGGAGCTGCCCCACCTCTTTGGGGTCGCACAGCTGGAACTCGCGGCTGTTGCCAGTCCAGCGGATGCAGCTGCTACGCGCCCCGTCGTGCAGTAGCTCCAGGAGAAACTGCCACAGCTGAATGGGACCTGCGAGGCGGAAGCAGGTGAACACCCAAGTTTCCCAGACCCGGGCGTCGCCGCTCCGACGAAGGGAGTCGGGGCTCCCTCATGTTGAAGGCTCAAGGGTCCAGGTCTTGCCAGCTTTGGGCCCTTTGGAGCCCTTTGGACTCTTTGCGGAATCTAGATCTCTGCGGACCACTTAGGGAATGTACGAGTTTGGGGGTTAAGAGTCAGCTGGGATTGTAGCGCACGCCTTTAATTCCTGCATTCTGGGTGACTGAAGCAGGAGGATCGCAAGTGTGAGTAGAGTTGGGGCAATTTAGTGACTAGCGAGACCCTGTCTCAAAAGTTAAAAATAAAAATGCGCTGGCTCCCCTCCGCTCGCCCGCTGTTAGGCACCTAAGCCCCGCCCCTCTGGCCACGTTTCCGGGCCGCGCCCCCTTGGATGCAGAGGCCCCCTCACCACTCCGGCTTCGCGCCCAGGGGAATCTTGCAGGACCTCTCACCTCGGTGGTGGTTCGTTTTGGGGTAACGAGTCGAGGTGGCACGGTCGGGCTGCGGCCTCGGTTCGGAGGAGGTGGTGAGAGCTGAACTCCGGTACCCGTTCGAAGAGAGGCTGCAATCTCCATGCAGCCCGAGACTCCACGAGGTGGTACGGTCCGAACCCGCAGGGTCGCCCCACGACATGGTATAGTCCGCGCGAGGGTCCCCGTAGAAGCCATTGTCCCAGTAGGTGGCGCCGTTGGGCACGACAGAATAGTCGCAGCTCGCCGTGCTCCTGGCGGCCTGGGCGTGAGACCACGAGGTGGCACTGTTCTGGCCCGCCGCCCCTCCGGAACCAGCGTCGGGGGCGTGGCCTGGGCCGGGGAGGGCCGGCTCCAGGGTCTGAAAGACGAGGTTGCAAGGGTCCGAGGCGTTTTGCGCCATATCTGTCCAATCTCTGGACCACGTAGGGGCCTGAGGGCCGAGATCTGTGAGGAAGAGTCAAACCTAAGTGAGGGGGGCCCAGCTGTCCTGATCCCGGACCCTACCGGAGTTCTAGGTGTCTACGGGACCGGGACCCCCAGATCTAAGCTATGCCACCTTGAGGACGCAGGTGTGCCCTCTGCTTGCCCCTGCCTTCAGCTTGGGCATCGGGAGCAGGACCCAGTCCTCTCCTGCCACTGCCTCTGCACGCAACCTCACCTGCTCCCCATGCATATTCTGGATGTGGTAACGCGGGGCTCCAGTTTAGCTCCGGGAACCCTGCGAAGGACAGGATAGCAACTGAGTTTAGGAAGAGTGGGCGCCAGGACTTCAGGACCCCAATCGCCCACCCACTCCGGTCTTTGTCAGGGCTGGGAGTCACTCACTGAGGACCCCGGGCCCCTGCTCCAACTTCAGGCGTCCCCCTAACTCTTCCGGGGAGCCCGGGCATGCCCCCTCCTCTCTTAGACCTAGGAGCCCAGCCTCCATCCTCCCCCCAGCACCCAGGGGTCCCAGCCCGGCAGCCACCTTTCCAGCATGTTTCGCTTGTCGGTGTGTCCGCTTGGAGTTCTAGTTCAGGGAAATAGAAGCCAAATTCGGTTCCTTCTGCAGGCAAAAAAAGACGTTAAGGCCAGGTCAGGGGTCAGCAGCAGTCCCCACCCAAGCATCCTCCCTACGTGTTGTCTCGGCCCCAGCACCTACCCAGCCCTGCCAGCTTGTTCCCTGCAGGCACTTCCTGTGGCGGGGTCTCATCGCAGCTCCACACGTCCATAGGCGCTCGTTTGGAATGATCTGGATGAGTGGTGACCCTTAGGGACCCCAGAGTCTGGGCACCAGCCCTTCCCTCCCTGGGACTCAGGTGTCCAAGCTCCTGCTCCCTCTTTCCCCAGGAACCTGGCACCTGGCCCAGGCACCCATCCCATCCCCACTTCATAGCTCACCTCCAGCGGGTTCCTCTGTCCCCAACCGGGGGTCTCAGCCCCATTTCATACCGTGCACCCCCTCCCCCCGGGACCTGGGCAGGGGGGAATTTTCCAAGACGTCAGAGCAAGGGGTCGCAGCCTGGGTCAAGTTGCAGGTCCGGGGGCGGAGCCGCGCCGCGCCCCCCGGCATCAGGGATGCAGCCTCTGGAGCTGTCCTGGTGCAGGAGTGGCTTGGGGAACAGCGGGCTGGGCAAGGCGGGGGACAGGGGCCGGGAGTGTTTATGAGGTGATGGGGGCTGGGCAGAGTGGACAGGTTCTCCGTCTTGGGGACTTGATCCTGCGACATGGGAGGTGGAAGGAGGGCCAGGGGTCAGCTAGGCTGCGCCAGGCTTATCTGCAACAGGAAGAGGGATTTCCGGCCAGATTCCCCGCGTCCCCAGCGACGTCACAATCAACAGGGTGACCGCGGGAGATGGAAGCAGACCTTGCATCCCCGCCCCCTCAAGAACGAGTTGCCCAGGGTGTTCTGGAACTGCCCAGGAGTAGTGTCAATCATAATAAAAGGTTAACATCAGCAACATGGATCATAAAAATAGTAATAATTACAGCTAACATCGCAGGAGGAGCCATGTGCATGCCAATATGCCACGTGTATTGGGTCTTCATTCAGTCCTTTGATGAGGTAGATACAGCTCTTTCCCCTGTTTTATGAAAGGGAAAATTGAGGCAGACATCTTTCCATTTCATTTTCCAAAGCCCTATGTATTTCTGAGCTATAATAGTTCGGGACAACTGGGAAATCTTGTGTATGAAATGAATATGAGCTATCACATGGGCCACGCATGGTGGTGCAGGCCTATAATCCCAGCACTTGGTAGACTGAGGCAGGAGGATCGCTGTGAGTTCAAGCCCAGCTAGTACTACAAAGCAAGACCCTTTCTCAAAAAAA
>NW_004955468.1:4756851-4856414 GCF_000276665.1 Chinchilla lanigera | reverse complement strand
AGATGTGACATGAGATGATCATGGTATTCTATGAAGTCACTATTAGGAAATGAACACATATTTAGGGATGAAGTGTTATAATTGTGACCTGCTCCAAATGATTTAGCAAAACGCAAAAACATAGAGTAAAGGTTCATACACACATGCAATATTTTCTTCTTTTTTTTTTGTACTGGGAATCAAACTCAGGACCTTCCACTTGCCAGGCTGGTGCTTGTGCTACCCGGGCTACCACATGTAATATTTTAGACATATACTAAATACTAAAAATGTCTGAAATTCGGTAACTAGTTGTCCTCTACTTTTATTTGCAGAGTCTGGCAACCCTTAGCTTAAACAAGCTGGCTTCAGACCCCGTGCTTATGCCCTTATTTACCATTCAAAATAATGTCTTAATATGGACAGTTCCCATAATTACCCAGCTCCCTGATCACGAGCTATTCACCATTCTGGAGGGTGGAGGGTAGCACTGCTAACTTGTTCATTTTACAGAAGGGAAATCGGATCTTGAGTGGAGTCACCTGGGGCTGGGCTTGCACAGAGCTGTGAGAGCCGCTGAGCGCTGGGCATCATCGGTCCCTCATCCTGCAGTGCCTGCTAGGCCGCCTCCCCCTGAAGCTGGCCTTTCTGCTGTTTGTGTCTGTCCATGTCTGCCTCTCCTCTGGTTGGTGTCTGTAGTTCTGGGTCCCTGTTCACCAGGCTTGAAGCCAGCGAAGCCTTGTCACCAGACCCTCCTGAGCGGTCCTGTCTCTTCCGTCTCTGAGATTTCTCCTTTCACCCGTCCCACTGCACTGATCGTCCTTGAGCTTCCCTGCATCTCTGCCAGCTCCTCTCTTCCTCTGAGCATGGTTCCCCCACCATCAGGACTCCTGTACATAACTTAACCCTCCTTTCTGGAATCACCTCTGGTCCCATGCCCCTGTGGCTGGAGTGAGAAGGGGGCCAGGGGTAGGAAGGGCCAGTGATGCGGGGAGGAGGGCTTGAAGGTCCCATGGGGTGGTCCAGGCCAGGGGGCTGAAGGGCACTTCCTGCCACGGAGGCCCTCATCCCTCTGACCAGACTGGAAAATGTGACGTCAGAAGGGCAGTAAAGGGGGAGACAGGAACAGAAATCTGACACCTCTCCTGGGTGATCTTTCTCTGCTGAGGCCTCGGTATCACCCCCACCACTGCTCACCCTGCCATCCAGCGTTCTGATGGCTTTATCCCCAGAAGACCCTTATCCCTCCCCACACTCCCACCCTGCAACCTCCCTCTCTGGCGGGACCTGCCCCAGCCTCCTTGCAGACTTCCAGCACTCGGTGGTAGGTGTCAGAGCTCTTTCTAAAGTGCAAATCTGTGATGTCAGGCCCGCTTGGTGCCTGACTTGTCCCAGCTTCTCGGGACTCCCTGCTAAGTGCGGGGTAATGCTTAAGCTCTCAGCTTGCCATTCCAGGTCCTGCACGGACACCTTTGGCAGACAGAAGCAAGTCTGGAGCCAGGAAAAGACCTACAGACTCCTGGGCAAGAAATGGGCATCAGAACTGAGAGCGTGAGCACTGTTGGTTGGTGTTGGCCAGAGTAGAGAAACTGGCAACAGCCGGAGAAACCCAGAGGGGAAGGATAAGTCTCACAGTGCATGCTTCCCTCAAGAGGCCCTCCCTGGCCCGCAGGTCGTTGTGGGCCGTCGGCAGAGGAGCCTGTTCTGCCGGTGGACCATGGTCCCTGAGGGAGCAGGGGCGCAGGCGTCAGTCACTGTTGTCCTCAGCACTGGCCAGGCCTAGCTGAGCGCGATGAATCAGGGGAGCCCTCCAGGCTGAGCTCGCAAAGGGCAGGGCCGGAAGACTCCCTTCCTCAGTCAGTGCTGAGAGTACAGGCTGGAGCCAGGACACAAGCCTTGACTTTCACTTTGCCAAAACCCCCTCCTTCCTCTAGAATTGGCTGCTGTCAGCAAGCACTTGTTTTTTTTTTTTTTGTACTGTGAATCAAACTCAGGGCCTGGTGCTTGCCAGGCAGGTGCTTGTGCCGCTGAGCTGTATCCCTGACCCTAAGTTTTAAGTAGCAGGACACCACAGCGGCTCAGAAATGCCCACTTGTAAACTCTCAATGTCCCGCATCTCAGGTGCAGGGTCCCAAGCCCCACCCCCATGAAGGGCCTCCAAGCCCAGCCAGGGATGGAAATGAATGTAAATTTATTGAAACTTTTTCGGGGTAGGTAGGTGGGTGGACAGTTGGGGTTTTTCCAAAGACAGCTGTGGGGAGAAGCCAGCGCCCGGCCGGGTGGAAGCGGGTGCCCAGCCACAGACCCTATCTCAGGCCCAACTTCTTCTTTTCCTTCTGCTTCTTTCGGACCACGTCCAGATTCCGGTCCTTCCACATGCTCTTGCGCAGCTTGATGGGGCGTGAGCCCACGTACTTCCCTGTGGGGATGGAGGGCTCAAGGTCAGGAGTACACTGGACGTCTGCCATACCCACCGTGCCTAGGGGAGCCCTCACTCACCATTCATCTCCCGCATGGCACGCACATAGTCACTGGGGTCCTTGAAGCTGACGAAGCCATAGCCCTTGGTCTTGCCTGTGCGCTTGTCACGGATCACCTTAGCCTTAAGGAAGGATGGGAAGCGGCTGAAGGCTCGTGCCAAGATGTCATCATTCACCTCATTGCCCAGGTCTCCACAGAAGATTCGGAAGTCATCTGGGGTTGGGAGAGGAGAGGTCAGAGACTGCCTATTTGACTCTGTGAATGACCTCAAATTCTCTGAAATGATCCCCAAACCCTTCCCCTTCTGTCCCTACAGGCTCTGCCTGGGGACCCTCAGTAATTAATTACCAGCCAATACTCGTGTGGTACCTAACGTGCACCAGGCATCCTGCTAAGCACCTGGCTTTTTTTTTTTTTTTTTTTTAAATATCTAGTGCTCCCAGCAGCCCTTTCACACTGAGGCACAGAGGTCAAGTCAATGCCCAACTTATATGACAGGAGGCAGCACAGCTGGGACAAAAGTGCAGGCCTCTGGCTTTAGGGTCTTTACTTTTAACCTCTAACTGAATTGTTCTTCCTTATCCCAAGACCGCCCACTGCCACGAAGAAGCTCTTAACTCTGACCTGGTGCTGGCCTTTCCTCTGAAAGCCCAGGTTCCTTAGTCTCCTGGATACCTCCCCGTTATGTGCCCTGAACCCCTGCCACACCCCAGGCTCCAGGGATGGCACCTCAGCACCCAGGCTGCACCTGCCTCAGCTCTGCTTTTTCTGCAAAGCCCTCCTAAGTTCACCTTGCACTGGGAACACACCACGTGACCCTTCTCCAAGGCCGACCTCCGCTGCCACTCTTGGGCACACTGTCAGGGTTATGTTGCTACTCACCACGCACAACCCCAGTGGATCAGCATCCCCAGGGGCACATGCTGGCACTTCCTTTGTGGGGACAAGCAAGTCAGACTGGAAGGCTAAAGGGCTGGCCCAAGGTCACAGAAGTATAGTTCCAGCCCATACTGGCCCAGCGTAGGCAGGGGTTGCTTGTTCCTAGTCTGGCCTCTACCTTGGACAGGCCAATGATCCAGGAAGAGGAGATGGCAGTCAAGGATGGGGCAGAAGAGGGTTCATTTTTTCCCTCAGCTATTGCTATGGTTACCTCATAGCATTTGTGGTGATTAAGGACACTCTGAAAACAATTAGGTCACCCTAGAAGCAAGCAATCTGACAAACAGAGTGGGACCTTCCACAAGACAACTGGCCTGATACTTTTGGTTTTTTCAGACAGGATCTCATTGTGTATTCCAGGTTAGCCTGCAACTTGTGGTGATCTTCCTGTCTCAGCCTCTCATGTGTTGTGATAGTTGGCATGTGACAGCACACCCAGTTTGGTCTGGATACTTTAAAAAAATTATACACAACATAAGGAGGTGGAAGAGAAACCATTCTCATTCACATGGCCATGGAGGCACCTTCTAAAGCCCAGCAGTGAGCAGGGTGGCTTCCTTTCCCAGCACGGGATTCAATGGCAGGCATTCTTCCTACCTTCCTTCCATGAACCACTCTTGTTCCCTTGGTTGATGATAATCCTGTGCAGAGCTTGCAGGAAGGCTTAGCAGGCAGAGATGTCCCCCAGGACCTTCTCTGACCACCTGGCTTTATGGCCACCAACCTGGACCAGGTGCTGGTTGAAATCTAAGTGCCAGCCTCCTTCCCACCCCCGCCTCCCACTCCATCTTACATGAACGAGCACTCCTTCCTTCTGGGTCAAGTGAACACCACTCTTGTTTAGCCCAGGGGATGGAACCCAGGGCCTTGAGTGTGCTGGGCAAATGCTCTACCATTGAGTTACACTCCTAGCACCCTTAGTCCAACTTAAATAGAACAGAAAAAAAGTAGAAAACAAAAGGTAAATACATAAAACTACGTATATTCTGGCTTGGGGAGAAAAACAGCCATAACAGAGTTTTGAGGCAAGTGAAAAAATAACAAATTGAATATAAGATGTTGCTGGGTATGGTGGTGTGCACCTATAAACCCAGCACTCAGGAGGCTGAGGCAAGAGAATCCCCATGAATTTGAGGCCAGCCTAGGCTACAAAGTGAGTTCAAGGTCAGCCTGGACTACACAGTGAGACCCTGTCTTAAAAGGACAAAAAAAAAGAATATAAGATGTCACAGAATTACTGTTGTTGGCTGTGATAATGGCACTGTGCTATGAAAGAAAGTCTTTCTTAGAGGAATACTAAGATACTTAGAGGTAATAACTTCACTTATAACTAGCTTCGGGTGACTGAGCATAAAACAATAACAAAGGACTGGGGACAAACCTCAGTATAGCATTTGCCTAGCATGCCTGGGTTTGCTCCCCAGCACTGCAAAACCCCACAGCAGTTAACAGGAATAAAGTGAACAGGAGGAATACAATGAACAGGGCAAAATGTCAACTGCAGAATCCAGGTAGTGGGCAGGCCATTCACTGCATCATTCTGAGCTTAAAATTTTTTTCATTAAAGTTGGGGGAAGCCAGGGGTGGTGGAGCACACCTGTAATCCCAGCACTGGGGATGCGAAGGCAGGACTGCCACACGTTTGAGGCCAGCCTGGGCTACACAATGAGTTCAAGGCCAGCCTGAACAACACAGTGAGACACTGTCTCAAAAAAAAAAAGTTGGGGGAAGAAAGAATGCTCTTTGACCTTGAGCAGGCCAGGTTCTTCGGGGGTAGAACACGACAGAAAGTTTCGGCTTATGGCCAGGGGAGGGATCTGCCCCTCAGTGCTATAGTCTGGCCTTCCCTGAGGTAGGCTAGCAATAGGAGTCATGGTTATCTGGCTCCCCTTCCATGGCCATGGCCCAGAGGCAGCAGGGCCTGACCTCACACTGGAGGCCACTCACCGGCATCCCACTCCAACAGGCTAGGATCCTCCCAACTGCTTCCGGCTGCCGTGCGAATGCAGCGTTTCAATTTCTCTGGCTTGCCTTTCTTCTTGTCTTCACCCATGGGCTCCGGCACCTGCAGAGAAAGGGGGATGGGGTACAAAGGACTTGGTGCTACTTGCTCTCGCACTCTGCTTTGGCCCTTGCCCTCCTTCCTCCAGTTAAAGGACTAGATATGCTTCTGGGTGGGGTATGTGTGTCCGCCTCCCTCTCCCTTGAGTCCTCCCCGCTCTGGACAGAGAACTGTGTATGAAAGTCCACCAGATTCCTGCCTGTCCTCCCACTGCTATGTTTTCTGCTTACCTCAAGAGCCATGAGGCCGGGGGGTGGCTCAGGCCGGGGGGGCCGGGGTCGTGGACGCAGGGACAGGAGCTCAGGAATGCGCAATGGGGGCAGCAGGCCCCGTACTACCTCCAGTGGGAGGGGCAGGGGCTCGGGCTCAGGCAATGGCATGGCCAGGGCCAGCGGCAGGCTGGGGCCGATGACTGCAGGGCCAGCTGGAGCACCTCCTGCTCCCACAGCCACCGCAGCACCAGCCTCCTCCAGCCCAGCCGCTGCTGCCACCACTGCCTCCTCCTTCTCTTTCAGGCCCAGCCCCAGGCCTAGGCCCAGCTCTCGTGGTGCTGCTGGCTCTTCCTATGGGCAAAAGCAGGGCAGGAATGTGTCATCTACATGTACTAACTCTGCACAATGAATGAAGTCACTATATACTGCAAACACATACTAATAAAACTAAAAATTTTTTTAAAAGGGTATGACAGAGCCAGATCACAGGCCCGTATCTTATTAGCCCTATCCATACAGCAAAGCCAGAGAACAAGCAAGAAAGGAAGTCTCTGGTAAGGCACAGAGAAACATAGAGGGACAGACAGACACAGGTAAAAACACAACGGAGAAATGGAGAGGGACAGTCAAAGGAAAAACAGCCACGCCCCCAGAGCACACATTTCTCTCCATACGCTCTTCAAAAAGAAAAATATATTCAGTCACAAGGAATAAAGAAAGAGGGGCTGGGGGTTTAGCTCAGCGGCACAGCGCCTGCCTGGCAAGTGCAAAGTAGTGAGTTTGATTCCCGGTACCAGAAAAAGAAAAAAGAAAAAACAAAAACAAAAGAATAAAGAAAGAGACGAAAACCAGGGATGAATATGATCAAAGTGTGTTATATGCACGTATGAAAATACCAAAACAAAACCCAATGCTCTCCATAATTAACATGAATCAATAAAGAAAGAGATAGAGACAAAGTTAGAGGAATGAGCTAGAAGAAAGGCAGAACCGGCAAGGTCTTCCTGCCCATGGCATTAGTTCCCCACCCACACTTACCAGGGGAGGCCTCAGAGCAGCCATGGAGCTCAGGGGGGGACCTGGGGCGCGAGCCATTGGTGGCAGCATCATGGGTGGTCCAGGGGGCCCAGGAAGAGGGGGTCCTACGAGGGCCTGGTGCGGGGGCCGCAGGGCCATAGGCCGGGGAGCACCTGCTGCAGAAGAAAGAAGAGAATCTGTCAGGGTGTTAGTGGGACAGTCGAGGGGCTTGGGGAGCGAGTTGTGTGGCAGTGATGACCCTGGCCCCCTCACCTGCTCTCTGTAGCACGTGAGGGACGAAGGCTGGACGCAGGATAGCAGCCCTCTGAGGGGCCACAGCTGTGGGAGAGAGAGATGGGGGTGTGTGTCATGGGGGACAGGGGCACTTGGGGCAAGGGGCGCATTGTGCACATGTGCGTGTGTGCATTGTGTTTACTCTCAGCATCTAAGAAATCCTGAAAAAGTCTGGGGATCCTTCTGAGAGATGTGGGGGTCTTTTCTTTGGTTCATTCAGCAAAAACTGACCATAAGGATCTCCCATGGCCCCAGCCTTGGGGCAGATAATGCTTGAGACCCAACATAAACCAAGGGTTCTCAGGAAGCTCCTATCAAGAGTAGGAAGGAGTGGCCACCCAGGCTGATCAGAGCTAGAACGGGGTAAAACCAGGCAGAGGGATCTAGGCCAGGAGATGGAAGGATGGGGGCTGTCAGCTGTCAAAGCCTCTGACCCAGGCAGCAGGACCAGAGATTTCCTGGGAAAAGAAACCTGAGAGCTGAGCCCCAAAGGATAATGAAGAGTTAGGCAGACAGTGAATAGAAATGTTACTGGCAGGGAGAATCTGTATAAGCAAAACCCTTATGCCTTAGCTGGACATGGTGGCATATGCCTGTAATCCAAGCACTTGGGAGGCTGAGGCAGAAAGACAGCCATGAGTTCAAAGCTAGCCTGGGCTACACAGAGTGAGTTCAAGGCCATCCTGACTACATAGTGAGACCTTGTTTCAAAGAAACAAGGAAATAACAAAAGCAGCAACAACAAAACCCTTTTTTTCCTTTTCAGCCTAGCATGACTGTGACAGAAAAGGCGGCAGATTGGACAGCATTATGAGAAGTGTTGCAATGGTAGCAGGTGTCTAAGCACAGCCTTCTTGGCTGAGCCATGACGTCCTTCAGAGGGCACTGTGAGCAGGGCTAGAAGACAGGCAGGATGACTTCCAGCCTTTCGATAAAACCTTACTAAGAGTGTGTTAACACTTCCTAGATGGGGCCTGGGATTTAGCTCAGCAGCACAGCGCCTGCCTGGCAAATCCAAGGTCATGAGTTCCATTCCCAGTACCGGAAAACAAACAAAACAAACAAAAAGACACTTCCTAGATGTTACCAGGTAAACAAGTATAGAAGGATTTAGAAAATGTAGTTAACAAGTCTGACTTAACAGAGATTATATCAGAATTTCACATCCAAATGAGAACACACTTCCTTTTCACATATACAAGGGAGTGATTTGTAAAAATTCTGTGTGTGTGGGCTACCTGAACAGAAGGTGGAAAATACGGAGAATGGCTTGTGGAAAGGACAGGCTGGGACATTACAGGTGACTGAAAGCAGCAGCAAGGAGAAGGGACCTCAACAAAGCCTTGCTTGTACATCTCAGCAATGTTCAGGGCTTCTGGGGAGGCTGTGTGGATCTCTCAAAGGAGCCAGGTCTTGCAGGGTCTTGACTACTAGTAAGGAGCTTAGTGCTTGTTTGGGGATCTGTTAGTCCTTTACTAGTTTCTTTTCTTTTTTTTTTATTTTGTCTTTTTGAGACAGGGTCTCGCTATGCAGTTCAGGCTAGCCTTGAGCTCACCTTGTAGCCCAGGCTGGTCTTGAACTCACAACGATCCTCCTGCTTCAGCCTCCCAAGAGCTGGGATTACAGGCATGCACCACCACGCCCGGCTCTAGCACTTTATTAGATAGTAAGTCATGCTTACTTTGTGGCAGGACCCAAGAATTCTGCCCTTCACAAAACTTGTATTTTATAGGAAGCAAGAACTGATAACCACAATAAATAAATAGTGTAGCTTGTTATAAAGTATTAAGCATAGGGGAGAGATTCAGCAAAGGTTGGGGATTAGGAATGATGATGTGGGGGTCTTTTCTTTGGTTCATTCAGGGGGTTAGTTTGCAATGACCAGGTTAAGCCCAAACTGATTTGAAATAATCAGGAAGTACACAATCAGGTTTGTGCTTTAGGATAATGACAATCCGAGAATGGAAATGAATGGAGAATGCGATTTAAAGCAGCGATTCAGACAAAAGGCTGAAGTCACCTAAACCAGTGTTACTGGTTAAATATGGAGTTCCTGACCCTGACCTACCTGCTCGCCGCAGGAACATAGCTTCTCGAGCCTCTGGACTGTCCAGGTGACTCCGATCAGCAGGGCCAAAGCCAACTGTTGGGAAAGGAAAGATGCGGATGGTGGAAAAAGAGCCCTAAGCATCCCTTCTAACCACCTTGTCTGATCCTCTAACCCTACTGTCAGCCACTCTTTACTTACCTGGGCCCACAAAAGGAGGACCACCCACCATGGGAGGAACTACTGTGGCTGCAGCGGCTGCCCGGGCCTCCAGAGTCTGTTGGACCTGTTGGGAAGAAGGTTGGGATGAAGGGATGAGGGGCTGGACTCAGTGCTCCTAACTGATCCTGGCTGGCTCACCCCAGGCAGTCAAGGCTTTCATTCTTTGTGCTCTGTGTAGGGCTGGGTAACTATGAGCTCTTGGCACCTATGAGCTCTTGGCTAAAATTCACTTCTCAGGGAGACTGTTTTTTTTAATGAGACTGGATATTGCAATGTAGTTCAGGCTGGCCTCAAATCTGAAGCAACCCTCCTGTCTCAGCCTCCCAATCCTGGGAGTACAGGCGTGCGCCACCAGCTGTGGCACAGGGGTTTTTGAGATCACATTAGCTAAAGCAGTCCTTATCCGCTCCTCCGAGCAACTTCTCTAACCACCCCATTGCATCTTCCCCACAGCCCTACCTGAAATAATGTCCAACCTGTCCTTGCCAGCTCCAACACCATCAGCCTAGCCCAAGCCACCATTACCTCTTGCCTAGATCGCTACAGCAGCCTGTTCCTCAGTCTTCCTGACTTTATCCTTGCCCTCTACAATCCAGACAGCCAGAGCAACTCCATCAACTTCAAGTTGAAACACCCTTCTGCTCAAAATCCTCCAACAGTTCCCCATCTGAGTAAAAGCCAAGATCCTTACAGTAGCACCTACGACCCTACTAGATCTCGTTTCCATCACCTCTGTATCTTCTCCCAATGTCTTCTTTGCTCATTCTGTTTTAACCACTGACCTCCCTGGGGTTCCTTGAGCATGAAATTATGTTCTTTGCTGGAATCACTCTTACACCTGCAGTTCCATCACCTCCTTTGTAGCTTTGCTTAAATGTCACTTCCTTACCTTTCTTACCTGTGATGATAAACCTCTGCCTTCTTACTACAACTGGACCTATCTCTTTCTAGGAAAATATAAACTTAGAAGGCATCCAATAACTATTTGTTAACAGAACAAAATGAACCAGTTTCATTTAATACTCCTCTCTCTCTCCTTCTCTTCCTTTCTACTAGCCATATATAAACTGAGTACTGGGCTGGGGATTTAGCTCAGTGGCACAGTGCCTGCCTGGCAAGCATGAGGTCCTGAGTTTGATTCCCGGTACCGGAAAAAAAAAAAAAACAAAAAAATATATAAACTGAGTACTTAAAACTTGAGGTTGAGAAAGCAATTATGAATTTTTAAATATAGAACATTCCCATCAAGTCCTACTGTACAACATGCTCCAGGATATAAAGTACTGTCTTGGTTACTTTTCTCTCGTTGCTGGGACAAAATACCTGACGCCCAAAATTAAGGAAGGAAAAGTTTATTTCACTTACAGTTCGTGGAGGTTTCAGTCCGTACTTGGCAGATTATAACACAGAGTGGCACATGGCAGAGAGCTACAGCTCAGGGTGGCAGACAACAGCAAAAAGCCACAAGCACACACCAGGGCGGAATGGAGGAGGAATGGCTTCAAGCACCCTTTTCCTCTCCCTTATATATGCAAACTATCCACCCTAGGGTGGGTGTAGCTCTCACACCCATCGAACTCTAAAAGCCCGCCCCATGGCCGCTTGAGGCTTTGGGGGGGACACACAGATTCAAACCACAACAAGTACCAAAAAAATACTGTCTTTGTCATTACTACATTCTCAGAGTTTAACATATGAAATACGTGTGGTGCTGTTAGTCAACAGGCCAAAACGTCCCTAGCTCTCCGTATACAAACGCTGTAGTCGAGGCATCGTCCTTACTGACTTATGCCTTAGCTAAAACTTACCTGTTGATATGTGTTGGTTGCAATAATTGGGCGGATCACAGGGGCTGCTGGGACCTGCATCGGGTCTACCGTGGGGACCGTGGGCACCGCAGGCACAGCGGTTGGGATTCCGGTTACTGGAGCCCCTAGAACTTCCTGCTCAAACCTGGGGGTTCAGGGCAGACACCACAGGTCAGGTCCTTCGTCCCCGCCAACATCTCCAGCCCCCACAGCCCCAATACCATCCCGAAGGTCCCACTTCCTCATAACAGAGCCATATCTTGGGCCTGTCGAGGCCCGGAGGCTCCGGGATTCAGTAGCTCTGTTTGGGGATGGCTTTTATCCCTCCCTCTTGCAGGCCTTACAGGGCCATCTCCGCCTCCATTTCCTTCAAGCGTTCCTCGCCGCTCTTGCCCGGGATGCCGGCACCAGGGCCTGGGACCACCGGTCCTCCTGCACCCGGGAGTCCCGGGGCCGGCCCCGCCCCGGCCATTGCTGCTGCAGTCGCTGTCGCGCTACTAGTCTCGATTTAGCCGCCGCCGGTCCTGCTGTCTTACTCTCTGGCTTCGTCAGGGTGGGCGAGCGTAGATGACGTATCAGCTAGAGCGACGGATGCCGGCACAAGACACTATATATCCGCGAGCGAGGACCAATAAGATGAAGCCACACCCCCAAGAAGGCCTGCTAGCCTACCAGAGTGCCGTAAAGAAAGATTGACGGAAAGAACTGGGTCTACCCGGGCGCAGCGGAGGGAGGCGGCCACGCCCGGATGGAGGAATGTGGCTAATCAGAGCAAAGCAAAGTCAGTTGGCCCCATCCCTGATGTGGAATCTGGACCTTTGAAGACGCAGGAAAGTTGGGAGGCCCCTCCCATGCCACCGCGCGTCCCGCGCCAGGAGTTTATAAACGCTGTGAGGTCCGCGTCTACCTCGGCGATGGTCACGACTGGAGACCCAGTGTAGGTGAGGCACTCCTCCAATGAGGTGGACACAAGACTACCGAAGACCAGAGACCGCATGGTGGAAATTCGCAGGAAGCTCTGACCCAGTTTTCTGGAGAAGGGGGCATCTGAAAACATTTGCTAGAGAAAATGGGGAGAAACGTTCTAGAAAGAAGCCACAACTCATGCCAAGGCAGAGAGCACGGGTTCTGCGCTCTTTCTTAGGAAACATACTTTTTTTTATGGTCCTGAAGGCTTTTTATTACGACTTTTCAAACATACATATTAGAGGGGATAGTATAAAGAACCCTGTCCTCATGTATCTCAAACACTACCAATATTATACACTTTCAGTTTCATGTCTATAATTCACTTATTTTTCTTGGAGTATGCTAAAAACAAATTCCAGACATCTACCAATTCACTCATAAATGCGTCAGTATATCTAACAGATGAAACAATTTTTTAAAAACCCATGAAGTATGCTGTTGTTATCACCATCACATTATTCTTTTGGGCCGGGCGTGGTGGCGCACGCCTGTAATCCTAGCACTAGGGCGGGGAGGGTGTTGAGACAGGCGGATCACCTCAAATTCGAGCCCAGCTGTACTACATAGTGAGTTCAAGACCAGCCCGAACTACATAGTGAGACCCTGTCTCAAAAAACAAACCAACAAAAAAATGCCTTAGTTTCATTGAATACCCAGACTATGTTCCAAAAACCCAGACTGTTCAATTTTTCCTGACTCAAAAATCTCACTATACAGTAGAATTATAAAATCAGGATGCAAATAAGATCACACATTATATTTGGCTGGTTGATCTCCTCCCCAGTCAAAATTTACTGGTTGTCTTGGTTGGTTTGTTTGTCTTTTTGAGACAGGGTCTGCTATGCAGTCCATGCTGGCCTTAACCTCACTTTGTAGCCCAGGCTGGTCTCAAACTCGAAATGATCCTCCTGCCTCAGCCTCCTGAGTGCCGGGATTACAGGCGTGTACCACTACATCCAGCCCAAATTTTATTTAGATTTTTAGTATTTGCTTAGTCCTATTCTGCTCCAGGATCTTGTCCAGAATACTGCATTACATGTAGCTGTCATGTCTCTTTTGAGTTCCTTTTGTCCTACTGTTGTTTTGATTTTTTCAAGACAAGGTCTCCATATGCAGTTCAGGCTGGCCTTGAGCTCACTTTGCAGCCCAGGCTGGTCTTGAACTTGTAAGGATCCTCTTATCTCAGCCTCCCAAGTGCTGGTATTACAGGCATGCACTATCATGCCTGGCTTTTATGAGTTCCTTTTGCCTGTGACAATTTCTTATACTCTCCTTTGTTTTTGACTTAGACAGTCTTTTTTTTCTTTTTGAGACACGGTCTATGTAGTTCAGATTGGCCTTGAACTCACTAAATAGCCCAGGCTGCCCTCAAACTTGCAGCAATCCTCCTCTGTCTAGCCACCAAAGTGCTGGGATTGCAGGCGTTCACTGCCCCACTTGGCAACTTTCACAGCTTTTCGGAATGCTTTTTAGGTATTTTATAAAGGTTCCTCCTTTGGAATTTACCTGATATTTTTCTCCACATTAGACTGGAGCAATGGATCTTTTGGGAAAAGACCACAGAAGTAAAGCTCAATTCTTAGCATGTATCAGTGAAGGCAAACCTTTGAGAGCTTTCGATAACAGCTAGCTGTGGCAAACACGCCGTAGCTTTGCTACCACTGATACTGTCCACATGACTTACCACTGTGCATATTAACTCTCATCACCTGGCTGAAGTGCTTGAGGCTTCTCCACTATAAAGTTACTTTTTAAAATATCTCCTTTCCATGTTCCTTAGAAAGTCATTATGTGCAGCCACAAGTGAGTGGGGAGTTATGCACCACTTCCTCAACAGTGGAGTATCTACATAAATTATTTAATACTGTGTTGTGTGGGAGATTTGTCTATGTTCCTCTTTTAATCATTTATATCAGTGTGGACCCATGCAATTCATATTTTGGGTTATAATTCAATACTGCTTTTATTTCTCTAGTTGTCCCAACTTTTAACTCTTGTTTTTGTTGTTCTTGTTCCAGTGCTGGAGACTGAGCCCAGGGCCTCATGAATGGTAGGTAAGCATTCTACCACTGAGCTATATTCCTGGTCCTACTCTTAATTTTTTGAGACAGGGTCTTGCTATGTAGTTCACACTGGCTTTGAACTCCAGGCAATCATTCTGCCTCACCCTCCTGAGTGCTGGGATTATAGGTGTGTGGTACCACATCCAGCGCTTAGATTATTTATAATACTCAAAGTAATGTAATATAGTTGTGTTGTTAAGGGCAAAATGACAAGAAAAGTCTGTGTGTGTTTAGTAAGGATGAAATTTATTTTTCAAATATTTTCAATCTCTGGTTGGTTATTAACTTGATGGATGTGTTTATTATTTTTATTTTTATTTTTTTGCGGTACTGGGGATCAAACTCATGACCTTGTGCTTGCCAGGCAGGCACTTATGCCACTGAGCTATATCCCCAGCCCCTTGATGGATGTGTTTAGATGAGGAACTCTCAGATATAGGAATGGGGATGGTGACTACTTCATAGGTAGAGCTGTCATATTGTATCTCATTGTATCCCATCAGGAACACAAGACATTATGCTTCTTCCTCCTTTGATGAGGTTGACTGACCAGCTAAAAGCTTTGGCAACCCTTGACTTGATGGTTATTATCTGTATCTGTCACTTAATGGAAGGAAAATAGTGGCTTTTGAGTCTTGGAACATCTTTTCTGAAAGTTGTCTATTTGTGTATTTTTCCTGTTCTTCTGTGGCTTTAGAATATTTCTTTCCCAGTTTGAATTCACACAGATACGTAGAAACACACACATGCACACATATTTATGGTATAAGTTGCAAATATTTTTGTCAAACTTGTGGTTTCTTTCCATTTTCTTTTTTCCATGCAAGGGCTTATTTTTTTTTTTTGTCTTTTCCTTTAGGTTTACTTTCATGTAGACAATTCTGTCAGTATTTCCCCTTATTACATCTGGACTTTGAGTCATATCTAGGCAAGTTTTCCCTACTTACAGTTTATAAAAGGGTTCAACTTCATAGACCTCACATTCTACTCAAGGGAGTGAAAAGATAAAGAGCACCCTGTATGTTAGATTTGTCATGGACAAAAACTGAGCAGGGAGGATGGCTGAGGGCGCTCACATTTAGAGTCCGATAGGAAGGGGGGCTCAGTTTGGAGGGGGGGCCAGGACCCATCTGTGGGAGGGGGCACTAAGGACTGTGCAAAGGACAGCAAACGTATAAAGACGGGACTAGCAGCCAGGGATGAGGAAAGCCAGGAGAGGTGGCTCTGCAGGGCGAGAGATGTAAGGAGGTAGGTAGAAAGGAAGGATCAAGATCACAGAGATGTCAAATCTCCCTGATTTGTAAGTGTATCATGCAACTAATAAAAGTGGTTATTTTTCTTTTGGAACCAGGCCAGTTAAGTAGTTTTGTTTTCACTTGGGAGAAAAAAAAATTAGCAACAAGAGGCTGGGTTAAAAAACTAAAGGCACAGGGCAATCCCGTTTCCAATGTTACCATGTGTTACAAACCTTCATAATGAAAGCACTGTGGCAGCAGCACATGGAGAGTTACATATACACTGGGTCTGGGAAGAACTAGGATAGTCTTTTTTTTTTTTGAGACAGGCTGTTGCTCTGTAGTTTAGGCTGGCCTTGAACTCAAGGCAATCCTGCCTCAGCCTCAAGTGATGGCATTATAGAGGTGCACCACCACATCTGGCAAGACCGTCTAATTAAACACAGACATTTGGTGTAGGAAAATGGGATATTTTAAACCAGTGGGTAAAGTTTTACTTTATAATGGAAGAATAATCCACACAGTGAAATGCACAAGGCCATAAGGGTACAGTGAAGGCAGGTATGGCACATGCCCGTAATCCCAGCACTCGGGGAGGCTAAGCCAGGAACACTGTTGGTTCAAGCTTAGCCCAAGCAACTTAGTGATTCAGTAAGACCCTGTCTCAAAATTAAAAAGGGCTGGGGATGTAGCTCAATGTGAAGGATCTGGATTCAATCCCCAGTACCCCACCTCCTCCCATACACAAGAGGTGAGTTCTGACCAATCTCTAGACCAGGGGAACCCATACTGCTCCTGATATATACTTCCATTACTCTAGAGCAGTGACGTAACATTTTAGAGCTTTCAATGATATGACCAGCCTCCTGCGGCACGCATGCCAGGTTCACCACCACTGCCCTAGAGCTTCCTTCTCTCCTCCTTTCAACCCTGCCGCTCACTCCCGTTTCAGCAGCAACTGCTGCGCTGCCTGAGAAGTTACTAAGTGCTCCTGGGATAGATGTGAAATCACACAGCGTTGAATGTGTTTGCAAGGCTAAATTCCAAATGCCCAGATTTAAATGTCAAAATACGAAAACTCTAAAAATTCTAAGAAAATCTTCTCTTAACCCCGTCCCACCTTCCCCTCTACAGGGCTCCTCAGTGGCCCTCACAGCAGTACATTTCACCACCCAAGTGCGTGCTGGAGCCTCCCTGACACTCATGTGGCTCTGCTCGGGCCCTTTACAGTGTACTCTGTTTAAAAACCATACCTCCTATGCCTGCTTTATTTCCTCACAGCAGTTTTCTTCCAACATAACTGCATCTTACTTACCTCACCAACTGTCCCCCACCCATCACTTCCTAAAGGTAGGGACTTAGGGCCAGTTTGTTCAGTGCTGTATCCCCAGCGCCCAAAGAAGGCACTCAGTTAATTTGCTGAGGGTGAAAGTGATGCAGGAACCTTAAGGGGTGCATGGAGTGTGCCCCCAGATACCCCATTCTCTTGGCTGTGGTGGGATGAAAGGGCAGGGTAGGAATAGAGGGGAGCAGCAGAACGGCCCAAGGGGGACTGCAGGTATGTGCAGGGACTACAGGCTGCCTATCCTGACCATGCTTTCTTTTGACTATTTTAGTAGGGGAGGAGGGGTGCTGGGGTGAAATTCTTGGCTCTACATTGAGCCTCTTCCTCATCTGCACAGGTGCTGCAGAGCCCCCTGTGCCTGGACCCAGCGCAGGCGCCACTGTGGCAGGGACAGGCCCTGGCAGAGCTCCTCGGAGAGGGCGGCTTGGCCTGGCTGCTCCCACCTGGGAAAGGGCATGGCGTGAGAAGGAAGCCCGGCCCTCCAGACCCCCACGGGCCTCCTACCATCCCCAAGGCCTGAGTCTCACTTTCTACCCAGCTCAGGGCTCCTTGCCCCACTTCCCTCTCTTACCAGTCCCCCACGACCCCCTGGAGTTCTGGGATTCGTTCCAGCGCCTGTTGCAGCACGTTCTCCAGCCTCTTCAGAGCCTGCCCCAGGCTCTCCTTTTGCTCCTTTTCCTGGGATGCCTGGATCTGCAGCAGCTCTGGAGGGTAGAAGCCCGGGAGACAGCATTGAGTCATCTGGCTTGTTGGAGCCTCCCAGCCAACGGGGTCACCAAATCTCTAGTCACCTAGTCCTGTCCCTCCGTCGAGTCCTCATCTCAAGGGCAACCCCACCACAGCAGGCCTCATCCTGGACACTTCCTTCCTTCCCCACAATGGCCCACCAGTCTGCATGGCCCACCCACTCAGGTTTCCAAGTCTCCTCCTCTGTTCCCTACTGTTCCTGTTAGCCTCCCTCCTGGGCCCCAGGCCCATAACCCACTCTGGTCACCCTCCATGCGGCAGCTAGAATGATCTTCCTGATGCCCAAACCTGTTGTCCCCTCTAGCCACCCCTAGGAACCTTTCAAGGCTCCCCAGTGCCCCCAAGCTCCTCAACTTGGTATTAGTGTCGGGAAAAATCTGTCCTCACTCCAGGGCCCGAGTGAAATACCATCTTTCCTTTGGAAAACCCTTGCCAGCACCTGCTATCTCTTCAGCCTGCTCCAGCCCTTTACTCCAGGGGTTCCCGCCCACCCCCCCAGGACTGTGACTGGGCCTCGTTCTTCTCCATGTGCCCAAAGCAGGCCTGGCCAGAGCAAGTGTGGATGAGCCATGTGGTTGGACCTCTTGGGCCTCAATCCTGACTTTGTCCCATCCTTGCCCTGCGACCTCAATCTTTGACCCTTGTCCTTTCTTTAGCTATCTCTGCTGTCAGACAAGCGTAGCTGTAGGCTAGTGGGGAGAGACAAATTGGAGAGCTTGGGACATGGGACCCACAGGACTCACTGGCAGGTTGAAGGGGGGCAGTTAGGGAGGTGGAAAGAATAAGGGTTTCTGCAGTAGCACCTGGATGAGGAAGACAGGATAGTTATGAGGGGAAGAAACCAAAGGAAGAGGAACAAATAGCTCTTTGCAGTAAAGAGGACTGAGAGTTCTCATACAGATACGTTAAAGTTCAAGACGCCCATGAGGTGGGGACATGTTATGCCATGTCTCAAACTGTTCTCCTGTTCCTGCACATTTCCTTGTGGAGAAGTGCAAGGCAGGGAGCCCCAAACTCAAAAGCCTCGATGTTTTTCTTTCTACTTGGCTGATGGCACCCTCAATTCTATTTTTTCCCCAATACTGGGGACTGAACCCAGGCCCTTCATAGTGAGCCATAGCCCCAGCCTTTTTTATTTTGCAATGCAATCTCATTAAGCCACTAGGTTGCCCAGGCTGGGCTCTGACTGGTGATCCTTCTGTCTCAGCCTCCCAGAAAGCTGGGATTACAGGTGTGTCTCACTGCACCCGGCTCTCCTAACCCATTCCTTATCAATTCACCTTCTATCTGTTTATCCTTTGATTCCTTCCTATTTGCTTCTACCACGGGAAATCCCTTGGGGCTAGGTAGTTCTCCTCTCATACTCCATCAAGCTGTCTGGGCCAGCACCTGGACTTCACAGAGTTTGTTTTCTCATCTGTAAACTGTGAGGCTTAATAATCCTTCCCTTCACAGAAGGATTCAGAGACGGTGTGTACGCAGACAGTTATTATAATCACAGCAGAGACACAAAATGCTTGCTGCAGGCCTAGCTGAATCTTCCCAGCAATTCTCTGATTCTTACTATGCTTACTCCCCTGAGGACGAAGCTGAGGAATGGGCAGATCACACAGTGAGGAGAAGAAAACACTGAGAAAAAAATCCTGGTGGTTTAACTCCACAGCCCAGCTTCGAACTGCTCAAGTACACTATCTGATGTGATGAGTACTTGGCAGACGGGTGGTCAGTATTGCCTAGTGGTTAGGAGCACAGACCCAGGCTACTGGGGTTCAAATTCCAGCTGTCATGTGGGCAAGATACTAAGCCCTCTGCATCCCAGCTCCGTCCCCTGTAAAATGGGGAGAAGAGCAGTACTCACCAATGGGCTTGCTGTGTATGTTTAACAACTGAGTGTGTTCCAAGCACACAGTACACACTGCGGAAGCAGTAGGTGTGGATGCTGTGAATGAGCAGGGCGCGGGGTATGGGAAACAGAGCAGCCTACCCTGTGTGGGTGGTCCCGGAGGCAGACTGGTCTTCATGTGAAGTAGATCCCAGCACCGGAGACTCTGCTGGTCCTGGAGGAACAGAAGGTCCTGGCGAAGAGAGGCAGCCTTCGGGAGGAGCAGCTCTGGTCCCTGGAGGGAGGGGAAGGACAGTCACCGAGGGCAGGGGTAGGGATGGTGATGGGCAGGCAGTCCTAGGGGACAGGCACTTACCTTCCCCGCAGGCAGCCCCAGTGTGTGGCTCAGTGCTATGAGGTTGAAGCCCTTGGGGGATGCGGGGTGCAACTGGTGGATGGACGGTAGGATCGTGGGCAGGGGCGTCAACCTGGGGAAGAAGACCAGCCTTGATGGAGCATGGAGAGAAGGGCTTGAGTTCCAGAAGCTCCGGGGCCAAGGAACTTGAAGGCAGACCTGGGGACTAAGATGTTAGACTGGGCGTGGTAACCTGAGGGTAAGGATGGACAGCCTAGGAACACTGGGGTGACTGCTTTGGAGGAGGTTCAGGGAGTGACAGACCAAGGGCAGGGGAGATGGCAGCTGGGCTTCAGAGATTACCCTTCGGGTCTGTGCCGCAGCAGGGTGCTCAGCAGAATGTGAGGCAGGTGCCGGGCTCCCTCTTCCAGGCAGCTCAGCAGCTCTTGGCTCTGTGGTGCCACCGCCTCAGAGGCGGGGATCACCTTTTGTTTAACCAGAGCCAGCACCTGTTGGGAGGGAGAGGTATGGGTGAGTGGTCTGCATGGACCCAGACCTATCCCCAGCAGATCTAGTCCCCAGCCCATCCCCCACCCCAGACATCATCACCCAAATTCCCATCTCACCTCCCCGGGGCTCCGACCCAGGCGTGTCTTACTGGCTGAGTTTCCCTTGATGAGGAGGCGAATCTGTTCCTGGGTCTCCCCCTAAGGAACCAGGAAGCCATGGAGACTAGCTGGATGTCCTTCTCACATCCCAGGCTGAGGCCACCCCTCTGCACAGGTCCTGCTTCCCCCCGGGGGTCTCACCCTGGGCCCCCTCCCTGCCCAGTGCTTGATCACAAGGCCCCACGCCTTGGTTCTTGCCCTCTGCCAGGCCCTGTCTCTCACCACCCGCTGCCGCCAGTGCAGAATGCGTTGCTGCTTCGTCTGTAGCTCCCGCAGAAGAAGCTGCCGATGTCCAGATGCATCCTCCAGCTCCTGGCGCTGGGCACACAGGGCTTTGAGCTCTGCCTTCAGGCCACAGCCTCGAAGACCCAGCATTAGCACCTTCCTACAGGACAAGCAGAAAAGAGCAAAGGAGAGGGAGGAAACTGACACCCACTCTAGGAAGGGAGATGCAGCCTTCAGGCATGCACCATAAACACACAGATACCTCAAGGAAAGGGAGGCAGGGATGGGAATCACAGGGACAGAAAATGTTCGGGTCCTGAGACACCTAGAAGAGAGACGGCCTAGAGGCCTCTGCCAAGGGAGCCCCTCACCTCTCACTGGGTCCAAGGCTATGTCTTTCCACCTCTTCCATCAGGCCCTGGAAGCGGCCAGTCAGGATCCGATGCTCCTTCAGAAGGGCTCCCCGCTGGGTGACCAGTGCACCCACAGCCTGCCAGCCCTCCTGGGGGCAGGTACAAGGTCTGTGTGAGCATGGCCCATGGGAGTGAGGGGGTTGGGGATACTGAGAGAGTTAGCCGGAGGTTACCTGGATAAGGTGCACCATGGATGGCAAGGCTTGGCTGAAGTCGGCCGGGGCCAGGGCTGGGGGCCTGTATAAGGGCACAGCTACTGAGGGAGCAGCCAGTGTTAGCCTGCCCACTGCATCAGGCACTGAGATCCAGTTCTGCCCCACCAGCAGCTCACTGTGCCTGATCCTAGCTGTCCCAGCTCACCCACCTGCCCACCTGCCCTGCCTGGGAACGCTCCACTCCACACCTGGATTTCTCCGTGTCTCTGAGCCCATCCCCACCACACAGGGACCGGATCTCTGCCTCCCGCTCTGCAGCCAGGTACTCCAGGGCAGCCAGGATGTGGCCTGGGGGGTGGTTTGTCAGCAGTGTCTGAGGAGCAGGAAGGGTGAAGTCAGGCCACTTGGGGGGCTGGGCAGTAAGCTGGGCCCCCACAGGAATGAGACAGTAGGATGGAGGGTCAGGAGCTGGTACCCTGAGGTTCGATCGTGGGTCTAGAGGGTGTGGCCTTTCTAAGAATCCCACCTTCTCACCTCTACTGAGCTAAGCCACTGCTGGTAAGAAGTTCCAAAGTGGTCATCATGAGGGCTTCTGTGGGGTTGGGTAAGGGGACAGGAATGTTACAAGACACCTCGGTTATCCCTTTACTTTTCACCACCACCCTACAAGGCAGGGGCTCTCACATGAGGAAACTGAGCCCATCTATACCTGCTAGATTTCAGTCTGTTAGCCTGGCTAAGCCTCCTCACCAGAGTACCCCACCCTTCCCCCCCCCCCTTAGCACTCTCATCCTTCCCCATCCCCCACAGACCTGACCACCTGGCCATGACTGCCTGTTACGGGTATGTCTCTTCCTTTTTCCAGCTTGGGAGCCTGGAACTGATATAGCCTAGAAGCTCAACATCTGAGGGATTAAAAGAGTGATTTCCCGCCTCCAAAGCCTAGGCTGTTTGAAGGGTTCCTGGAGCCGGGGGACACTCACTGGACACTGCCTCCCCTGGCCTGGGGCATCAGGAGGTTCTGCAGGAACTGGGCCCGGAGGGTACAGGCTGTTCGGACATCACGCTAGGGAGAAGAGGATGGGACATGAAGGGCATGCAGGTGTCTGCCTGACTCTGAACTCCTCACCCTTCCCCAGGGCCCAGGACTTACCAGGACCACAGGCTCCAGGGCCAGGGATGCTGATGCCAGAGGTCCAAGGGTTACATCTACTTTGGCTTTCCTGGAGGGAGGAATGCAGTTAGGGCTCACATGCCTGTGCCCCATCTCCTCCTACTGCCAGTGTGGTCAGGCACGGAGCTTGCTGAGCCTGGGCCCCAGAGCCCACCTTTTGAGATTAGGCCTCTCCCATCTCACAGCAGGACTACTACCTTTAGCCTGCTTCACTGGTCTCCATGCTCTTGCCCGCCCCCACTGCAGTCTGTTCTCCACCTAGTGGTCAACAATCTTGGTAAAACCCAGCTAAGATTATACTGCTGTTCCCAACCTCCACTGCAGTAGATATTTTCCCATCAAGCTACAGTGGTTACCAGGCACCCCTCTGAGCACTTTACACAACTCACCTAATTATCATCCCCAGTGTAAAAGCCTGGTATGAACATTAGGTCTACTCCACAGATCTTGTATTGAGGTGCCAAGAAGTTACTCTGCCCAAAGCCACACTATTGTAAATGGCCACGCCAAGGCCAGAACTGTCTGAGTCAAACTCCAATGCCTCCAGGGCATCCAAACTTGTCCAGGCCCCCTCCTCACCCAGCCCCACTTGCCTGAGAAACCTGGGCTGAACTGGTTTCCTCGCTATTTTTTTTGTTTTTGTTTTTTGGTACCGGGAATCAAACTCGGGACCTTGTGCTTGCCAGGCAGGCGCTTGTACCGCTGAGCTATATTCCCGGCTCGGTTTCCTTGCTATTCGTCCCACAGGACAAGGTCGGACCTCTGCTCTTGCCCTCTCCAAGGAAATTCCTCCCCCAACTCAAGTGTTACTTGCTCATGGTTACTGCCTGCCTCCCCTCCTCTTTGTCATATGGCCTTGAACTTATCTCTACCTGAAACTGCAGAATCTGTTTCTCAGTTTATGGACTGCCTGTTTTGCATCAGAGAGTAAGCTCCAGGAGAACAGGGAGCTGTTCTGTGTCTAGTTGTTTTTTCCAGAGTTGGTGTTCTAGATATAAAGTTGGCACCACTCTTGGTCTTTTAAGGATGACTGCCCTGATGAAGGCTGGTCCCTTGGGCACTGAGCCCCACCTCTCTATTTCCTGCAGGCGCTTGAGCTGATTCTGTAGCCGCTGCATGGGGTCTCGGAGCCCTCGCTTCTGTCTTCGCACAGCCCCAGCTTGGGCCCGGAGGAGAAGAGCTCGATGCTGGGTGTCTCGCATGCTCTGTAGTGCCTGCTCTGTTGCTATGTCTGTGGGAAGAACAGGGCTGGTCGTCAGCATCTCCCCAACCCTGTATGCCACTGCCCATCTGCCTGGCCCCATGGGTCACCCTGAGTTTCATTCTCTTGCTCCATCAGCTCCAGGCTCTGGTCTAACTCTTGGATCTCTGCCCTTAGGCGTGACACAGTGGTTTCCAGCTCCAACTTCCGGCGGACCTGGTGGGGTCAAGTATAAGGTCAGATGCTTGCTTTACAGGGGCTTAGTCTGGCCTGACTAGTTGAGGGGCACCAGGTTTCTCGTCCATGGAGTGGGGGCGTGGCAGAGGGTTTCTTCTAAGCAGGCTAAGGTACTATCTGGCTCCCTCCTTTCTCCTGGGATTGCTTCCCCGAATCTCTCAGCCTCTGCCCTTTATTTCTTCCTCTCTCTCTCTCTTTTTCTGGTATCAGGGATTAGGGGACTGAACCTAGGGTGTTCATACTGATCTTCATTTCCCACCTTTTTTTGAGACAGGGTCTCAGGCTGTGCTCAAACTTGTGATCCTCCTGCTTCAGCCTCCCAGAGTGCTGGGACTGAGGTGTGCACCACTACACCTGGCTTCCCAACCTGTTTCTGTCTATGCTGGTGACACCCACATTTCTGTTCCAATCTTGATCTCTTCTCTGAGCTTCACATCTGGAGTACTGAAGCCTTCTGAAAGCCTCCACCTAGATGTCATCTGGGCACCTGGGACCCAGTGGGTCCCTTTCTGGCCTCAGCATTTCCCCTCACCAGTTTTGATGCCTTTCCCGCTCTTGCCTGCCTTACCCTGGACTGCAAACCCCGGGAGGGCACAGGGATTAGGGCTGTTTGATAACCCAGTGTTTTCAGCATACTCAGCATCAGGCTGGGTCTAGATCAGAAGATCTACAAGTTCTATGTTGGATGAAAGAGAATTGTATAGCACAGGTTTCTTACCTCTGGACTGTCCTGGTGGCCATACCTGAAGAAATGAGACCATAGTCAGGAGATGACTGGGGCTTCCAGGGAGAGGGCAGAAAATGTAAGGCTATGGGTAGGGACAAGGTTAGATGGGAGGGGAACATAAGAAGGGATGGCTCTGAGAAGCATTTACCAGAGCAGGTTTCCCCGAATCTTCTTGACATTCCTGCAGTGGAGAGATGGAGGAAGGAGTTACTGTGGGACTTGCTTGTGACCCCTTTCCTCCTCCTCCCTTTGCCCAGCATGGCTCACCTCTGACTGTGCACATGCTGCAAGACGTAGGCCCAGATGTCAGCTCCCTGGCCCAGACACAGCCTGTGGGGACAGTGCATAAAGGTTGCCTGGGGCATCAAACAGGTGGAGCCTCACTTCCTGGGTGATGACTGTGTAAGGAGCCTTTACACACTTCTGGAGGAGAAAAGGCTCATGCTTGGGGTGGGGGGGGAGAGATATTACCTCCTTAGTCACTGAGAGAGTGGGCTTCTCACTATGGGAGTACACTCATTCCTTGCTATTCGTCCATGGGACGAGTACACTCATTCCATGGTGCGCGGTGCTCCCTTTCTCCTGGGAGAGGGTCAGCTCCAGTCATTTCCGAAGGTGGGGTGAGGGACGTATGTGAGAATTGCTCCTGTGACTAGACAGGCGCCATCCCTCCTACAGATTCAATCCCTAGCGGGGGCTGTTACTGCTAACTCCTGAGCGTCCTCATGGCTAGCGTTGGGTGGTGGTGGGGAGGTGCTGCCGGGCAGCCTTACTTTGGAGACCCCGTTTTCACAAGGGAAGGGGTCTGCATCAGCTGAGAGACAATCCTCACCGGTGCCAGGGATCCCGCTCTGGGCGGCATCGCGGGGGCGGTGTAGGAATGTGAGGGTCACAATCGGGGCTCCTCACTCAAATCCAGAATCTTCTCCCTGAACATACTATTACTGGGGTGGGGAGCGCTCAGTAACTCGGGGGGCGGGGAGGTATCCGCGTCCTCGATGGGGGTTGGGCTCACTCTAGAAGCATCTGTCACCAGATGGGGAGCCGTCACTCCCGCAGCGGCCTCACCTGCGCAGCGTGGACTCCGGGGCCCGGGCTACTGCGGGAACTCCCATCTCTTCGGCCGCCCAGCGACCCAATTCCCGCGCTTCCTGCGCTAGCTCCATGATCCAGCCTTGGCCTCTGCCTCCCGCCCTCTCTTCAAGTGCGGCGCCTTCTTCTGACGTCACTAGCGCGCCGGCGGTGGCGTCATCAGTTGTCAGACAGATTCCCTCCGCTGCGCTGCCCTGTTGTCCAGCTGTCCTGTCGTCCAGCTGTCCTGCTGAGTGTTACTGTTCTCGCCCTTCCTGCGGGGGTCGCATTGACTGAAGGTGACAAGGTCGCAGAGAGATGTTGGCACCCGCTCGCTTTCTGTCGTCGTCCCGCTCACCACCCGCTGTTCCCGAGGAGGCACAACGTCCTGAACACTTCCCTTTGCGTTCCGGGCAAATGGGGCTTCTATCCTAAGAGAACCAGAGGAGATCCTAAACTTACTGCTTTTTCTTTCTGCTTCTCTTTTCTTCCGTTCTCTTTTTTGTGGTACTGGAAGTTGAACCCAGGGTCTCACATTGCGTACATCCCCAGCCCTTTTTAGTTTTTAAATTTTATTTTAAAAATATATTTACTTTTAAAATGTATATTTACTTGATTTTTATATTTTATTTCATTTATTTTGTGGTACTGGAAATTGAACTTACGGTCTCATGATGCTAGGCAAGCACCGTACCAGTGAGCCCCAGCCCTGCTTTCTTTTATTATTATACATATTTTTTTTGAGACTGGGTCTCACTCAGTCGCTAAATTGCCCAAGCTGGGTTCAAATTTAACAAGCTTGGTGGTTCAGCCTCTCAGAGTGTTGGGATGACAAGCCCGGCTACTTACTGTTCTTTGATTTTAGTTTTATTTTTTATTTTAGTTTATTTTGGGTGCCAGGGATTGAACTCAGGACCTTGCACTTGCCAGACAGGTGCTTGTGCTGCTGAGCTATATCCCCAGCCCCGTTCTTTGATTTTAGAAACACGGTGTTTCTTGTCTGAGTGGGGAGGAGAGGCAGATAGTATGATACTAATATCTCCCTGGCATGCAGTCTTCCAGGTGTTCGTTCTTGCTTCCCATTTCCTAAATGTTAGTGGAGCAGACGCTATCCTGCTCGATGCTTGGGACACTAGTGACAGGACAGCCCCGGTTCCCATGATATGGAGGTCATAGCTCTGTGGAGGAGGTAGATGCATGACTAAGTAGGAAATAAGCAGCAAGGCTGGGTGAATTTGGGCCACAAAGAGCATAAATGGTCTATGGGATGGCCCAGGAGCTTGAGAGTTCTGGAGAGCCCACCAGGCTCCAAGATAGCAATCTGGATGTGTAGGGGAGTGAGTGTGAGGCCCAGAGCAGAAGAGAACTCAGCTCAGATAGCGCCCTGAGAAATGGCCAGCTTTAAGGACCTTTCACTCACCACTGTGTCCAGCACAGAACCTGGCTCTGTCAATAGTTTTTGAATAAACAAACAGAGGGGAAGGTGATGGTATGAAACTAAACCTGGGTATTCAGGGAAAAGGCAGGAGCAAGATGGGTGGGGGCAGTGTTGGGCCAGAATGGGCTGAGAGGAGGAGACTGATGGGTCTGGCCCTGGAGTTAGACTGTGGTGGTGATGGTAGACATCCACGGTAAGGTTCAGGGCTCTGGCCTGGGGCTTGGATCTGGATGGGACAGATCTTCAAATGGGAACCTGGAAGAAAGAGCAGCCTCAAGGCAAAAGTTGAGGACAATGTGAAAGCCTGTTAGGTGTAAGGAGCCCAGGAGACATGCAAGGGGTGGTTCAGGCTTCTGATCCAGGGACAAAGGACCATAATCACCACTAAGATAGCAGGTTTGAGGGAAAAGGTAAGGGTACATTCGGACACTTCTCAAGGACTGAAAAGTTGAAGAGAGTGATGTTGGTTGCCGGGCAGACCAGTGGGCTTTCAGGAGAAAAGACTGGCATCTGAGACCCCTCAGTGTCTGGTTTCTCAACAGCTGCCATATCCCCCAAGTATTCCCCCGGGAACTTTGAACATGTTTGAGAACTTTAACATAAATTAGTTGTTAAGAGAATGAGAAGATCTTGTTTTGAAATTTTGCATTAGCCGGGCGTGGTGGAACACACCTGTAATCCTAGCACTCGGAGGGGCTGAGGCAGGAGGATTGTTGTGTGTTCGAGACCAGCCTGGGCTACAAAGTGAGCTCAAGGCCAGCCTGAGCTGCATTTTTAGATCTTGTCTCAAAAAGATTAAAAAAAAAAAAAAAAAAAAAGAACTTTCGTATCTTTTTAATGTTTTTAAAATTTTTTTATTCTCTTTCAAATAAAAAAAGATACATTCTAAAAAAGGAAAAAAAAAAAAACAGAATGAAAAGATAAGTTGCAGACCAGGAGAAAATATTTGCAAACCACAAACCTTATATAGAACTTGTATCTAAAAGATATGAAGAACTCTTAAAGTTCGACAGTAAGGAAAAAAACAACCCAATTAAAAATGCGCAAAAGGCATGATCAAATATCTCACTAAAGATGCATAAATGAAAAATAAATGAAAAGATGCTCAATATCATCAGGGAATTGCTAATTAAAATAGGCTGGAGATGGTGGTACACACTGTAATCCCAGCACTCTAGTTGAACCAGGATGATCAGAAGTTCAAGTGAAGCCAGGGAAACAGTAACCAAGAGGCCCTGTCTCAAAACAAAAGAGGCTGGGGGTATAGTTCAGTGGGAAGGCCCTGGGTTCAATATCCAGTACTACAAACAACAACAGTGGAGCACTTGGGAGGCTTGGGTAGGAAGGACCTGAGTTTTAGGCCAGCCTGGACTGTAGAGCAAGACCCTGTCTCAAAACAAAAATAAAAACAAGAACAACAAAAAAAACCAAACCAAACAAACAAACAGAAGGCATACGATTACACATCTCCTAGAATAACCAAAATCCAAAACACTGACAACTCTAAATGTAATTGGAGCAAAAGGAATTCTCTTTCATTAGTGGTGGGAATGTCCAATGATTGAGCCACGTTGGATGACAGTTTGGTAATTTCTTACTAAACATACTTTTACCATATAATTTAGCACTTCCTCATTGCTCAATTAAGTACTTTATTTAAAAAACTCCAGCTGTTTATGTTTTGTGTAATCTATTTTTTGTTTTGTTTTGAGACAGAGTTTCATTATGTAGTTCAGGCAGGCCTTAAACTCAGTATTTAGCCCAGGCTGACCTCAAATTCATTATGATTCTTCTGCCTCAGACTCCAGAGTGCTAGGATTACAGGTGTGTGCTACCGTGACCAGCTTCTAGTCTTTTAATTTTTTTAAACAATGTCTTGCTATATAGTTCAGGCTGGCCTGGAACTCACTATGGAGCCCAGGCTGGCCTCAAACTTGCAATGATCCTCCTGCCTCAGTCTCCTGAATGCTGGGATTACAGGCATGTACCAATATGCCTGGCTCTATTTTTCTTTTGAATGATACTAGTCATAAACTTTCTGAACTGCCATGCTTTTATTATTTTTTGTTAATCACCAGCAAATTAGTAAGGTTTAACACAAGCATAAAATCAGTTTCTTGAGAAATTGTTTTTAACATATTGGTTGTTTACATTATCTTTTGTGTGTGATGAGGCTGCATATTAATATGCTTGATAGTCAGAGAATATTGTCGTGATGACTCTTCTTTCATGGTGCTGGAGTTGGAACCAGGCCCTCACACATGCCACACAAATGATCTACCACTGAGCTACACCTACAGCCCCTGCTCACTACATAATCTTGTCATTCTTGGGTGGTCTAGCATCTGAGTTCTCTCCCTTTGCCTTCAAGGCCTTCACCTCCCAAGATAATGCCCTCCTTACATTCAGGAGAAGTGACAGTTATATAATCTGCCAGCCTCCCATGTAGCCAGAGCTCCAGCCCAGCTGTCTATTCTTTCTTGACAGTCTGGGTTTGAACTTGTGATCCTCCTTCTTCAACCCCCCAGAGCACTGGCAATCACTGGTGTGTGCCACTGTTATAGTTTGTGTCTAGATGTCCTCCAAAGCCTCATGAGGAGAGCATTTTTTAGAGGTGACTGGATCTGGAGTGTGTGACTGATTCATGGTGTGATGCTAGGATTAAGGGTGGCTGATTACTACATCAGTCCACTGATTGGTTTGGCAACACCTTGATCCTGGTAGACTTGATACAATATAAGGGACAGAGAGAGGCTTGTCCTGTCCCTTGTTTGCTTTGCTGCCTTCTGCCTGTTCACCTCTGCAGTACCTGTCTGCAGTTCTACCCTGCCTTGGAGCCAGCTGATGAGGGACTGAAACCCTTACAGATTGTGAACTAAAATAAACCTTTTCCCCTTTAACTTTGAGTGTTGGGCATTTTGTCTCAGCAATGAGAGAAAAGTGAGAATTTGGTACTAGAGAAGCAGGGTGGTTGCTGTGACTATACCTGACCATGTGGTTCAGAAGCCTTTGGACTGGCTAGGGGGAAGAGTTTGGGAAGGTTTGGAGATGCCAGCTGATAAAGTAAAGCTGGAACATCTTAGGCTGTACTTGGTGGGAGATTTCTGGTCAGAGCTCAGAAGACCAAAAATCTGACAGAAATGCTGCTGGTAAAGACCAGGCTCAAGAGGTTTCTGCTGGGAAGTAGGATTGTATTGGCCATTAGAGTCCAGACAATGTGTGTTACACCTTGGCAGAAAGTTTACTTGCATTTTGCTTGTGTCCAGAGACTTTGCCTGAGACTAAGATTAAGTGTAGTGGACTAATTAATGTTGCAGAAGAAATTTCAAGGCAGTTTAATATAGCAGCAATATCAGCAATGATTTGGCTACTTCTGGGGGATTTTAGCCAGATTTATGTTGAGAATCAAGAGCAAAGAATCCAGCAGAATGATTCAAAACGTTGTTTGGCCAGAAAGGAAGCTCCAGTAAAGTTGCAGCTTGCAAAGATGGAACAAAGGAGAAATTGGTTGCTGAGGAAACTTGCAAGAAAAAGCGAAGTATTTTAGAAGAAGACAACAGAAAAGGTAGCCTGAGGACATCACCAGAACCAGCAGGACTCCAGTGAAGGTGAAAGAGAAAGACATTGCTTTGAGAAGAGAGCCCCACAGCCATGCTCTAGAATGGCAGTGGCCTGGTGTGGGGAGCAGCTAGAACTGGAATCAATCACATGTGTGAGGTGAGCCATGAAAACAAGCTGTTCCAGGTCCAAGAACTCGAGGTGGTCATTGTTAGCCAGGCAAAGTTGCTAGGCAGAGGTGTTGAAATTGACATCAGTCTCCTGAGTGTATAAATAAATGCACTGTGGTGGTTGAGAAGTTCCTTTTCCTCAGCCAGAGAGAGGGCTCCAGCCAACCTCAGCTTTCTGTATATTGTCTCTTATCTTTATTTCTCCATCCTCTCACTGTCCTCCCCCACCGGGAACTTCGAAAGCTGCACTGGATGCAGCAGCCTAAGGAAATTGTTTCTTGGGATTTGGTTCATAGGCAGTTGACTCCTACAGCCAAGGGAGAAGGAATCCTGGCCACTGCTCCAGCAGGCATTGTACCCTGGCGTCATCCATGTGGTGCTAGTTTTAGGTGCTTGCAAAATGCAAGAGCTGTGGGATCAGGAAGGCTTCCACTCAGATTTCAGAAGAAGGCCTGGGAAGCCAGGCAGTGTGTGAGGCTAAAAGTGCAACATAAATCCCAGAAGTTTGGAGAAGCCAGGAACATGGAGTTATCTGAGGAAAACTGCAAAGAGGGAGCAGAGCTGGCCTAAGATAGATGCCTTGGGAGATTCAACCACTGGAAGTGCCATAGGGGTGGAGCCACCCAAGTCCTTTGGAGTTCACCACTTGCCATAGATTGCCAGGGACATGGAACTATGGGACTTAATGTTTGTCCTGCTGGATTTTGGACTCGATTTGGTCCATTCCTTTATATCCCCATTTGTAACATTTGGAATGGAAATGTCTATCTTGTGCCATTGAATGTTTGAAGTGTTTAATCTTTTTATTTTCACAGGGGCTTGCAGCTAAGAGTTTGCCTTAAAGCTCAGAAGAGACTTTGCACTTGCACTTTTCAGCAATGCTGAAACTGTTAGGACTTTGGCAACTCTTGGATATGGACTAAATGTCTTTTGCATAAAGGAATGTGCATGAGTCTTTGGGGGACCAGGGGTAGAATGTTATGACTTGTATCTAGATGTCTCCCCAAAGCATCCTGCATTCAGAGGTGGGGCTTTTTCATAGTTGTTTGAATATAGAGTGTGCTAGGATTATGGGTGGGTGATTAGTAAACCTATACACTGATTGGTTTGGCACTGCCTTAATCCTGGTAGCCAGGATACAATATAAGGGACAGAGAGAGGCTTGCCTTATCTCTGTTTGCTTTGCTTCCTTCTGCCTGCTGTGAACTGTTCTCCTCTGCAATTCCTGTCTGCAAAGCCACCCTGTGTTGGAGCCAGCCAATGATGGACTGAAACCCCTATAAACTGTGATCTAAATGAACCTTTCCCTCTCCAATTTTGGGTGTTGGGTATTTTTGTTTCAACAACAGAGAAAAGTAACTAAGAGCCACAATGCCTTGCTTCAATATTCCGAGCCCCACACCCATGACACCCAGTCTCTGTGTAGGGCTGTCATCACCACGTCTTTCTATCTGGAAATAATGGCGTCATTGTCCAGTGATTGTGTACAACCGAGTATAAAATCCACTGCCAAAGAGTGCTTCTGCTCACCCAGCTCCCATGCCAGGGTTCTTCCTAGCATCCTGATTGGTCACACAGTCCTGGAGGATAGGGCTCTTCTTTGCCAAGCTGTAGCCTCATTTTTGTCCACTTACAATACCAGCATCAAGGCTGACTGGGTTTTCCAAGTAGATACCGGGTGTTCCAAGTAGATACTGGCAGAATTGAATTAAGTTTTAAGACATCTAATTGCTGTTTGCTGGAGAAACTGGTGTCAAAATTTGTGTGTGTGTGTGTGTGTGTGTGTGTCCTGTACATATCACATCTGGTGTCAGAAGGGTGGTACTGAGTGGTGTGCAAGAGTAAGAAGAATATTTTAGGTTTTTCTCTCTTTTTTTTGAAGCAGGGTCTTAGTATATACTTTTTTTTTTTTTTTTGGTTTTTCTCCGGTACCGGGAACCGAACTCATGACCTTGCGCTTGCCAGGCAGGCGCTTTGGCTGCTGAGCTAAATCCCCAGCCCCAGGGTCTTAGTATATGGCTCAGGCTGGCCTTAAACTTACTATGGAGCCCAGGTTGGCCTCTAACTCACAGTGATCCTCCTGCCTCAGCTTCCAGAGTGCTGGAGTTACAGACATGCACAAGCATGCCTGGCTCCTCCTGATTTCAAATACCTTGGTACTCTGGACACTAAGGAACAGGTGTCCTACGAAGCCCAAATAAATGCTTACAGCCAGGATTAAGTTGCACTATTGTTTATATTTAGTGGCTTTTTCATGAACTGGGAAATAACCTTAATAAGAATACTATATGATGCATTATGGGGTAGCAGAAAATGCCCGTAAGGTGGCCAGTGACGGCCAAGCACAAAGCTATTGTAGAGGTCATAGTCATCTGACTGATTGTAGTGCACTGTCTGAGTTTCAGGGGAGAAAGGAAATGAAGATGGGCTTAAAAGGGCTGCTGGATGGGGAGAGCTACAAGACCATAAGGACCCACGGTGGGGGTCTGAACCTACAGGAGCCCCCCACCCCTGCCCCCGGCAGGCTTCTAGCACAGGAGGGAGAATAAGAAAGAAGCTGAGTAAGGGCCAGTTCCAGGACAGAGTGGAGGGATGCAGACTGGCAGGCCTGATGCAGATTCCCACCTTGTAGGATAAGATTAAGGCTGGAGGGGCTGGGGATTTAGCTCAGCGGCACAGTGCCTGCCTGGCAAGTGCAAGGTCATGAGTTCAATTCCCAGTACCGGAGAAAAACCAAAAAATAAAAAAATAAAAAAATAAAGATTAAGCCTGGAATGGCGGAAGGAAGGCAAAAGACCATGGCCAGGATGGGTAGGATGAAGTAGCTCCTGACAGGTCTGCTGGACTCATCATACATATGTTCAGACTCCTGGGGTAGTGAGTGGGTTAGGTCTGAGTATGGCTTTGGAACCCTTTCATTCCTTCTTCCTCCCTCGCTTCTTACCCTAACACATTTCTCCTCAGCTGCTATAAAATCTTCCCTGAATCCCTTTCCAATTCTCATCACCTCCCTCTCACTCCATCTGTGAGCCCTCTAACGTCTAATTCCTGTCTGTTAGAACTCCTTACCCTTTGTACCCTGAAATCCCCCCTTTTCATATAACTTTTTCTCTGCATCTTAAAATTTCCTGTCTGTCCTCACAGTTACTTTGAAGATCTCCAGACTTTATTTCTCACTTTGCCCCTTCTACTATCCCTTCCAAATTTCCTGACTCTGATGACTCTTACTCCTTAAACGTCAACGGATGCCGTCTAACATTTTGTTCCTATAACACTGTCATTATCCCCAAAGCAGTCTTCTCTGTGCCCTTATAAAACACCCTAGGAGGCCCTCACATTAATATTTTCATCTGTTAGATCCTTCATTATAGGGATTGGGGATTTAGCTCAGTGGCACAGCACCTGCCTGGCAAGCACAGGGTCATGAGTTCGATTCCTGGTACTGGAAAAAAAAAAAAACCTTCATTATAAATTCATGGTTCCCTTCTGACTCTCACTCTATAAAACTTACAATGTCTATAATAGCTCTTTCACTGACCCTTTTCTATCCCTCACTTTTCCCCGTGAATTAGTCATGGTCCTGCCCTAACTCATCAACTACCCTCACCAACTTGCCCTCACTTGGTACCTCCTAAGACTGCCCATAAACTCTGATTCTGCTCCCTGTTTATCCATTATAGCCTCTTCTCTATCTGCTTATAAAGCCCTTGCCTCCTTATAAAGCTCTCCCTCTAACACCTTCTCTTTACCCCCAAACCAGCTTCCTGACCCTTTGAGCTCATTCCCCATCCACTTAGAACAGCTCCCCATTCCCCTAAACCTGTGCCCCCTCTAAGTATGTCTTTATCCACTTATCTACCCTCTCTGCCTCCTTATGATACCCCCTACCTGCCACTACGCCTTCTCCCTCCTACTCCCTGGTGTGTGCCCCCATCCCCGCCCCCTAGTGCAGCACCAGGTTCTGGTACTATCAGGGCTATGCCAGGCTCAGGGGTTACCATAGAGACCAGGCAGGCCCTGCCTCCCAGCCTTTCTACTTTTATTGGTTGATTGGAAGTTGTGTATAGTGGGAGATGGGAAGCCAAAACCTGGCTGCTGATTGGTACAGTGGTCCTACTCTCTAGGGTGGATTGGTCAGTTTGGTGCGGGAGTAGGGGGATGACTACTTGAGACAAGAATGACTTGGACCTGGGAGACTTGGGTTGCACTAGACATCCTTGAGTGATGTGATTTAACACTTGGACTCAGGTTCCTTGGCAGTGGAGGGTGATCTTTACAAGCTGCTGCTATTTGACACGTGTGTACCGTCTTTGGTGATGAAGTATCTGTTCAAATCTTTTGCCCATTTTTTTTTTTTTTTTTGAGACAAGGTCTTAGTGTGTAGTTCAGGGTGGCCTTGAACTCACTGCATAGCCCAGTCTAGACTGAAACTCAAAGCAATCCTCCTGCCTCAGCTTCCCAAGTGCTGGGATTACAGATGTACACTACCACATCCAACTTTTTAAAAATTAAAAAAAAAGTTATTAGTTACATGTTTGCAGTACAGAGTCATATTCATCATGGAGAGCTGTACATAACACATCTTAATTCTTTTAACTTCTGCTACTCTTTCCCTCCTTTTTTAACAGTATAATTTGCAGAGCAAAAGTTTTAAATTTTGATGAAATCTAACTTTTTTCTTTTATGGATGTACTTTTGGTATTATGGGGAAGAACTCTTTGCTTAACTCAAGGTGAGAAAGATTTTCTTCTGCTTTCACCTAAGTTTAATAGTTTTATACTTCACATTTAGATCTATGATACTTTGTACATTAATATTTATTTGAGATGTAAGGTTTAGCCTGAGTTGGATTTTTTTGTTTGTTTTTTTGGGTTTTTTTGAGACAGGATCTCACAGCCGGCGTGGTGGTGCATGCCTGTAATCCCAGCACTTGGGAGGCTGAGGCAAGAGGATCGTTGTGAGTTCGAGGCCAGCCTGGGCTACAAAGTGAGCTCAAGGCCAGCCTGAACTGCATAGTGAGACCCTGTCTCAAAAAAAGAAAAAAGAGACAGGGTCTCTTTATGCAGTTTAGGGATTACAGGCATGCAGCACCACTCCTGGCACCAGCAGGGAAGCACCTTCAAGTTAGCTCTCTGTGGCAGGTAATTTGTTAAAGAAAAGATGTCTTGAATTAAAACAAATGACCCCAGAACAGATTTAAGAGAGTGAATTGCTACTAACTGTCAGCAGGAGGCAGTGTTGCCCATCTAGGGAGTAAGAACTGCCTGAGAGGCAGACTGCCTGGCTTCCAGCTCCTCTGCTGACTCACTGTGTGACCTCCTCCATCTTCCTGTGCTCCCTTCCTCAGTCTATACAGATGCAGGCCACAGGGCACAAAGACCCTATGAAAAATGAAAAAATTAATACTCGGAAAATGCTAAGAACAGTAGCTTACACTTGACTAGAAGTTCCTGCTATTACCATCATTAGGAAGACGAAGAAAAAGTAGTCAGAATCTACTACCTAAAAAAAGTCACGGGCTCAGGAGATTTTGCAGGTATGTTCACCCCAGCTTTGAAAAAGTTGCTGATTCTTATGTCATAGAAATGGTTCCAGAACACAGAAATACACAGAACACTTCCTTCAACTCATTTTATGTTGCTGGCACTGGCAGTGTGTAAACTGGATGAGAATGGCCCCAAGGTAGAAACTATAGGGCAGATTCATGTGTAAATACAGTTGCAAAATATGATATAAACAAACTATATCATGCATTAAAAGAATAATAGATTGTGACCATAAGTTTTCCCCAGAGCACAAGTATGGTTTCTTGGGAATAATTTTGTTAGTGGGCTGAAATAAAATTCCATGTGCTCATCTTAATAGATACTGAAAAGTACAGTACTTGATATAATTCAACATGAACTTCTAATTAAAAAATGTTGGCAAGCCAAGAACAGAACATAGTAAAACAGATGGAATTTTTATCAGATGTTTGTACCAATTTTGTGACTTAGTAATAAAACACTGGAATTACTCCACATGGAGATGGAGACAAGGTTAGGATACCTGCTATTACTGATACTAATTCATACTCTATTGAAAGGTTTAGCTAAAGAACTAAAAAAGTTGAGCTAAATCCCCAGCCCCCAAAGTGAAGTATTAAAATTGTACTATAAGTAATATACATTTCAAATAAATAATCCACGCATGCAAAATAAAGAATTTTATACCAGTTAATTTTAGTAAGATGGCCACACGCAATATCAACATTAGAAAATCACCCCAAATAACAACTTAGATTATCTCCATAATATGGAATGCAAAAAGGTCTATTGATCATAGATAATATAACCCCAAAGGTGTAGAAATACAATGACATACCATGTTTATGAGTAGGAAGCTTACCATAAAGGTGTTAATTCTCCTCAATTTGATAACTAACTCACTATAATACAATCTAATTCAGATTTTTTTCTTAAAGATAGGGTCTCTCTATGCAGTTACGGCCAGACTTGAACTCACTATGTAGCCCAGGCTGGCCTTAAACTGGCAGCAATCTTCCTGCCTCAAACTTCTGAGTGCTGGGATTACAGGTGTGCACCACCACACCCAGGCAGAGAGGAGTTTTAAAATGGAATATGGCAAGCAGATTCTAGAGCTCATCTGGACAGTGAAATGCATGAAAATTCCTAAGAAATTTTTGAGGAATAATAATGAGAGATTTGACCAAATCAATAGCAGATAACACTATGAAACTGTAGTAATTCAAATTGATTTTGGATCAGAAATAAAATCTAGGGGCAGTTACACATTGATACGGAAATTTTGCATAGAGGTGACATTTAAAGTTGGGGGAAAGGACAGACAAATTAATATTTTTTCAATTGAATATCTAATTGGTATATGTGCTGCCGAAGTGAGCACTTGAATATCTAATTGGAAGAATAAAATTTGACTATCATTGCCTATAATACAAAAAATAAATAAAGGGATAGTATAGATGGAATAAAAAACAATTGTACAATAACATAAAATATTGGGAGAAACTATAGGAACATATTTTAAATTTCTGCTAATAAGATATGAGACCTAGCATAAAGGTGAATTTTGATAAATTTGACTTTATAAGACTTAAAAATCTCTTTGTGAAAGAATAGCAGACACCACTGGGTATGGTGGCACACGCCTGTAATCCCAGCACTCAGACCCTGTCTCAGAAAGACAAAAAAAGAAAAAAGAAAAAAAGAATAGCAGACACCATTTTAAAATATTTTAAAATTTTAAAATTATTTGCAACATTTAACAAAAAGGATTAATTTCTATGACATAAAAAGAACCTTTACAAATATGTAATAGACAAACAAACATAAAAACAGGCTGAAGTCTTCTGTGGTGCCAGAAATGGTCTATGTCTTGTACTTGGTGGTGGTTACTTGAGTGCTGTCTATGAAACTGTACACACTAGTGTACACTGATCATTTGTGCACTTTTATGCACTTGGTTAAAAAATTTAATGAGGAGACCCAGGGCACTGTTGATTTAAATAGGATTTTGATTCTAAAACCCTCTTCCTCCTCCTCTTCCTCATCAAGAGTGACATATGAATAAATAAGACTTCCTGACGGGCGTACTGGTGCACGCCTGTAATCCCAGCACTCAGGAGGCTGAGGCAGGAGGATCGTTGCAAGTTCGAGACCAGCCTGAGCTACAAAGTGAGCTCAAGGCCAGCCTGAACTGCATAGCGAGACCCTGTCTCAAAAAGACAAAAAAGAAAAAGAAAAGACTTCCTAATACTCAAAGACTTCTAAAGGGTTAAGTCACAATCATGATACATGGTAACAATGAGTGTCATAAAGTGTTCTGAGGTTAGAAATAACATGTATATGTGGAACAAAATCTTCCATTGCAATTGCTTATCCTGTTTAGATTCTCCCTCTTATGCCATGCAGGTTTCGTTTGCCAGCCAGAAAAAGACCCCCAGGTTTATGGCCAGGTGCTGGAATCCTATGAGTTATCACTGGGGGAAGAAAAGGGAAGTCTGAGAAACTAGGAATTGATCTTGTGGCCCAGAAAAGTACTGTATAGAGGGAGATTATTCACAAGTGGTACAAAAGCTATTAGGGTTGAAAATCTCTAGTACTCATGGGGGAAGTCTTCAAGGTTTAGTGGTAAGCAGAAAAAGAGGGTAACATCGATGTGTGTGAACATCTGTGCATTTCCATGTGCAGTGGAACATCAGCAGAAAAAAGCATGACAAATTACTGACAGCAAGTACCTTTGAGAATGGAAATATGTCAGATGCAAGCCACAAAGTGAGCGCCTCTTCTCTTCCATATCCTTTGCATTGCATGAATCTTTATGAGTCTTTTCATGGGAAAGTTGTGCAAAAGTCATAGCTAACTGATCAGATTTTAGGATCCAGGGGAAGGGAGAATTGAAAAAATACCTGGTCTGTTTGAGCACATGAGAAACTGTTGAGTGCAGTTGTGAAGTTCTGGAGAGCTTAGGAACTATGGCTGTAGGGATACATATAACAGAGTAAAGAGGGCTGGGGATTTAGCTCAGCAGCACAGCACCTGCCTGGCAAGTGCAACGTTGTGAGTTTGATTCCTGGTACCAGAAAAAAAAAAAAGAAAGAAAGAAAACAAACAGAAGAGGAGGAATGAGGAGGAAGAGAGGAAGCAGGATAAAAATAAAAATAAATTTTTCTAAATTTTTTTTTGTTTTGTTTTGTTTTGTTTTTCTCCGGTACCGGGAACCGAACTCACGACCTTGCGCTTGCCAGGCAGGCGCTTTTGCCGCTGAGCTAAATCCCCAGCCCCATAAAAATAAATTTTAAAGAGTGCGGGTACATGGGTTGGTTTGCACTTCAAAAATTTGAGCAGACAGAGGTTGTAATTCCTATAAACCGCTGGCCTCAGTCATGGAACATACTTAGAAAATTATAAGGAAATATATACTCTACAAACAGATTTTAAAAAATCATGACCTAATTCTCTGGGAAGTAGTAGAGAGAGATGGGAGGACCAGTTTGATGCAGTGCAGAGCAGGCAGTGATTGATATTAATAAATTGACATAAAAATGAACTGAGAGTCTTTCTAGGCCTAAGTGACTTGTGGCAAGACCTGCAGCTGGCTCATGGACAGGCTTAGGCCAAAGGCCAGGTCCAAAACTAGCAAATGTTCTGTGAAGTCCTGGTGCCTCAAAGCAAGAGAAACACTATAGCCGAGGACTTTGACTTGCTCAACTTTTACCCTGATAAGGGTAAAAATGCTGAATCCACATGTTTCATTATAGCAATTCAATTGGTGATGTCTCAATGGGGAAGAAGGCAATTTTTTTGTTTTAGATTTACATGATGGTAAATACCAATTGAATGTGTGAGCGTGGAATGCAGGTTGGGGTCGGGGAGTCCAGGGGCTGAAGCTGAGAAGAAAGAAGACTGGCTTTCCAAGTCTTGCGGCACCATGGGGATGGCCAGGAATGGTTGACTGTCTAGATCAGTGTGGGGAGTGGCTGAGCTGGAGATCCATCACATATTCAGGGATAAAGCAAGCCCAGCCCCAGAACATGGAGTCCCTGAGGCGAGCCAGACAAACAAGTTGTTAGGCAGGTTCTCTCTCTCATTAGGAGAGGGTTTTTCACCTGTTATCAATCTCTTGTGGATTGTATAAATAAATGCACTGCAGGTCTTGGGCAGTTCCTTTTCTCCCATCAGGAGAGGGGGCTCCACCTGACCTCAGCTTTCTGCATTCTGACTGTTGTCTTCATTTCTTCATCCTCCACTGTCCTCCCCCTGGGAATTTCAAGAGCTGCACTGGATGTGCAGACCAGTGGTGGCAAACCTATGGCACATGTGCCACAGCCAGCTGTTTGTATCATTGAAAGCTCTGAAAGGTCTGCCATCACTGCACCACTAACACAACTCCTTCTCTGACACGCAAGAACACAGAGCATTGTTACACAAGCACATGTAATTGATGCAGACACTTGAGACTTCAGAACAGTCAGCCAGCATTGTAACAACTACAGTTCAGGTCACAAGGATCTTTGTTGCTTTCTTCTTTTATTATTTCCTAGAAACCTCCCAAGCAGATGAGTGTCTCTGTTGGGTATAAATTTCAAGCTATAACCCCAGATGTATAAAAATAACAACTTTTTTTCTGCATCTGATTTGGTTTGGATGGTTGGGACTATGGAAATAGACCAGACATGTCCTGCCTCAATAGGATAGTTTATTTTCCATTCAACTCTCAAGGCAGATGGAGATCATTCCTATGATTCAGAAACCCAAAGTGATGGGGGTGGGCTCTGCCATCTCTACAATATATGACCTTAAAATTACCCTACACATCACTTGCTCCGATGGCCACGGAAGAAAGATTATGGAGCAGTGCCCAGTGGAAGTGTTTAAAGGCCAGGCTTGCTTGTGGCACTCATCAAATCTGCTCACAGGACCAAAGTCAGCCTTGTGACCACACAGGGAAACTACAAAGTATGGCTGAGTAGCACTCTTAGGAAGAGAAGGCCATGGTGTTTGGGGAAGTGTTGAGTCTCTCCCACAGTTCAGTTTCTACCAGTAATCCTCATTTTCCTTGGAAGTGAAAACTTCATTGTGCTGACTCTAGGGTTCTGGTGTGAATGTGGCTTTGTTCATGAAGGTAGGGCACCAGAAGCAGCCCCGGTGTTGTTCACATTTCACCTAGATCTCTGATTTTATTGATTGTGGATGGTTCCTACATCATCCCCGTTCCGCTCTGATGGTCATATCTTGCTGTGGCAGTTGGAATTTCTAAGGACCTCACCTTATCCTCATCAAGCTGGGGCATGGGATATCTAACTTGGCTGTTTGAGGCCTTTTATTCCTAGACCTCCCCACCATGTAGTTTATCTTTTTTGAGATCTTATAGGCTGCCTAGGACTTATCTGCAAAGAATAAATACAAGCAACATCTGGGGTCTTTGACACTACTGTTCCTGAGATGCAGGCAACAGGGACCTCTTCGTAGATATACCGAGATCTAATCTCTCTCTACTTCCCCTCTTGTATGAATGGGGGACCAGTTACTTTTCCAGATTGGAAGAGAGGGCCTCTTTGTCAGCTATATCTGAAAACTATAACCCACGTTTATCCCATTTCCATGTCTCTGGGCTTCACAATTAGGACATTCTGATTTTCACAGAGCCTAGGAGACATAACCCCTGTGACACACGCACACACGCGTGCGCACGCGCGCACACACACACACACGAAGCCAGAACACTCTTTTCAGTTTTATTGAACTATTTTTTTTCTGAGACAGCAGCCTAGTGTTGAGGAACTCAGAGGATGTAGGGCACTGACGAGTGGAGCCCCAGGTGGATGAAGATAACTGTGGAGGCCAAGTGCGCTGAAGTGGTACAGGCAGGAGGCCTAGTTGTTCCTAGGCTGCTGGGGTGCTTGGATGTTATGTTCCTTGGTTGGTGGGTTTCTTGTTAGCAGGTGAATCAGCCTTTGAGTTTCTGGCATGGCGGCTGGTCAGTGTCTTGGCGGGTGGATCTATTGGGGTATAAGCCCCTGTCATGCTGTGCCTGGGCTTCACGAATATAGGACCAATCCATAAATGAGGCCTAAACCAATGAGTATGGCGCATACATCCAGCCAACCAGTTCGGGCTGAGTTGGCATAAGCTTGTTCCCAATCGCTCTTCTCGTTGGCCTCTGTGGTCTGTAGGGATGGGAGCATAGGTATGGGCTTCCAGAATCCCTTGGGAGAATGGTCAAGGGGAAACTTATTTCCACACCAACTAATAAACAGGTCCCAGCACAGGAGTGGATGAAGGGGGCAAGTAGAGGACAGGATGGGCCATGACTGTGGCATTATTTTACCTGGCGGCTGAAGTAAAGACCTAGCATTCCCAGGGGAGGGAAAAGAATTATTGCCGTGAAGGTCAAACATACGTAACTCGGAGCATAGAAGTCCAGTTCTTCTTGCGTCTGTGTAGGCGTCTGCTCTGGGGCAGGTGGGGCAGGTGGAGCATCCGGAGGAGGTGCGGCCTCCGGGGCAGGCGGGGCACTTGGGCCTTCTGGTGTGGGGCCTTCTGGTTTGGGGCCTGCTGCTTTTGCGCCTGCTGCTTTTGCGCCTGCTGCTTTTGCGCCCGCTCCTTTTGGGCCCATGATCTTTCCACTCAGATAAAGACAGGTCCGAGTGTTTTGAAAACAGAGGCCCAGGCCACTACTCCTCCCCTTACTCTACCCAGAATTCCAAGACCCAGATCCTCAAAGACCAGTTCTTCACAAAGGAGAAATCATCACCTCAAGTTCTGATTGGCTGCTCTCATCAGGGGGCGTGGTCCCCGTTGCTGGGCTGCTTCCCGCTCTATCCCATCAGGTCCCACCCTCTGTCAGGACACTGACCCCGCCCACCCCAAAAGGGTTTGGTGGGAAGCGCTAGAGTGAGTCTTGGCTTTTTCTTCCTTCCCTATACCGTGCCCTTACTCTAGACAGAGGGAGCTGCCAACGCCCCGAAGACCTCCGCAAGAGCTGTGGAAGAGAGCAAGTAAACAAGTGCAGTAAGAAAGTGAGAGTTACTGACAGAGGAAAAGGGAATAACGTCAGCAACGAATGATATTAAATCGGAAAAACATCCTGTAGCCATTCTGAGAGGAAGAAAGAAGAAGATAGAAAAAAAGGAGAAGGGCTTTATTAAAGTAGGCACACCAACTAATAAACAGAAAAGGAAATCACCCTGGTAGTGGGCAGAATTCTGAGATGGTGCCAAGATTCCTGTTCCCTGGTATGAACCTACCTCCTTGTGTTATTCAATCAAGGACTCATCTGTATGTTGTTGTGAAAGGATTTTTCAGATACAGTTAAGGTTCCCAAGTCAGTTAACCTGAGGGAGACTGTCTTCAGTGGGCCTAATCAAGTGAGTTCTTAAAAAGGATTTGGTCTTACTGACAAAAGAGGTTGAAGGTGTGAGAGGATTGGAGTCTTTTTAACTAAAGGTGTAGGAGACCAAGTGGCAAGAGTGCAGGCCGCCTTAAGGATCTAAATTGTGCCATAACCACATTTATTTGGAAGAGGACTTGGAGGTCCAAAGGAGAGAGAACCCAGTCTGGCTGACACCTTAATTTTAGCCTTATGAGAGCTTGAGCAGATAAGCAGCCATTCTGACCTACAGATTCAGGAGTTAATAACTAATAACTCATGGGATTTGTCATGCATCATTAGAAAATTAGCCATAATCCTAGCACTCTGGGAAGTTGAGGCAGGAGAACTGCAAGTTTGAGCTCAGCCTAGGAATTTAGCAGCTTAATGAAACCCTGTCTCAAAATAAAAAGTTAAAAAAGCTGGGGATGGAGCTTGGTGTGAATAACTGGTGTTCAATCCCCAGCACCGCAAAACAAACAAATACAACTAACTATAATTCTCTAAAACCATAATAATGATTTAGGAGCAAACCATCAGGGGTGTTAATACAGTACCATTGGGTTTTGGCTGGCTGATAGTTTTAAGGGAGTAGAGCGTGTGAAGAACCAATTTGTAAGGAGATGGAAGTGGATGGGAGGGGGCATAGTAAAGTCTGCAGGTGTAGATTCCACCATGGTTTTCCAAAGACATGACTATGTTTAAGTACACACAGTCAAAGACCTAGAAGCAGTAGCAGGAACAATGGCAACATGCATAATCCAGAAGGCAGGAACTTCTTCATTGGAAGGAATTGGTTCAGAGTCTTTCAAGGAGCCTAGTGAATACTCCAGAACAACCACAGTAACAAAAATGCAGGGGCCTGTAGTGGGAAAGACAGAATTTAAAATTGGACAGGAAGAATGCATATTAGTTTCTGATGTCTCCCTTGGATAAGGGGGATGTCTTAGTTACTTTTTCATGGCTGGGACAAATTACCTGATACCCACACATTACAGTAGGAAAGGCTTACTTCAGTTCATGGTTTGTAGATGTTTCAGTCCATAGTTGGCTGGTTCCAAGGCAGGATGGCATGGCCAAGGGTCATCGCAGAGGAGAAACAGCTCATGGCAGAGCAGGCAGGAGGCAGCAGAAGCAGCAGCAACCAAGCAAGCTTCTCTTCCCCTTTTATTCCATTCAGGCTAAGAGCAGCTTGGGTGGTGCCATCCACACTCAGGGTGGGCCTTCCCATTATCCACATGCAGAACTGTGCTAAACCAATCAATGGGCTAATTTAGTACTATACACCCTTAATGCCAGCATCATACACCCTAGATCCAGCCAGCTCCCAAAAGCCCCACCTATGAATGCATGAGGCTTTGGAGGGATATCTAGATATAAGCCATAACAGGGGAATTTGGAATGGCAGTGTGTGTGGTCTCTTGATTAGCGAGTCCCTACTCTGAGGTGGCTTTGGGATGGTAACTTATTTGAATTCTGTTTCCTGGACTCATTTCTGTGGGTTCTGTTTCCTGCTTTTAGAAGACAGCCGTCAATCTTTCACTCTATTTTTTTTTAGACTGGGTCTTCCTATGTAGTTCAGGCTGGCCTTGAACTCACTATGTAGCCTAGGCTAGCCTTGAACTCATGGTGATCCTCCTGCCTCATCATCCCGAGTGTTGGAACTAAAGGTATGTGCCACTGTGCTTGGCTCTTTTACTCTATTGAAGAAAATTCTTTTTAAAAAATATTTCTGTTTTTGATTTTCTGAAATTTCTCCAAAAGTTTAAAGCTGGGTGTAGTAGTATGTGTCTAGAGCCTGAAGCAGGAGGACTAAAAGTTCAAGCTCAATTTGGGCAACTTAATCAGACTGTCTCAAAATAAAAAAATTTTAAAAGGGGAGTGTGTTTGGGGATATAGTTCATTGTGAAGGCCCTAAGTTCAAGTCCCAGTACCACCAAAACTACCACAATAAAAAGAGCTTAGATTAAATTGTATTTGTCCTGTTTGGCCTTGGCCCTTTCTTTATTTTCCCATTTGCTTCCTGGCCATTAGTGAATAGTTTTGCTTTACTGTGTGCTCCTACTGGGATGTGCTGCCTCACTACAGGTCCAAAGCAATGGGCCCAGACAACATGAACTGAACCTTCCAAAACTGTGGGTCAAAATAACCATTTCTCTGAGTAAGTTGATTCTTTAAACTATTTTGTTATAGTGATGGGAAACTAACACAGGCACTGCACTTGAAAAATATTTTAAGGGATCATATGAGGTCTAGAATGCTCTCTTCTGCCACAGTTAATTTCCATTTGTTTTTGACAAAGTCCTGTTAGTCTGGGACCTCTTTCTATGTATGGCATTTGAGATTGATGGGTGAAGCCTACCCATCAAATGATGGCAGAGGCCATGCTGATTTCATATATTTGATCTTTATGCTGATGTTATAGCTCTTTGGGGTACCAGCTTAAAAAGTGTGGAGTTAAACTCAGGGCCTTCTCACTGAACTATATCCCCAGTCCTTTTTTATTTTACATGTCAAGACAGCGTCTTGCTTAGTCATTAAGTTACCCAGGCTGAGTTTCAACTTTTGATCCTGTCTCAGCCTCCCATAGTACTGGGGTTACAAACAAATCTCATTACACCCAGTTTATACCTCTTTTCTCAAGCTAAAATTCCAAGTTCACCATGACACCAGGAATGATAAAATATCCTCCGTTTGTTTTATCCAATTTATTTAATCAATCTCAGAATACCACCAATATTACCACCTAAATTGAAATTAGTTGCTCAAGCATTAAAGTTTTATTTTCATTTTTACAGGTTGCTTTTTAAATACCAGTTTATTTTTTATGGTATTGGGGATTGAACTTAGTGCTCCACACATGGTAGCAAGTGGTCAGAGATGTTGGAATGCCCAAGAAATACTTTCTGTATTCATTGGATGAATCAGAAGCTCAGATTGAAAGAAAACCTTTGGAACTCCTCCCCTGTTGTAATCAGGGTTTACAAGGGAAAAGATTTAATACAGGACACATCATTTATAGGATTAGTTTATAATAGTCACCCAAAGTGTCAAATGCAAGAGTGCAAGAGATCTGTCCACACACTAGACACCCAAAGAATCCAGCTGAGGGCCTGGATCCCATGATTATGTCCTGCACGAGTCCAGCTGGAGACCTAGAGCTCATGGCAATGTTCTCCACAAGTCCAGCTGGAGGCCTAGAGCCCACAACAATGTTGCTTGCAAGTCTGTATCAAGGCGCTGCACTGGAAAGGCCCAAAGGTCAGTAGTGAAGGTAGAAAGTCTGCACCAGTAGGATGAAGGATCTGTGCCAGCAGGCTGAGGGATCTGTGCTGGAGCCAGGAACTGATACTCAAGGTAAGGACCAGAGCTCTTCCAAAAAAAACTCCAGCTATCTTTATCAACAGCAAGGACATGAGCTTCCCCAATGATGAGAACAGCTGTGCTCATATCCGGAAAACCAGTGCAACAAGCTTCTCCAGGAGATTCAACAGTGCACCATCTTTACCTCCAGTTCTCCTTTTATGTTGTTGGCAACAATCCTCAGGTGGGCCCTCCACACCCAACACCACACTGATTTATTTCAGCTGGGTGTTATGAGTTGCCCATTAGTTAATCCACCACATCCCTGTACTTAAAAGAAGCCAATCACAATGCCAATGGGAAAGTCTAGGGGGGCAATCTATGGGCTTGTACTTGACTAAGGGGTGATGAAGATGAAACACAGACAGAGAAGTAGGCTAAAATGAGGGGGACCAGGGAACTCTTGTCTCTCTTTGACAAAGAGCAACAAGTGACTGGTGCACCATGGCTTTATTCACTCAGCCACAGGCCTGAGCAATCAGGATAAAAGAGGATTCGTTTGTCTCCCACCATCCATGGTACATATCCAAGTAAACAATAGGATCTCAGCTGTATTAATTTTCCCTGCAGCATGTCAGCACGCACTCACGCTGCCTTTCTCCCTTGTACTCACAGAAGAGGCCAGTTAGGCCTTAATCTTTCTATCTGGTCTCCCACAGGAAAGTAGAGTCAAAAGCTGAGTGGAAGATTGGAGAGGATTGACATCACTCCCCTGGCAACCTAGAAGGATATTTTGAAATCCTAAATGAGTTGGTTGTCGAACAAGAGACTATAGGGTCATCAAAAGTGAAGAATTTAAAAAGGATTCTAGCAGGATAAACTGAGGTTTCTGAGGGCAAAAATAAGAGGCTTATAGGGGACATGAAGGGTAGGATAGGTGTGCAGGGAAAGTTCAGGGACAGGCAGGGAAAGGTAAAGGGCCTCAGAGAGGTTTCTGGCAATAAAGAGTTAAACACCTGCTAGAGAGAGAGCAGCTAAGAAAAACAGGGCGAGCTGATAAGACCCTGGATTGCCTCATGCCAGGGCCCCAATTCCCTCCTCCCTCCTCCACATAAGCATTAAAGGAACAAAGTCAGGAAGGGGACTATACTATAGAAAACTCACTTAATATATGAAATATACACTAACACCTGGACACTCTCTCACACATATAAGTACATATTCATTCAACTTTTCTCTCACCATGTTAGTACATTAAAATGCACATGTATCCTTTTTACTGACTCAGCCTTGAATGTGAGCCTCTGCTGTGAATCTCACAAGATAAGCACCTGAACAGTACAAGGAGATCACAGAAGTGCTTATCCAAGAATTTACACATGGACAGTGGCCAGGGGTCTCAGAGCCCAGAACAGCTGATCAAGTTATAACAACTCTCAAAGGAGAACATCCCTTTCTCGTTATGCAATAAAAGGGACTCAGAACAAAGACCCCCCAGGTGCCGGCTCTGGGCTCCCTGCCTTACTCTGACAAGGTACCTTGCTATCTCCTTATTTCTCTCCTTTTACCAATACAGTGGTTTTGTCCCCTGTTCCTCTCCCCTTTCTAATAAAGTCATTTTATTTCTCCTTCTAAGCTTATATCTCTAATTCTCTTATTGGTATAAAGTTTTATGAACTCTAGATAAGATCTAGCCTTGCCAGATGTGACAGGTGGGTTGGAAGGGAATGTGGGAAAAAGGGTTATGCAGCATGGGAAGGATGTTCTGGGGGATGGGAAGGGAGTATGGGGGATGGGAGAGAGGGTACCAAACAAGGAGTGAGTTGTGGGGACTGGGAGAGAGTTGTGGGACATAAGGGGACAGTTTTGGAGAGACTGCATGGGGTTGTGGGGAGACTGAGGTGGGGGTTAGTGGGCAGTCTGGATGGTGGTGTGGGGGAAGGGGAAAGGTTACCAGGAAAGGGGTTGTGGGGACCTACGGGAAGATGAGCACAAGGAAAACTGCTGGGGGCTCATCAGACACCTGGATACCTGTGCGGGGAATGATGGGGAATAAAGGAAGGAAAAAGACAAAATTTAGGATACAAAGGAGACCAGGAGGAACCTATCTCTAGTGGACAGGCACGGTTTCATGGCTGACCTGCTTTTATTCGTCATCAAGAAGCGCAGGGGGAGGGGGAGCACACATTTCATGGAATAGCAACTATAGAAAATCGGTAGACCACAAATAAGTTAATGGGGAACCAGATCTTCTCTCTACCTAGCTGCCTGTATTTTGACAGTGGTCCTCAGTGGATGCTATTTTACTTCAGGAATGCTGGGTTAACAGCATTCTACCCATAGCCGGGGGGCACAAAGCTCTCCCTGTACCTCCCTCTTCCTGAAGCTCAAGCCAGGGGACTGCGGAGTGGGGGCGGGGCGTGTTAAGTCACATAGTCGCAGGCGCCCCATAATCTATCACATAGATTATGGGTCTCCAACCAGAAAATGTTACGAAGAGATGGGGAGGAAATTATGGGATAGGGAGGAGATTTGAGGGACAGGGAGGGAAGGAGGCGTTGACAGTTATGGGATGGGGATTACAGGGGCATGTAGAGAGGATTATGGGAAACGAAAGGGGGTACATGATACAAAGGAGAGATTATTGGTAGCAGCAAGGGGCCAATAGGAAGGTGGAGGGTATTATTGGAGATGAGGGAGTTAACCGGACAGGAAGGAAGTAATGGGACAGCGAGGGCTCATGGACACTGTGGATCGTCAAAACAAGGGACAGTGTGACCCCTGCCGGTGGACCAGGGTCACCTTCCAGGTCTCCTCCTGACTGGTGGGATCAGTTTAGCGCATCCCCAGTTCTGAGGTCTCTGAGGTCTCCTCTCTCCCGTTTCTGGCCTCTGCCTGCCAGTCTGCAGCTCCCTGGGCTCTGTGGATCTCCGGAGGCAGCAGATGTAGTCTTGGCAGCTTCCCATGGACCTCCTGCAGAGGACTTCCTGCCTCTGTCCATTGTGTCCCCTCTCCGCTGTTGCCAATAGGAACCTGGCCCCTGTCGTTTCTGACAAGGTGAGAGAGGCACAACCCAGCATATCCACACCCGCTTCCCCTCCCAGGGACGATGCCCATGTCTTCTCCTCCATCCAGGGTTCTCCTTCTGTCCTCTAATCCATTTCTTTCTTTCCTTCCCCTTTTCTTCCTCCTCCTCCTCTTCCTCTCTTTTCTTCCTGGGCTCCCAGCCTTCTCCCAGCCCCTGCCCTCCATCACCCTTCAGTTTCTCAGAGGGACACCTCCCTATGGGTTCCCTTTTCTCCCTAGGACCTACCTGTCCTTACCACATCCCACCACTCTGCTTCTTCCCTGGAGCTCCACGTATGACTGCTTGTCATGCTCTTCACTTCCAACATCCACTGTGCCTGGTCACACATGCCCCCATGGTCCTGGAGACCTGGAGATCTGGAGAATGGCCTGGCCCCGATCCCTCAGAGTATCAGGGATGGTAGACCCTCCACGCCCCCTAACAGATCCTTTGATTCGGATGTCCATGCTCTGACTGTCCCTGGAACAGTCCTCCTCCCACTGGCATGTTGGAGAATTATAAGTCATATAAGGAAATCTCTGCCCTCCCTTTTTTTGTGGCACTAGGGATTGAACCTGAGGCCTTTGCACTGAGTTTATATTCCCAGATCTTTATTTATTGATTGATTTTTTTGAGACAGGCTCTTGCTAAATTGCTGTGTTGCCAAGTTGGGCTTGAATTTGTGATTCTCCTGCCTCAGCCTCATAAAGACTGGAATTACAGACATGCACCACCATGCCCTATGACTTACTAGGAGGCAAAGGGAAGACGTGCATGTGTGTGGACAGAATAAGTCATAGTCCCGCATGGCTTATTCTCAGCTGATGTTCCCTGGGGTACTCTCAGATCCAGACTCATCCCTGCCACACCTGGAGCCCCCACAATCTGAGTCTTGCCCTTTTGTTTGGAGGCACTAGGTCCTCAGACTCTGGTCCCATAAGAATAGGAACCTGCTGCATCCGTTCTCCATTCTGCTCAGGGTAGCCAGAGAATTCCTAACTCATTTGTCAGTTCACATCACTACCTAGTTTATACCATCCTACAGGTTCCCACAGCACTTGAAGTAAAATCAAACCCTCACCCAGGCATTTAGGCCCTGCCTTATCTACTTCCACCTCCCTATCACACCAAGTTCCTCCCCACCTCAGGCCCTTTGTACTTGGCATTCTTTCCATTTGGAAAGATCTTCTTACACTGGACTTATCTTCAGATTAAAAGTGCTTTCCTTAAAAAGTCTTTCCCTAACTTTCTACATCATATTACTTCCCTGTCTTTACTGTACTAGTAATTTCCTTTCTGACCTTTAATCATCTCTGCAATCATTTCATTTACTTCAGTGTTGATCGTCTGCCTCTGCTATGGTCTGTCACTCCAAGACAGCCATGGCCTTGTCTGCTGTGGTCACCTCCTGGCCCTCAGTGTCCAGCACAGAGGGGCTTGGTGCACAGTTAAGATGCTAAAATGCTCACGTTAAAAGAATGAACAGATGTCATCCTTTGCTGTCATGGGACCAATCAGGAATCAATCAGGACTATCCAGCTTGAACTTGAGACCCATCTACAGGTTTATAGTTCAGTTTTCAGTTTTTCTCCTTTAATTGCTTGCACATTGGTGACATATCAAAGAAGAGCTCAAGATCATGGAGATTTGTTACTTTATTTCTTTTAGTTTTATATATACGTGTGCATGTTTGTGTATGATCCATTTTGAGTTAAGTTTTGTGTATGATGGGAAGGTCCAAATTAACTTTTCTGCGTATAGAAATCCAATTTTTTCCAGTTCTCATTGTTGAAAAGGATCTTCTTTCCCTTCTGAATTTCCTTGTCACTTTTGTAAAAAATCAGTTGGTCATAAATATAAGTTATTTCTGGACTTTCAATTCTATTGCATTGAGCTAGGTCAATCCTTATGGCCATACTACACTCTCTTGATTTCTGTAGCTTTGTACTCAGAAGTGAAGAACTGTAAGCTTTCTAATTTCATTCTACTTTTTCAAGATTGGCTATTCTGAGTCCTCCCCATTTTCCATGAATCTTAGAACCGGTTTTTCAATTTCTACAAAAAATAAGCCAGCTGGTAGTTTGATAGAGATTGTATTGAATCTTTAGATCAATTTCAGAAGTATTGCCGTTTCAATAATATTGATTTTTCCAATCCACAAACATGGGATATCACTCCATTTATTTAGATCATCTATAAATTCTTTCAGGAATGATTTATAATTTTCATTGCACAAGTTTTTACTTCTTTTGTTCAATTTATTATTTCTTTTGTTAAATGCTTTATTTTTGATCCCACATGAATGAAATTGTTTGCTTAGAAATTTCATTTTTGAATTATTCATTACTAATATATAGAAATAGATCTGATTTTTGCATACTGATCTTGTATTCTGCAACATTACCGGACTTGTTCAATAGCATTTAGTATTATTTATGGATTGTTTAGCATTTTGAATCAATTATGAATCAATAAAGCTTATTTTTTCTTCCTTCCCAATCTTTCTTTCTCATCGGGTTAATAATATCCCTTAGTTATTGTGGGCTGATCAGGTCTGCAATCTCCCAAACAAGTATACAGCAAAGGCTAAATAAAAAGAGGTGAATGGACTGATTTCAGGGCTCCAGGAGGATCAGACCTCTCAATTTGAGATTCTCTCAGGGCTAAGACCAAGACCTTCTCTGGGTGGCCCATATTTATTTGGTTATCAGAAGAAGGGAGGGGAGTATTCAAGAAGGATGGAACCATTCAAGGACTTCTCCAAGTAAGATATTACTTTAATCCACCCAAGAGTGAGATGCCTGAGGCTACAGTCTTTATCTAGTTGATGTTGGATCCAGGTGTCCTTGGCTGTGATCTTGTCTTATCCTTTGAGGCTTCAGTGCTTCATCCACCATTATAGGCCTTAGTAGGGATTAGTGACTCATAGAGATTCACTTACTATGAATCCACCGCCCATCTCCAGACAAGGAACCTAGGCCTTGGACAGACTCACAAACATGAAAAGCCAATTGGTTAATGTAAATCCTGCTGAGGTCTGCTTCACAGTGATATCCATCACTGTCTCTTTCTTTCTTCCTTCCTTCCTTTCTTTCTTTTTCTTCTTTCTTTCTCCTTTTCTTTGACTAATTATATTGGGTAGGACCCTAGTACATTGTACTCTAGTATAACGATGAAGAGAAATGCTGAGAGAAAAGCATATCATTGTCTTATTCTCTGTTTGAGCAGGAAAGCCTCCAATCTTTCATAATGAGATATGTTAGCTATGGGGCTTTTTTTTGATTGTTTGTTTGGTTTGGTTTGGCTTTGGTAAATTCCCTTTATCAGACTGAGGAAATTCCCTCCTATTCCTTGTTTGTTGAGATTGTTTTTAAATCATGAATAGATGTTTGATTTTGTCAATTTTTTTGCTTCTATTGAGATGATCACATAGTTCTAAAATTTATTCTTTTACTATGATGTTTTACATTTATTAATTTTCAATGTTGAGCCAATTTTGCATTTCTGTGGTAAGTCCCACTTAGTTAAGGTATGTAGTTCTTTTCATATATTGCTGGGGATTGGGTTTATTTAACATTTTACGAAATGTTTGTGGATCTATATTCATGAAAGAAGCTAATTTCTAATTTTCTTGAGATGCCATTTTCTGGCTTTGGTGTTAGTGTAATATTGGCCACGTATAACAAGTTAGGAAATGTCCCATCCTCTTTTGTTTTGGAAGAGTTTGTGAAGGATGGATATTAATTCTTTAATGTTTGTTGAAATTCATCAGCAAAGCCATGCTGGCCTGGGCTTTTCTTTATGGAATTATTTTAAGTTAAAAATTTCTATTTATTATACATATCTTCAGACTTCCTAAGTCAGTTTTGGTAGTTTATGTCTTTCTAAGGATTCTTACATTCTGTCAAGAGTGTCCAATTTGTTGTCATATGTTGTTCATAATATTCCCTTTTAATCCCTTTAATTTTTATGAGGTTGGTAGTGATATCCCCTTTTATTCTTTCCTTTCCCTTGTGGTACTGGAGGCAGAACTCAGAACCTCATGTATGTGCCACAAGTGTTCTACCATTAAGCTATATCCTCAGCCCTTATTCTTTCATTTCTTTTTTCCTTTCTTTTCTTTTCTTTTTTGAGACAGGGTCTCACCTTATAGTTCAGGCTGGCCTTGAACTCACTATATAGCCCAGGATGGCCTTGAACTCACAGCAATCCTCCTGCCTCAGCCTCCTGAGTGTTGGGGTTACAGGTGTGTGCCATCATACCCAGCATCCCAGCCCTTATTCTTCATTTCAATATTTTGTGTCATCTCTCACATTTTTCTTGTAAAATCTAACTATAGATTCATCAATTTGCTAGATCTTTTCAAGGACATGTTTTTGTTTTTATTACTTTTTTTCTGTTATTTTTCTATTTCATGTATTTTACTCTAATCTTTATTAATTTCCTGTACTGGCTTTGGGTTTAGATTGGTCCTCTTTTTCTATATTGTCAAGGTGGAAGACTAGGTTGTTGATTTGAGGTTGCTATATTTTCAGATATAGGTGTTTACAGTAATAAATTTTGCTCTAACCAGTGCTTTGGCTGTACTTCATACATTTTGATATAATGTGGTTTCATTTTCATTTACTTCAAAAAATTTTAGAAGTGTGTTGCTCAATTCCCATAAACTTGTAAATCCCCCAAATTTTCTTCTGTTGTTTCTGATTTCATTCCATTGAGCTTGAAGATCATATGTTATATGATTTAAATCTTCTTCATTTTATTGATACTTGTTTTATATGCTACCTAATGGTCTATTCTGGAGAGCATTAAACGTGCGTTTGTGAACAGTATATATTCTAGTGCTACTAGGGGGGCATTCTATAGATGTCAAATAGTCTAATTGTACATTTTCTGTCTAGTTCTATCCATTATTAACGGTGGATATTGAAGTCTCCAACTATTATTGTGAATTCTTTATTCTGTTGTTTAGGTTACTTTTCTCTCGTTTTTGGGACAAAATACTCAACACCCAAAATTAAGGAAGGAAAGGCTTACTTAGCTCACAGTTTGTGGAGGTTTCTGTCCATACTTGGCTGGCTCCAAGGCAGAGTGGCACGTGGCAGAGGGCAACAGTTCATGTTGGCTGAAAACAGCAAAAGCAGCAAGAGCAAAAAGGGAGGAGCAGCAGCAAGCATGCCTCTTTCCTTCCCTTACATTATATGCAGGCTACCCACCCTGCTACACCCATTGTAGGGTAGGTATAGCACTCACACCCATAGTCCCATTGGGCCATGAACCAATCAAAAACTCTAGAAGCCCACCCCATGACTGAATAAGGCTTTGGGGGGACATCTAGACACAAACTATAACATCTGTCTTCCATTTATCTGTTTTTATGCTTCATATATTTTAGGCCTCTGTTGTTAGGTATATATGTTATAATTGCTATATCTTCCTGATGAATTGGCCTTTTCTTTTTTTTTTTTTTTTTTGGTACCAGGTATCAAACTCATGATCTTGCACTTGCTAGGCTAGTGCAGTGCTGCTGAGCTATATCCCCAGCTCCGAATTGGCCTTTTTGCATTATAAAGTATTCCTGATTATCTCCAGTAACTCCTAATTTTGTCTTGAAATCTAATTTCCCTCATATTAGTATAGCTCCTCCAGCTTTTATGCTTGCTATTTACCTGATCTTTTTTCATTTCTAACTTGCTTTTACCTTTGAATCGAAAGTAGGTCTCCTGTAGGTAGCATATTGTAATGTGGGTATTTTTGTACCAACATTATTCAGATTTGATTGAATTAATTTTATTTATTTTTATTTTTATTTTTTGGTGCCAGGAATCAAACTCATGACCTTGTGCTTGCCAGGCAGGCACTTGTGCCCCTGAGCTATATCCCCAGCCCAGATTATACTAATTTTATAATGAAATTTAAAATATGTGAGAAAGCAAAACTTCCTCTTGCTATTCTTCATTATTCACAATAGTTTTGGTCATTCTTCAAGTTTTCTCTTTATGAATTTAAACATTTCTTTATCTACTTAAAAAAAAAAGGCTTCCATTAGGATTGTCACTAGAATTTCAAGAAATATTTATGTATCTCTTTATTGGCATTTTGACACTATTAAATTTTTACATATTTTTGGAGAATACATTAGTCTTTCCATTTTTTTCAGCTTATTCAGTAGGTTGTGTAATTTGTTTTAGACAATATGTTACTTACATTTAATGTATTTCTAAGTATTTTATATTTATTTCTGTACCCCTAGAACCAAAGAACCTTTCAAAGACCAAAGCCAGTGGTTGGAATGGATCTGGCCAAGAGGCCTTGGCACTTTATCCCTCTAGTCCAGTTCTCAAACACCAGAATTATGGAGCGGGCTTATTCCAACACTGATGACTGGGCCTCACCACCAGGACTTCCTAGTCAGTAGGTCTAGGGTGGGACCTGAGAATTGGATTTCTAATCAATTCCCAGGTGATATTCACACTCTAGTCTGAGGATCACCTTTTGGAAACCACAGTTTAGGACTATGTTTTTCCCCGAGAGCTCCAGGAAATCAATGGCTTTCTCTATCAGGGCTGGTTTTTCTCTATCAGGGCTTGCCAATGCCTTACCTCTGTGTCTGACCCACTCTTGAATTTATGGGTGGGAACTGGCAGGATGTAGTTCTCAGCCATGGCTCTGTTTCCAGCCCAATGGTCTCCCAGAGCAGATTACATGAAGGCACGCTTCCCTTCTGTGTCAGATTTTCGTTGCTATGATGAAATACTCAAGAGGAATCACCATAAAGGAGAAAAAGTCTATTGTAGCTCACAGTTTTGGAGGTTTTAGTCCATGGTCCCTTGGATCCATTGTTTCTGGGCCTGTGATGAGGCAGAACATCATGGCAGAGAGTCTGTGGTGGGGCAAAGCTGCTCACTGACTAGGAAGTAGAGATGTCAGGGACAAAATATACCCTTGAAGGGCACACTCCCAATGTCACACACTCTCCAACTAGGCCCCACGTCCAGAAGCATCCACCACCTCCCAATACCCATTAAGCTATGAGATAACCAATGGATCAATCCACTGATGAGATCACGAGCCCTACAATCTAAATAACCCCCCAAAGAAGGCCCCACCCTAACACCTCTGTGTTAAACACGTGAACTTTTGGGAACATTTAAGACAAACCTTCACACCTTCCACCTCCACAGGCCGGACTGCTACCAAGAACAAGTGGTCATAGCTGAGTTTTCAGTATGGGTGCCTGGGCTGCGTATGTCTAAAACTGAGTGTTCCGCTCATCATTTTACATATTTTACCTATTCTTTTTCTGATGATCTGGCATAGCCATAACCCTCCTAGTAAAGGAACCACATCAGAGAGATTCTTCAGGGATTTAACCTCATTCTTCCAGGGGATGAACACAGATCCTGCTCATTTGCTCCAGGTCTCCTTCAGCCCCACACAAGGAGCTCATGTAAAGGAAATGTGGAAAACATTTAAATTCCAAAAATTCTGAGGGGGTCTTGTCTTGCAATGTGTGTGTGTGTGTGTGTGTGTGTGTGTGTGTGTGTGTGTGTGAATGTGAGCAGCAGTGTGTGCTGTTGTTTCTTCCCCTAGAACCCTTACCGCCTCTAGCTACACTGCCTTTGTTGCCATTTCTATTCTCACCAACCTACTTCCTACCTCAGGACCTTTGCACTCACCATCCATATTGCCCACAATTCTTTCCCCAGAGACCTCCTGGTGCTGGCTCCTCTTGTACTTCCAGTTTCACTGAGATGTTCCTTTCTCAGAGGGGCTTTTCATTGCTCACCCAACCTGAACATCTGCCCCTTATGGTTTGACTTCTCATTTTAGTTATTCTCCTCATAGAGTTTGGCTCACAATTAAATAATTTCTTTATTCATTTGAGTGTTTTTCTGCTTTCATTCCCATGGGCCATGAATCCCAAGAGGCCGCAGTCTAGACTGCCTGAGTCACCATGTGGCCCTCAGAGCCCAGCCTGGGCCTCAAGTACAGCCAGGCTTTCCCAGGCAGAGCCATAAATCTGCCTGTTGCACTCATGTTCAGTCTGAAAGTGAGACCTACGCAATATATACCGAACTAATCAGGAGTTCAAACTGAGAACAACAAAAAGGGCAATTCATTGTCACCCAGTCCCCTTGTTTGCTGAGTCAGGAGGGCCCGAAGAAAGGCTGCTGCGGGGTAACACCCCTTACATACATTGCACCAATCAGAAGCCCTGGGTTTAGGCCCTAGAGCCACGCCCACATCAGAGTAACCAATCATAATGAAGGTCAACAGGGAGGCCACACCCCCGTGACTCATCACCAAGGCCACCTCTGGGACTAAGGAGGGAAGGGAAGTTTGGGGACGTTAGGTCGATGATGGGTTATGGGGAAAGAGTGGGGAAGTTAAGTGTGCGTATCTGGGAGAGAGGTGTTTAGAGGAGGAAAGTCTAGCGGGGGAAGACAGGGAGGTGGCCTCGGGGTATGCAGTGAGGTCACGGAAGGACAGAAGAGGGATGAGGGGCATGGTGGGGCCTGCAAGGCCTTTATAGGGGAACATGGACATGCTGTGGGCTTTGGCTTGAGGTGCTGTCCCCTGGCTTGGGGCAGTGTCAGTTTTCAGTGCTTTTCTAGCCAATTGATTTGCCATGTCCTCATTTTTGGGGAACTCAGGTGACCCCTCTTCCGACCCTATTACCCCGGCCTCCGGGTTCCACTCCCCACTTCTCCTCTTCAGGCCAGGGTGCATGGCTGTTGTGACTGGCTTCAAGCACCGGCATCCCAGGTCTTCGCCATGCAGCCAATCTGCTATTGACAGCCTTTCCCCTGCCCACAGCAGGTCATTCCGATGCCCTTGCCACCCCCACAAAATGATTGTTGGTTTCTATCCCTCATATCCCCCTTCTTCATCCTGCTGGCATTCCCAGTCCTCGCATTCTCCCTTAAGGTGAGTAGCGCCTTGCTTCCAAAACTCTGTCCCCAAACTCTCCGGGTTCCGCTCCTCCCCAGGGACCTCTTATGTTCCTCTGGGGGGTCCCCTTTCCCTCTTCGCCATCTAGCTGCCCTGTGCCTCCTCAGGATGCCCCCTCAGCTCCTCCAGCTCCAGTGCCCCTGCCCAGACCCACCCCCTCATCCTTTCCCCGGTCACTTCCTTTTTCCCTTGGGGGTCAGTGTCATGACAGAAAGAAATTGGGGGAGCAGGAAGAGAGACTCCAGACAGACTGGCTGAGGAAAGCCCTCACAGGAAGCCCAGGGCTGAGCTGTGACCTGAAGTGAGAGCAACAGTCATAGAAAACTCTGGGAGAAGAGAGTTCTAAGTGGACAAGAAAGTGCCAAGACTCTGGGAGGCAGCAAGGAGCCTGTCCTGTTCTGGGATCTGGCAAGAAAGAAAATTAGTGGGTCTGATGTGAGACAGGGGATATCTATCTATCTATCTATCTATCTATCTATCTATCTATCTATCTATCTAATCTATCTATTTTTAACTAGGGATTAAACCCAGAGCCTTCACACTGAGCTACATCCCCATCCCTTTTCCAAACTGAGACAGGTTCTCAAGTTGCGCCAGGGAAATTTGAACTTTCAATTCTCCTGCCTCAACCTCCCAAGTGCTGGGATTATAGGCATGTATCACCACACCTATATCAGATATTCATATTTTTTAAAGAGAACAAAGTGTTTTGGATTCAGGGAAGTCTAAAGGAACTAAGCTGCAAAGAAGGAAGGGCCCTTCCTATTAAGTGGCAATTGGTGAGGTGGGAACCTGTCTGCTGCTTCCAAAGAAGTCGGAATGAGGGAGCCAAGCACCAGTGGGGGGAGAGAAGCTCAGGAGGCAACAGGTCAGATCTCTAGGACCTGGGGTGCCAGTGGGGACTGAAAGATGGATGTAGTCAGGGCAGGGCTCCTGCCTGGAGGGCCTTGGTCTGTCTCAGGGGCTTCCAGTTTCCCTCCCACTGAGTTTGGGGAACAGATTGTGGAGGCAGGAACAGATTGGGGGCAGGAAACCAGGGGAGAGGCTGCTGGGATGTCCCAGGGATACGGGGCAACAGAATTTTTTTTAACTCAAACATAGTAGAGATGAGACTGGACCAAATGTTGCAACACACACATTCCTGACCAGGCAGAGCTTCTTGGGAGGGAGGAGAGAGAAGGGGCTTTGGCTGAAGGGAGGCTGAAGTCAGTCCAGACAGTGACCACGCTGCTACTCACAGGACAAAGAGAGCAGAGGGTTTTTACTGATCAGCTGGAGTGGGCTAAAGTCTGGTAATTCTTACCAGGCAGGAGCACAGTTCTAAAAGATGTTCCTTGTGATTATTCGGACCGCTGGGTGGCCATGGTCCACTAGTCCTAGGGACTGTTGAGTTTTTAAGTCGCTAGTGCCATCCTGATGTACGAAACAGCCAGGTCTCGTAGATCTGGGCCTTAGGATAGGGCTGAAGGACTTTAGGTGCTTGGGCTGCTGTGGCCGCTGAAAACACACAAAGTTCGGGGCAGAAGAGAGAGGAGAGAGGAATATAAAACACAGACCAGCTCCCATGGGCAGGAGGCCAAGCTGGGCCTGTATCACAGTCATGAATGAAACATTTCTTAAATGATCAACATGTGTCTGTGCAGAGCTGAATGGAATCACGCCAGGGTTAAGACAGCAAAGGGGAGAGATGCCAAGCCCTTTATCCCATTTTAGTCAGACATCTGCAGGCCTGAGGGAAGGGTCAGTGTTCTCAGCAAAAGCAGCCGTCAGCTCCCCGGGGAAGTAACCCAGGCACTGTCAGCACAGCCCACACATCAGCGGGGGCCTCCTCCAGCAAATCAATGGGAAATTAATAGTATATTGCCTGGCTGTGTGACCTCTAAAATGAGTGATTTTTAAGTAGACTAAGTGCAAGTGAAACTACAGGGCTTATTTGGGTTTTTCCTTGGTAACAGTTTCTTGTTCACAAACATTCTGCTTCTGTGGTTTTATCAGGGTCTAATTATGGGTCTGTGGAAACATGCCATGCTACAAAGGGTGAGAGTTTACTGGCCCGGGGGTTTATTTTGTTGTTCCAGCCTTCTATCCCACATTGTCCCACCCTGGTGCTCCCTAACTGTCTCATAGGGAGGAGGGAATGGAGACCGGGCTGCCATGGGAGCTGAGGAGAAGAAAAAAGATAGATTCTTTAATGACCTCCTGGTCCCAGAACAAAGATGGGCTGGAAACCTTGTCGCCCACTCCACCCACTGTCTGCCCCGAAGGTGGGGGAGCAGCAAGGCACCTGCCACCCAGTCCCTAATTCCACTTCCCAGGATCTGGAGGCCAGGGAGGGAGTGACCTGCCCAAGAGGTAAAGGGCACTGGGGAGTCCACTATCTTATCAGGGAGACGCAAATGCATGTGGACGTCAAGGTCACCATGAGGTCCTTCACTTGGCAAACACTGCCTGGGGCCAGCCGGAGCTGAGAAGAATACGGGGCACACAGTGGTGACTGTGACTGCCTGGATCCTGTCCTCAGGGAGATGAAATGTCACCAGGCTGTGACAGCCTTGAGTGTCAGGGCTATGACGGAGAAATGAGGGCTTCGAGTGATCAGGGCTGGGGTGGGAAGCCCAGGGGAGCACTGGAGCCAGCCTGCTGCATGGGCCAGGAGGGTTTCCTGGAACATGTGTACCACAGAGGACCAGGAGCAGGTGAACATGGGCCAGAGGGAGCCACGTGTGCCGCAGGCCTGAAATGACCGCTGTGAAACACAGAAGGTCCAGGCAGGCAGAGTTCCTGAGCCTGCATGGGAAAAATGGCAGATGGGAAGGAGGAGGGGCAGCCGGGGAACTGAGCCCACCAGGCCCAGTGGGGTGCTGAGTGTTGGTATGGGCCTGGTTCCAGGAGACGTTAGTTCATACTCTACTTACAGTCCACTTAGTGGTCCCCATCTGTTTATTTTAAAATATTTTTTTGAGACAGGGTCTTGCCTTGTAGTCAGGCTTGTCTTAAGCTCACTATGGAGCTCAGGCTGGTCTCAAACTTGAGGGTGATCCTTCTGCCTCAGCCTCCTGAGTGCTGGGATTACAGGCATGTGTCATGATGCCCAGCTCCTCATCTGTTTTTTAAAAATGTATTATTATTATTGTTGGTCTTTTTGAGACAGGGTCTCACTATGCAGTTCAGGCTGGCCTTGAGCTCACTTTGTAGCCCAGGCTGGTCTTGAACTTGCAACAATCTTCCTGCCTCAGCCTCCTGAGTGCTGGGATTAGAGGCGTGTGCCCCCACTCCCGGCTCTCCATCTAACTGTCTATCCTCAGGCCCTTCTTTCTTAGGAAAAGAAAAAAAAAATTCCCCCAAATTCTGACTACTAATTGTGCTCAAACATGCCTCCCATGACCCATGTGCCCCAGGCTTAGAGAAGTCTTGCACCATTGCAGTAACTAGCTTGTATCACATTTGCCCTGAGTCCTGCCAGAAGTTGTCACCCTGAAACAGCGCTGCATTTCCACCCAGGCTACATTCTACTCAAGGTGCCAAAGACAGGACTCGCTCCACTTTATCCAGACCCTCTGTGGGCAGAAGCCTCTGTGTCCACCTCCTTGAGATGGGGGTCAGTGTTGCTTGGATACATGATAAGAGAATAATTTGCACAAGTGAGATACCCCGCCCCCAAAGACAGAACGTGAGTACTACCTGAAGGCTGTGTAATCAGAGAAGGGAGTAAAAATATTTAACCACTGGCATGGCTGGGCACTGCACAGTCAGATAGACAAGGCCATCGGGCTGGTACAGGGTCCGGTTGAGTTAGGCATTCCCTTAGGTAGCTGGGTGTGGGATGTCCGGGGCCTCAGGCTTAGGTAGTGGACATCACAAAATATATGCCCAGCTCTAGACTTTTAAAGACAAGTATGAGGCACAGCCTGACACAGTGCCCTAAGAAGGGCACGCATGACCTCTGTATTCTTGCCCAAAGCCAACACCCTGAATCTAATCATGAAGAATCATCAGCAGACTCAAACTGAGGGAGCATCTATAAAGTAACTAATTAATACTCTCAAAAACGACAGCCACAAAAGCCAGGGAAGACTGGGGAATTGTCACAGGTTAGAGGAGATCAAGGAAACGTGACAACTAAATGCAAAGCGTGACCCTGGCTTGGATCCTGGACAAGGATAAGGACTGTAATGGGAAAACTGGGAAAATTCAAATGAATTCTCTAACTTCGCTAAGCTATTAATGTTCACTTCTAAAACTGGTCATTAGATCATAATGATGTAAGAGAATGTCGTTATTCCTAGAAGACACACGCCTAAGTATGGATAAAAAACATCCTATTTCCTACTCACAAGTGATTCAGCCAAAACAAATTTCAGATTCTCATTCTCTCTTTCAAATAGGAAAACATTAAATTTGGTTGAAGGGTAGACAGGTGTTTACTATTTCTGTGACTTGTAGGTTTGAAATATTTAAAATAAAAAAATTGAAATTTACAGTAATACAAAATTAAGAAGTGAGCGAGAAGAAAACACAAACAAGGCAGAGACCAGAAAGGGACAGCCCTGTTTTGGCAGAAGTCCACAGATCTCGGTCAGCCATCTGCTGCGAATGACGGTCCCTTCATCTTGCCATCTGTGACTTTGCTTGTGGGGTCCCTGATCCACGCAGACACGATCCTCATGGCTTCCCTGGAGCCTGTGCATTTTGAGGGTAGGGGCTGGTGGGCCAGGGTGGCGGGGCTGGAGACAGTGTGGGCCTCTGGGGAGTTCCCAGAGACAGACCTCTTGAGAACCTGTCCAGGGTGTCCCTAACCACGGAGGAATGAAGACATTTTTAATACTCAGCAAAGTTTACTGAGAATCACTGTGTGCTGGAGGGGCAGTGTTCTCAGACTGTACACGGCAACAAACAATCAGGTCCCAGTCTTCCTTCTCCAGGATCCAGATGGACATCACACAAGGAAAAATTCAATACGATGTCAGTTGGAACATGAGGTGCGGATGAGGAAAGGGTGAGGGAATGGAACACAATGGGGGGGGTGTTATTACAGGGAGGATTCTCCGGAGAGGTGATATTTGTGCTGAGGCCCACAGAAAGTGAGAATAAGTTCTGCACATAGCTCAGGAAGCCAGTAGCAGGCAGATGGAGCCGCAAGTGCCAAGGCCCTGGGGCAGGAATGGTCTGTACAGTGTGCCGTGCACATCAAACCAGCACGAAGACTGAGGCAGGCGAGGTGGTGGGGCCAGACCTTGCAGGAACGACTGCGAATTTTATTCTGAGCAAGAAGGGACGCTTTGGGGGTTGTAAGCAGAGGAGTGACACCTCTTTCCCACACCGTTCAGAGAGATGAAGCTCAGCCTGTACATGGGTGGCTCTGCCGTGCGGTCCACGTGACTGTACCCTGCTGCAGTCTCTGGGGGTCTCCAGCGGCAGGCTAGCGATGAGCAGCAGATGGGGGCCTGGATGTGTGTCGGGGGCGTAGGGAGGCGCTCAGGGCGCCCACCAGCTTTGACCTTCCCAGGTGACCTGCTCCTGAGGAGAAGGACATCTTATCAGCTGTACTCATACCTGCCCCTGGAGACACACCCACGAGCCCAAGCATAACCATGCCAAGGACCCCACCACTTCCCCACCTCCTCACCGTGACACCAGAAGCCCCTGGTGGGTGTGGAGCAGGGTCCGAGGCTTCCTGGCACTTGGCACCAAGCTTGGGCCAGTCTTGGGCACATCCTCTTCCCATTCTGCCTCTCAGTTGGGTTGGGTGGAGTGGGCACAGGGGAATGGTAGAGTGCTGCTGGGCCCCTCTTTGAACCTGTCTGAGCCTCAGTCTCCTCTGCACAATGGGACTGATAGAGCTGCTGCCCTTGCAAGAGTTTGTTGCAAGAACATGCAAGGTCACATATGTACGGAACATGGCACATACATACTTGGTACTACGCCTGTGAGGTTTGCATTTTCTCTTCAGTGAAACCATATAAGGGCCAGGCTATGGGGTCAAACCTGGGCTAGAATCCTGTCCTTGATACTTAGTCACACAAAGTCCTTATCCTGTCTGGGCCTCGGTTTCCTCATCTGTACAACAGGGGTAGTAAGAGAAGGTAAGCTGGGCGTGGTGGCGCATGCCTGTAATCCCAGCACTCGGGAGGCTGAGGGAGGAGGATTGTTCTGAGTTCGAGACCAGCCTGGGCTACAAAGTCAGCTCAAGTCCAGCCTGAACTGCATAGCAAGACTCTGTCTCAAAAGACAAAAAAAAAAAAAAAAAAAAAAGAGAGAGAAGGTAAAATTTACAGGGCTGTTGTGAGGAGGTAATGAGACAAGTTCAAGTAAATCACACACGGCAGGGCCAGCCCATAAGAAGTCCTCAGTAAACAACAGCCGGGACGAATGTTACAAGCACCGTCCTCCCATGGGTGAGCAGACATACGCTACATGACTCACCAGACAACACTCCGCAGCCCACCTACCCAGTTCTGAGTCCTGACTCTGTCGCGTCCTAGCTTGGGCCTCATGGCAAGTGACTCAGCTGTGGTGAGCCTCAGTTTCTCCATCTGTAAAGGGAGTTCTTGCCTCAACATCACTGGGAGGCTAAATAAAACACGGGAAAACCCTTAGCACACAGCCCGTCACAGAATGAGCACCACTTGTTTGCTTTTCTTGGTGGTGTTACTATGGCCGTCCCCAGTGTGTCCTGAGCTGAGTGGCAGGTTGCCGTGGGATTTGGGGTAGCTGGCAGCCAGGTAGGAGATCCCTGAGGTGTCCAGGCCTGGAGGTCACCCCAAGGAGCTCTGTAATCAGTTGTAATCAGCTGGTTGTGCTCCACCCCTTCCGTCCCTGGGTATATCAGGGCTGGTCCAGACCCAGGCTCTGTCTGTCAGAGAACCAGACACCATGGGCAAGGCAGTGCGTGGGGCCCAGGGGTCGGGTGCTGGAGGGCAGGGCAGGGGTCCTAGTGGCATCTGACGCCTCCCTTACTCTACCCCATTCCCAGGAGAATTACGAGCTCTACTCGGTGGAGCTGGGATCCGGGCCTGGTGGGGACATGGCCGCCAAGATGAGCAAGAAGAAGGCAGGCGGTGGGGGAGGCAAGAGGAAGGAGAAGCTGGAGAACATGAAGAAGGAGATGGAGATCGTGAGCGTGGGCTGGGCTGGGGCGGGGGCAGAGGCTTGGGGCAGGGATGGGGTCTGCTGGGAGCCAGAGAGCAAGCTCCCTGCTCCCCACCACAGAATGACCACCAGCTGTCAGTGGCCGAGCTGGAACAGAAATACCAGACCAGCGCCATCAAGGTGAGCTGGGAGGGGAGCAGAGGGCACAGAGTGGGGGAGAGGGAGGAGGACAGAGGAAGCAGAGGAAAGTGTTGGAGAGCCAAATCCAGAGAGAGACAGAAAAGCAGGTGAAAAGGGACAGAAAGGGCAGAGCCTGAGACAGCAGGGCAGAGACAGGCGAGAGACAGGGAGAGAAAGAACGGGAAGAAAGAACTGGTGAAAGAGAAGAGTGACAGAGGAGAGAACCGAGGAGACAGGGCGGAAAGGGCAGGAACGGAGAGATAGAAACAAAGAGAGTAAGACAGACGGGAGAGGCAGAACGGGAAGGAGAAAGAGTGAGAGTGAGGGTGCACGGTGAAAGGAAGGTCTCTAACGCCCTGCCCGTTCCCACTCCTCTGTCCCCAGGGCCTCTCTGCGAGCCTGGCAGCCGAGCTGCTGCTGCGGGATGGGCCCAACGCACTGAGGCCACCCAAGGGCACCCCGGAGTATGTCAAGTTTGCCCGGCAGCTGGCGGGAGGTCTGCAGTGCCTCATGTGGGTGGCTGCTGCCATCTGCCTCATTGCCTTTGCCATCCAGGCCAGTGAGGGTGACCTCACCACTGATGACAATGTGAGTGATGGGTGCTGCGGGGCAGACATGGGACATAGGGGCCACCGGACTTAGTGTTACTATTTGCATTTGTTGTGTGATAGAGGATACTGGGCCTAGGACTCAGGACAAAAGGGTGTAGGATGGGGACATAGGGATGCTATTCTGAGAGGTGGGTCCCAGGGGTGGAGGAGCCTGGAATGTGGGGCAGGGCCAAGCACACAGGTCATCAGTGATACAAGGATATCAAAGATGAGCCTTGAGTGGCAGGGAACAAAGATGGCATTTAAAGATATGGAAATACAATGTGTAAGATATGAGACTTGGAAAACAGAGGACATGAGGACAAAGGACAGACCAAGGACACAGTCCAGGGGACAAAGGGACTCAGATATGGGGCACCAAGGCATAGGACATAAGGGACGCAGGACACAGGGAGAAATAGTCATTAGAGAAGCACAAAGACAGGAAATGGAGATTCGGGGCACGGTGACATTGGGTATGTGACAGGGTCAGAAAAAGGACATGGGGACTCAAGGGCATGTGTTACATTGAACAGGGGCTTGAAAAGGCATAGGGCAGGTAACATGGGGGAGACAGGAATTTGGGACATTGGGCACTGATCATGGAGAACGTGAAGCACAGCCTGTAGCACACACTCATGGAAGTCAGAACTGGTGGTCACAGGGGACACAAAGGGCCACGCATGGATTATGAGAAACACAGAATATGAATCTTGTGACGTGAGGAATATAGGTTATGGGAACACAGGAGGCTTAGGTGGACATGGGGAATGTAAGACTTGGGGGACATAGGAAACGGGAACCCATAAGACTAAGGAACAGAGAGACATGGGGCATAGCTCACAGGATACGGAGACACGGGAGACTCATGAATCAGGAGCCAAGACATATGGAATAAAGTACACAGGGGTGACAAATGTGGGATGTGCAGAACAAAGGGATAGGGTGCTCAGCCACCACGAACAGTACGTGAAACTTCCCAGTAGAGTGGGGAATACCGCAGAGGAGACCCTAAGGACAGAGGGGGCCAGACAGCAGGCTGGTGCCCTTCAGCAGGGAGTTTCCAGCCCCTGGACAGAACTCTGGCCCCCTCTTCCCACAGCTGTACCTGGCACTGGCCCTCATTGCCGTGGTCGTGGTCACTGGCTGCTTTGGCTACTATCAGGAGTTCAAGAGCACCAACATCATTGCTAGCTTCAAGAACCTTGTGCCCCAGGTGGGTCCCCAGCTTCCGGCCTCTTAAGATTGTACAGGCTCCAACTCTACTCAGGCGGGTTTCCTGACATCTCCCTGTGGTTCATCCCATCAAGTCCAACTCGCCCTCATCTATGGCCTCCGTCTCTCCCCTTAGGGCCTCAACTCTTCCCATCTTTCCCCTCCCACTCCCATTAAGCTCAGCAACGACCACCCTCACCCCTGCCCTGCTCTATTCTGCTGCCTCTGCCCCACAGCAAGCTACAGTGATCCGAGATGGGGACAAGTTCCAGATCAATGCGGATCAGCTTGTGGTGGGTGACCTGGTGGAGATGAAAGGTGGGGACCGTGTGCCTGCGGACATCCGCATCCTGTCGGCCCAGGGCTGCAAGGTGGACAACTCTTCGCTCACCGGAGAGTCTGAGCCACAGACCCGCTCCCCCGAGTGCACACATGAGAGCCCCCTGGAGACACGCAACATCGCCTTTTTCTCCACCATGTGCCTTGAAGGTCTGTGAAGCCCCTGCTTGCCCTCCCCAGTAGCCACACGGTCCCCTGCTTCTCATTATGATCCCCACGGGGTCCTCTTCTGCTATGTTCTATGCCACATACTTCCTCCTCCCATGTGCCTGCCGCCTCTCCAGAGCACACTGCTTCTCTGTCACCCACAGAGCCTTCGGTGACTACCCCTCCTTCAGCGCACACTGCCAGCCATACCCCTGCTGCTGCCCACACCCCTGAGCCACCCTCCTGTCTCCACTGCAGGCACGGCCCAGGGCCTGGTGGTGAACACGGGGGATCGCACCATCATCGGACGCATTGCATCTCTGGCCTCAGGAGTGGAAAATGAGAAGACGCCCATTGCCATTGAGATTGAACATTTTGTGGACATCATTGCAGGCCTGGCCATCCTCTTTGGGGCCACATTTTTTATTGTGGCCATGTGCATTGGTTACACCTTCCTGCGGGCCATGGTCTTCTTCATGGCCATCGTGGTGGCCTACGTGCCTGAGGGGCTGCTGGCCACTGTCACAGTGAGTAGGGGAGATGAAAGGGGGTACAGGAAGCTGAGAGCCTGTACTTCTATTTGTTCATTCATTGCGGTGTGGACTCATCACCTCCCCACCTGTCCTTCCATCCATTCATTTACCTCCTCATCTATCCTCTACTTTCCCCATTCATTCATTCTCCTGCTCATTCATCCCCCAACTTTGCATCATCCATCCATTCAGCACTCACCAGGCTTCTCTGGGCCATGTCTTGTGCCACCCAGGAGAGCTCAGAGATGAACAGGCCAGGTCCTGGATCAGAGAAAGTTGAGGTCCAGAGTGGGCAGGCAGCATGTATCCAGGTCGCTGGCAGCACCCAGTCGGAGGCCTGGCCGGGGAGGCCCAGGGGTTCATTTTGTCATTTTGATTGTGCTAATAATAGAACCTCCGCTGAGGCAGCTCAGAGTGTGTCTGGGCAGAGAGGGGAAGGCATCCCTAGGAGAAAGTACCGGCTGGGTAAACGATTCTGTTTGTCTGGCAGAAGAATGCTGTAATCAAAGTGCTGTAGTATGGCTTTGGGTGAGAGGCGGGAAGTGGGCCTGGAAGCAGGGACAGGTGCCCACACCTGTGCCGTGCCCCGCAGGTCTGCCTGTCTCTGACAGCCAAGCGGCTGGCCAGTAAGAACTGTGTAGTCAAAAACCTGGAGGCTGTGGAGACCCTGGGCTCCACATCAGTGATCTGCTCAGACAAGACGGGGACACTCACCCAGAACCGCATGACGGTGTCCCATCTGTGGTTTGACAATCACATTCATACAGCTGACACTACGGAAGACCAGTCAGGTACTGAGGTGGGACAGGACTAGGGCTGCAGCAGGATCCACTCGATGGTGGCCCGAGGCAGCCTGGGGGTGGCTTTGTGTTATGGGGAGGTGGCTAAAGGTTTGGGCCATCGGAGGTGACTCAGCTCCAGGCCCACAAAGCGACCCTCTATCCAGACTCACAGAAGACTCAAAATTGAGTCTGAAGCAAAGGCTTCTTCCTGAGGTAGGAGGAGGGAATTAGGCCACACCCAGGCCTAGGGAGGAGACTCCAACCTAAACGCAGGGGGAGGGGCTCCATTCTGGTCTGGGGATCCACTCCCTGCGGGCCCAGCCCAACCTGATCTTCAGGGCAGACGTTTGACCAGTCCTCGGAAACCTGGCGGGCGCTGTGCCGCGTGCTCACCCTGTGCAACCGTGCCGCCTTCAAGTCCGGCCAGGACGCGGTACCAGTGCCCAAGGTGAGCGACTGGGAGATTCTAGGGCATGCCAGGAGCCTGGTGAAGACGGGTCAGGCATTGACGACGGTCCCCGTTCCCAGCGCATCGTGATCGGAGATGCGTCCGAGACTGCGCTGCTCAAATTCTCAGAGCTGACGTTGGGCAACGCCATGGGCTACCGCGACCGCTTCCCCAAAGTCTGCGAGATCCCCTTCAACTCCACCAACAAGTTCCAGGTCTGCAGCTGGCCTCCCACTACTCCGCACCGCCCACCGAGCGGCCCCCGCCCACCCGAGGCCACACCCACACGGGCGGGGCTCAGCCCCTACCTCTCCCTGGCCAAACCGCGTCCCTAATTCTCTCAACCCCATCTCACCCGTGTCAGGCCACGCCCACATCCAGGCCCCACCCAGAGGCTCTAGAGGAGGAACTTCCCGGGCTCTTGGCTATCAGGCCCTCTTTGGGCAGTGGCTCACTATCAAATCCTGTCTCCAGCCTAACCTGCTCCCTGAATCTGCCCATTCCTTGCGCCCAGGACCCTGACTCCGCGCCTAGCCCCTCCCAAGCCTTCAGCCTCTACTAAACACCTGCCCAACACACCTGCCCGGCACTCAAAGCCCTCCCTAGACTTTCAGGCCCCGCCCCCGCCATCCGTGGCCCCGCCCCTTCCCCCACCACCGCCTCTTCCTACAGCTGTCCATCCACACCCTGGAGGACCCGCGCGACCCTCGGCACCTGCTGGTGATGAAGGGCGCCCCCGAGCGCGTGCTGGAGCGCTGCAGCTCCATTCTCATCAAGGGCCAGGAGCTGCCGCTGGACGAGCAGTGGCGTGAGGCGTTCCAAACTGCCTACCTCAGCCTGGGAGGACTGGGCGAGCGCGTGCTCGGTGAGACCCGCCTGGGTGGTGGAGGGATGACCCGGTGTGCGGGGAGGAGAGTCCACAGACCCTGCTCATTCTCAGCCCAGCGGCAGCTGACCTGCCCCAGCCACACACCCACCATCGACTCTCCCGGTTTGCTGACCCGCATCTGGCTTCAGTTCCCACCCTAGTAGCACTCTTGTCTTTACCCTGACCATCCACATCCACTCGACTATTGATTTTTCAAGCCCTGGCCCTCACTACCATCTTACTGTGTCCTCCTCTTGATCCTTTGTTTTTCCCATGAGTCCCTGCCTCAACTCAAGACGTTTCCTGATCTTTGTCTTGACCTTCAATCTCCCTCAGTCGTCTTGACCTCTTAAATTTCCATCGTCCTTGTCTCTACCCTGGAAGGAACAGACCTAGGTCTTTCACTTCATTTGCTTTGTGATCTCCAGTAAGAAATGTTCCCTTTCTAATCCTCAGTTTTCTCACCTGTGAGATGGGGATGTGCTTGCAGGGTGGTTGTAAGGATGGATTCTGTTGATGTGCTGGGCACCTGCAGGCGATTGGTGCAGGAGGCCTGGCTATTTTACTACTCCTGGCCTTGCTGGAGTGGATTCTGCCCAGACTCCTCTGTCACTTCCCTGTTTTCTGGCCAGGCTTCTGCCATCTCTACCTGAACGAGAAGGACTACCCGCCTGGCTATGCCTTCGATGTGGAGGCCATGAACTTTCCAAGTAGTGGCCTCTGCTTTGCGGGACTTGTATCCATGATTGACCCACCGAGGGCCACTGTCCCTGATGCGGTGCTCAAGTGCCGCACAGCAGGCATCCGGGTACGCCAGTTGGGGAAGGGACAGCCAGGAACCTGTGACAGCAACCCAGCTGGAAGTAGTTTCACCCAAAATACATTAGTGCATGATACTGAGAAGTTCTAGGGCATGGCGCTTCACATAAAGTTGGATTCAGGAGCTTAGTGTCATTAGGACTTTGACTTTATGTCTCAGCTCTCCCTTTCTCTCCCCTGGCTTTATTCTCAAGCAATCCCTCATTTAGGGGCAGCAGAGATCAAATAGGGACAGCAAAGATGAACCCCCACCCCCACTCCCTGGCGGCTTTAACTTACAGCTCACCCTTGAACCAGTCACAGTGGCTGAGGGTACCTCGCCCAATCTTGGTCAGTGATCTCACTTGAACCAATGGTCAGGGGAACAGAGATGGTTCCCCAATTACAAATCAAGGGTGGAAGAGCCAATGTAAGTAAGCAGGTGCTTCTTTTGGTCTTTAGGGCTCTAAAGACCTGGCCCTAATTACCTTTCTCCATGCATTCTTTAGCCCCTGAACCTCTTGTTCATCCCTGCCTTCCATGCTCTTCTCCCTGGCATTCAACAGTTCAGGCATGGGGGCTGGGGATTTAGCTCAGTGGCACAGCACCTGCCTGGCAAACGCAAGGTCGTGAGTTCGATTCCCTATACTGGAAAACAAAAAACAAGAAAAAGAAAAAAACAGTTCAGGCATGTTCTCACCTCAGGGCCTTTGCACTGGCAGGAGTGCTCTTCCCCCAGATTTCCATGTGGCCAACTCCCTCCCTTCTTTTGGGTCTCTGCTCAAATGTCACCTCCTCCATGATGCCCTCCCTAGGCAATATTAACTTCTTTTCAATGAGCTTAATCCCCCCCCATATGATTCATGTCTCTTATTTTTGTCTCCCCCACTATAATATCAGCTCTATAAGAACAGGGAATTTTATCTGTTTTGTTCCAGCCACATAGCAGGTAGTCATACTTGGTTGAACAAATGAATAAGTGTATAAGCAGATGTCTATCAGGGAGGACAGGGAAACTGGACTGATGTGAAGGAGTCAAGGGTCCACTGGTCTCCCACAGGTGATCATGGTTACAGGCGACCATCCCATCACAGCCAAGGCCATTGCAGCCAGTGTGGGCATCATCTCAGAAGGCAGTGAGACAGTAGAAGACATTGCTGCCCGCCTCCGGGTGCCTGTGGACCAGGTCAACCGGAAGTAAGCCCTCACCCCGCCTCTCCATGGTCTCCCTGCACCCCACGCAGACTGAGGCCCCATGAAACCCTTCCGCCCCTCCCAGGGATGCCCGTGCCTGCGTGATCAATGGCATGCAGCTGAAGGACATGGATCCATCAGAGCTGGTGGAGGCACTGCGCACCCACCCCGAGATGGTGTTTGCGCGCACCAGCCCCCAGCAGAAGCTGGTGATAGTGGAAAGCTGCCAGCGACTGGTGAGATTGCTGTGGAGGGTGGGCCAGCGGGCCCTGGGCTGGCATCTCACTGACCACCTCCATCCACTACCTGCAGGGTGCAATTGTGGCTGTGACAGGGGACGGTGTGAATGATTCCCCGGCCCTGAAGAAGGCAGACATTGGTGTGGCCATGGGCATCGCTGGCTCAGATGCTGCTAAAAATGCAGCCGACATGATCCTGCTGGATGACAACTTTGCCTCCATCGTGACGGGCGTGGAGCAGGGTCTGGGCCAGGCTAGGGAGGAGGCAGCCTCTGTGGGCACAGGAGGAAGTGGGCTGTGAGGAACTGAGGTGCCTGCTGTATCCCCCACAGGCCGACTGATCTTTGACAACCTGAAGAAGTCCATCGCCTACACACTGACCAAGAACATTCCAGAACTGACTCCCTACCTCATTTACATCACTGTCAGCGTGCCCCTGCCCCTTGGGTGCATCACCATCCTCTTCATAGAGCTCTGCACTGACATTGTGAGTCTGTAGCCCTGGTGCCCACCCCCCCCACACACACACATACACACTCATACACAGGGTGCCCAGAGACAGGCACACAGGTAGGCATCAAATAGATCAGATAAGCATGGACAGACACATGGACACAGGCAGCTCAATATGGACAAACAGAGCTGTTAACAGGCACAGAGATCTGGCCAGATGGGAATCAGAGATGGACATCCCTTAACAGACAGGGACAAAAGGACCCCCTCAGGCCCCAAGGCAGATGGACAGAAAGCAACTACAGATACAGCCCCGCTGTAGCTTGCTGCCTGGTCATGTTGACAGAAGTTTATTCAGTGACACCTACACACTGCTCACTTTGGCCAGGTGCACACTAATGTAGCTAATGTCATCCTCCTCATTTTACTAATGCGCTCATTGAAGCAGAGACGGGCTAAATGGCTTGCTTCAAGTCACACAGCTATCAGGCAGTTAGGCGCCCCAAGGCCTGTGCCCTTGATTAGTGCACTCTGGTGCCACCCTGCTGTCACAGAGAGTTGGGAGGAAGGGAGCATGGTCACTGGGAGAGTGAGGAGAACAGAGATACAGAGTGACAAGAGACAGGGACACAGACAGACACAATCACAGAGAAAGAGACTAGAAACAGGGACCAAAGAAACAGTTAGGGACAGGAAGAACAGAAAGGAAGCAGAGAGGGCCCAGTCTGGAGTGTCCTAGAGGTCAGAGGACAAAACAACAGAAGCAGAGAAGAAAAATGAGGAGGAAGGTGGGGTGGAGAGAGAAAGGGAGGGAGCAAGGCGGAGAGTGGAGGACAGCAATAACAGCAGGTATTTTCATGGAGACGGACACCAGGGCCCCTGTGACAGACACACAGACATGCCCACAGGGCCAGCTGGACCCAGGCTGTCCCAGCAGGTGTGGTCACTGCAAATCTTGTCAGTCCTGCTGTTGCCCGGAGGTTGAGAGTGGGGCCGACTCCAGATCCCTGAGGACAGGGACCCCCTGGTTCTTTCTGCTTTTCGCCAGTTTCCCTCTGTGTCCCTGGCGTACGAGAAGGCTGAGAGTGACATCATGCACCTGCGCCCACGGAACCCCAAGCGCGATCGGTTGGTCAATGAGCCCCTGGCTGCCTATTCCTACTTCCAGGTCGGTGAGTGCTGTGGGCCAGGAGGCGGGCCTTTTTAGCAGGGCGGCCCTTTGCCTGGGGCTCCCCAGCATGACACAGGCTCTGGCTTGCTCTGGATCTCGGTGTCTTGTTTGATCTTGGGTTTCTGTGGTTCTCTATGTCCATCTGTTTGTGGTGTTCTTTCTGGTACCCGTGGTGTCTGGTCCTTTGGTCTTTTGGAGATTCTCTGGGCGTCTCTGTCCCCATCTGTCTTCCTGTACTTCTGTCTCTCTCTGTACCTCTCTCGTGTCCCTACCAGTCTCTCTTGGAGCTCTCCTCTTGTCTTCTTCTGTCTCTGTGGGTCCATCCCTGTCTATTTCTGTCTCCATGTCTGCTTCTGTGTCCTTGGTCTATTTCCTTAGCCTTCTTCACGTGTCTCTGTCCCTGTCCCTCACTCTGCCTCCTTGCCTCTCAGGCGCCATCCAGTCATTTGCTGGCTTCACCGACTACTTCACGGCCATGGCCCAGGAGGGCTGGTTCCCTCTGCTGTGTGTGGGGCTGCGGCCACAGTGGGAGGATCATCACCTGCAAGATCTTCAGGACAGCTACGGCCAGGAGTGGGTGAGGCCCCGCCACAGTCTCTCCCAGCCCACAGCACCCTAGTGCCCAGCGCTACCTACTTTGTACGTGGCTCATTCACTGCTCCACATGGGACTGAGTTCAGCCATAGCATCCTGAGCGCCCACACTCTGCTGATTCTGGGGTCAGGGCCTTTCCCATGCTGTCTCTGGCTAGGCCTCTGACGCTCACAGCAGCAGTGGCAGGTGGGTCCTGTGCCTCCCCTGACAGGAACACATCATCTTGGGGAAGGGGCAAGCACCCTTCTCTTACTTTCCCTGCAGCACCCCTCACAGAGTCTTGGCATGTGTGGCCCATTTCAGTGAAGGTCTGGAGCGCAGTGAGGCTATAGATGTAGCTGGCAGATGTGTTTAGTTTGCTCAGAAGAGGAACAGATTACAGAGCAGGATATTCCTCTGAATCATTTACTGTCATGGATAAGAGTGCAGACCTGGGAGCCAGACTGCCTGGATTCGTGGGGCTGGTGCTGCTCCCCACAAACTCCATGACCCTAAGCAACTTGCCTTCCTCTCTGTGCCTCAGCTTCTTCACCTATAAAATGGGGAGAATACTATTGTCTGCCTCAGTGGTTTTCTGTTTGTTTCTGAGGCAGCAGCATCAGTGTCACTGGAAATTCATTATAAATACACATTCTCAGGCCCCACCCCAGACCTCTGGTGTGGGTGGGGCCTGGAAGTCCTTTGGGGGGCCTCATCTGGTGCATGCTGCAGCCCAAGCCCCACTATCTCTTGCACAGGGTTGCTGGGAAGATGGGGTGAGATAGCTCCGCTATTAACATGAGCTGTGCAGAAGAAGGGACTGGAGTGGCTGTCCCTTCAAGTGGGTACATGCCCTCCATTCCCCTGAGGCCCACCTGGCCCACCTTGCTCATCTTGCCATTGGCCTGGCCCCTGGAGTCCTGCCTCCAGATTTCAGGTCTCTTCTCCCCCGGCCCCTATTTGGGTGCCTGGAAAACTCTACCTTCCCCTTTTGCTGTGCAAGCAGCCTGACCCAGCCTATAGTGTGCCCAGGAGAGGTTCTCCAAGTTCTGTTAGATTCTGGGCTTCTGTGGGTGCTGCTTTCCTTTCCCCTAAGCTGACTCATGTGAAGGGAAGGGAGTTTTTAGGGGTTCATGGCCAAAGAGTTTAGTGCCTAGTGCCTGGACAGGCTCTGCATTGGGCTCAGGCTGCCCTTGGTCCTTCCTGGTCCACAGACGTTCGGGCAGCGCCTCTACCAGCAATACACTTGCTACACCGTGTTCTTCATCAGCATTGAGATGTGCCAGATCGCCGACGTCCTCATCCGGAAGACGCGCCGTCTCTCTGCTTTCCAGCAGGGCTTCTTCAGGTGTCTGCAGCTGGCCCGGCTCTGCCCCATCCTGCCCTCCAATACCTGGTTCCAGCTCCCATCAGGTTCTGAGCAGGGCTCACCACAGCCAGCAGACTTCATGCAGTATTCCAGAGGCTAATGTATCAATACCTATCTTTACCAGCTGGTCAGCTCTCCCCATGGAGCTCCCACTGGCCTTCCATGTTTCAGCCACTAACAGGTTACAAGGACAGGGCTGGGTCCTGCTATTAGGGAGGCATGGCCACTCTGGCGGTCCAGGTTTAGAACATCTCCCTGTGGCTGGTGACCTCTGACCTGCCTTCAGCCAGTGCCTGCTTTCTGTCTAGTCTGTCTGTGTCCCAAATCTGCCCTCTGAACTTGTCGCATCTTGCCCTGCCTACAGGAACAGGATCCTGGTGATCGCCATCGTGTTCCAGGTCTGCATCGGCTGCTTCCTGTGCTACTGCCCCGGAATGCCCAACATCTTCAACTTCATGCCCATCCGGTGAGGGCTGTGAGGTGCAGGCAGAGGGATGGGGATATGGGACACAGGCTTGGGGACAAACTTCGCCTTGCCATCTTGCCTGTGCCGTCAGGTTCCAGTGGTGGCTGGTTCCCATGCCCTTTGGCCTCCTCATCTTTATCTATGATGAAATCCGGAAACTTGGAGTTCGCTGTTGCCCAGGGAGTGAGTATGGAGACTGGGGACAGGGGGACCCAGTCCTCAAAGCAGGTCCTCAAAGCAGCTGCCCTCACCTTTGATCCTCAACACTTGACAACCAAGCCGCTGGCATTCCCCTATCAAACTGCCACTGTACCTAACCTCTGAGCTCCCTGTTCCCTCTGACCAGCGTCCCCCCAGCACTGAGCCTCCTTTCTCTCTCTTTTCCCAGGCTGGTGGGACCAGGAACTCTACTATTAAAGGACGGCTGCCTTCTGTCCATTCTGCTTCCACTGGAGGCAGGTGGGAGCAGGGCTCATGGGAATCTCCGGAGGGCACAATGGAGTCCCAGCACCCCCCGCCCCCCGTGTGTGCTTCTGCAGCCCACGGTGTCCCAACCTTGGAGGAACCCTCCCACTACCCTTCCTCATCTGTAGTCCCCACCTTCCTGGAGCAGCAGTGCCTGGCCCAGTGCCCTGGGGTGGCAGTGGGGTTTTGACAGGGAGCTGGCACCTCTGGGGGAGGTGGGGCCACCCTTAGGACGCCAGTCTGGACTGGAGCTGCCTGTGGGCTTCATCAGAAACACCCTCACGCTCTGCCTGACAGTAATAAAACCATCCTACCTTGACTGTGCCTTTATTTGGTGCCAAGTGCTGTCTTAAGCATTTTCCACCAGCACCGCTGCTCTCCACAATCCTACAGTACAGGGACAATTTATTTAGGCTGCCGCATCTCCAGGGCCTTCAGCACGGCCTGGCGTACAGCAGGTGCTCAGTAAACCTTCCTTAGGAAAGTGGATTAAGCTGATTCCCACTTCCTTGCCAAGGGTTACAGAATGTGAAGGCCAGCTGGGCTGTATCCACAGGTGCCCCCAGAGCCTGGCCTTTCTCCACTCTGCTCCCCTTGTGGCTTTCAGTTCTCAGCATCTCTTCTCTCTCCTGAGCGCTAACTCGGGGGCCAAAATCTGCTCCACATCAAGCGCATACGTCCCCTGCCCTTCACAGGGCCCTGCACTCTGATTCTGCTCATTCACTCCTTGGGCCCTGCAGGGATCAGTTCTGAGCGACTCCTGGAGTTACCCCCACCCTATCTCAGCCAAGCTAACTCTCCAACAGCTGGAGATGCCACTGCCCCCTCTGTCACTCCTTTCCCCGGTGTGCTTGTCTCTCATCCCTTCTTTACTAGTGTTCTTGTTGGGCCCTGGGCTTCTCCTTCTTCTTGCCACATCCTGTGGTCCCAACACTTTAGTTCTGTTTCTGCAGTGATGCTCAGATCTGTCCTCAGTCTCCCATACTAGATCTGAGGAGATCCACACCGGCCTTTCCATCATCTCCCAAACCCGCTCCTACCCGCTGTTCAATCTCACCGATAGCCCCACTGCCCCATCAGTGCAGATCCTTCTCCCTGGGCAACACGGGGAGTCCTTGGGGGAGCTTCCAAGCCTCAAGCCTGTATCTCCCTGAACTCCTGTGTCCCCACTGTGCCCCCTGCTGATGCATAAAAGCCCACTGCCCCCCCCCACCTCTCAGATTTGGCTTCTGACCACTCTTCTCCTACTCCTGTCCTGGCACCCTGGTTTCAGTCTCCTCCACACAAAAGCTTCCTAAGGCCAGGTTTGACCCTATCCTTCCCCACCGTCTTGATCAACCCCTCAGCTAGCCCTCGAATTTTCTGTGCTCTGGCCCCTGCCAACTTTTCTCAAGCTCCCAGTTCCTATGCTCCCCAAAAAGCTGGGCCCTTACTCTGACCTCCAGACTGCATCTACCTTGCTCCACTAACTCAGCCTTTGGGTCTCAGCTCATATACCCTCTCCTGAGAGCCCACTCTGGCTGGGTTGGGCAGCTCCTCTGTGTCTCCATAAAGCCTATTTCTCTTCACTATTGCCGTGTTCGTCACAATCCACCACTGCCCAGGCATGTCATAGCCTGATCATTCTGGCCTGTGCTCCTCACACCACAGCCTTAACCACTCTAGTTTCTCTCCTTGAGCTCATGTGAGATGGAATTATTTCAGACAGCTGGTCATTTCTGCACCCTTCACTTGTCCCAACATGCGTAAAAGCTAGGTAGGTCATGAGATGGCAGTGTGAAAGTGACTCCACTGGCTCCCTCCCCAGAATGGCGGGGCTGTGCCCCATCAATTTCTTTGTCCATCAAAACTGGGGGAGTCAAGCACTCCCAGCTCCCCAGATACCAGTGGGTGGTATTTACTCAGCACTGAGCTAGGTAGTGGCTTCCCCACCTGAGAACACCGAGACTCTCATAGCACAGCTGGTTTTTCCGAGGACTGAAGTTGAATAATATGAAGGACCATGACAGCCTGGCAGGAGGCGGGGGGGGGGGGCACTGTCCTATCCCATGCCCTAAGGACCTCAGTGGCAATACCAGGGCTGGAGAGAACTTTCCTCAGGGCAGGATTTGCATCAAGGTGGAGCTTAAGTGTGATATTCAAAGCCCTACTACTAACACATCCCACTAGGAGAGGGAGGAAACAGCTAGAGAGCTGGCCCAATGGACCAAGGAAGGGAGGTGACAGTGATGGTAGAGGGTGGCATTTAGGACAATGTCCAAGCAGTTGGACTCAAATACTCTATTTGGCTGACTTGTACTCCACCTTGAGAAAAATTAGGCCAGAGTTTGAACTGAGGGCCACACACCTAAGTTGAAACACCAAGAAGCTAAGAAATCAAATCTACACCCCACTCCACTCCCTTTTACGGTGGGCCCATGGCTTGAATGATGTTAACAATATGACTGACCAAATCATCTCAAGAAGAGCTGGGAGATCAATGGTAAAACCAAAGGTTACGGCCTTTTATACAATGAGGAGCTACGAATAGCCGTAAGCAGGGAAGGGAAAATGTAGTAGACAGGTTTCAGATAGAGCCCCTGGCTGCCATACAGAGGATGGATCAGAGGGGAAAGCTGATGGCAGCAGTCTTGGAGGTAACCAGCCAGAGAAGGGCCCAGCTGAAGCTGTGAGGAGGAGGAGGAACCCCCAAGAGCCCTCTCTTGTACTCTTGCTCCCTTCCATCTCCTGTTCCCCAGCTTCTGTTACTGCTCAGAGATCATCTACTTCAAGCCTTCCGTCTACCACAGGAAAACAAAACGCCTGAGAAACTGCTTCAGGAGTACAGCAGTCAGTACAGTAAGGTAGACTGGCTAGCAACCCAGCTTGCTACCCGGTTTCAAAGCCAGAACAAGGGTGAGGATGGTACTGGGAGACAGCTCCTGGGAGAGAAATGGAGGCAGAGACAACTTTCCAAATACTGTTTATTTCACTAAAATCTGGAGAGAAGCAGGGAAAACGAATGCCGATGTCTGAGACACCAAGCTTAGGAGTGCACGTTGACAACAGCAACATACAGGGCCAAGGTGCTGAGGGCCAGCAGCCCTGTTACCACTGCTCGGGCCAGTAGTGCTGTCCAGCTGCCCAGGGAGCAGAGGTGGACAAAGGTCCTGTTGGGGCAAACATCACAGTGAGGGAAAGAGAATAGAAAACCCACCCCTATTTGGACCCAGCCGCACACCCCACGCAGCTCACTCCATGACAAAGGCCTTGTAGACACTAAGGAACATCAGTAGGAGGACAGCTGGCCGGAAAGTGTGGTACAGGTCATAGCGAGTTATCATCCAGACCTGGGCAGAGGCGACGATGTAATGGACCTGGAGGGAGGGAGGCAAGAAGTTGGGGTTGAACCTTGGGGAGAAACATGATCATGGGCTAAGAGGCATGTATGTATGTGGCAGAGAGAGCAGGACTGCATACCAGACTGATATTGGAGTCAATGCTCATCTGGATGTATTTCCAGTCAAATTCAATGCCTCGGGCTCCGACCCAGAGAGGGATACAGCTGAGGAAGGTAAAGGGAAGGATTCTCTGGTATCAAGTCACTCTCAGAAGCCAGACTCTGCCCCCTACCCTCCAGCACCCTTGATCTCAAGATCTGGGATCCAGGCTGCTGCACACACCGGGACATAATGAGCTCGGCAGTGGCCCAGCCCAAGGCAGCAACCATGATCTTGTACTCCCCCTTGCCCGCATTCCTGGACATGACAAGGTTTAGGCCTATCAGGTCTGCCACATCCACGCTGGCCTTCATGAACTCCTGTGGGTCAGAGTGAAGCCTGAGTAAGCACAAGACAGGGGCTGCCAGTCCCGCCCCTGCACTCCCTGCCCCTTCCTCGCCCTACTCACCCCAATGAAGTCGTAGATGCCGCCTTCCCAGGTGGGGAAGAAAGTGGCCAAGAACAGCATCTGAGAGCAGCAGGCAGAGAGGTCATCTCAAGGTGAAGGGGATAACTCACATGGGTTTTGTGGGAAGTTAAGGTACATATGGGGGCAGCATACCGGTTTTGCGGTCCATCCGGGAGAGGGTGGTAAGATCACTAAACTGGGGGAGGTAAGAGGGTAGGTTCCCTGCTCCCTGAAGGGCTGGAAGTCACAGGGCACTCTGAATGAGGTCTAGAGGCGTTGGTGTGGCTGCCCGGGCAGTGTTAGCACCGTGCAACACCCTCGGGGTTAGTTACCGGTCTTAATCATATCAAATCAAAACACCTCTCTGCAAACCTTACAACTGACATTGAGTTTCACCAAAAGTGCGGAGAAAAAGTTGCTCCGAGACCTCCGCTAGAGTCCCACAGCGGGGGTTAACAGGAGAGCCAGGTCCCTGGGTCGAGAGCGCCCGGGCGCCAGACACGTGGGTTCCAGACGGCCCTCACCTTGCACAGCTGCACAAAGAGGTAGGTGACCCCGGCCTGGACGCATTTCCAGAAGGCGTTGTACTCAGACCTGGAGAAGCGGGTGGTGAAGGGTCGACCCCGACTCCGCGCCCTTTCCGCCCCGAGCCCACCCCGCACTCACAGGCCGCTGCACTTGTACGTGATGAAGTAGGGAAAGTAGGCGAGAGCGAAGCAGTTCCCGAAGTGGAAGAGGGTCATGACGCCGGTAGCCCCGTCCCGCCGGCGCGGGAGTCCCGAGGGGGCGTCTCCGGGAGCGGCTCTCCGGTTCAGCCGGCGCTCTAGCCTGGCCGGGTCCTGGCGCCCACCTGACGGGCCCGGCCCGAGCGCGGCCTTCTGGGAGTCGTAGTCCAGCCTGGGGCGTCGCGCTCGTGACGTCAGAGCGCCGCCGGCCCCGCCCCCCTTCCCGGTGAACTGCAGTCTTGCACTAAGTACACTGGCGCTGGGTATCCGCTGTAGTGGGTGTTCCCTGCCGCAGCCCTCCCGTTTCCAGACGTGAACCCTGACCTGAACGCGCAGTGACTGGCACAAAGACCCGGCGCAGTTGTGAACACTTGGGTTTTTATTTCGCCCGGGGAGCCGAGTGCGAGAACGCAAAGCAGGGGTTTTTGGCTCTACTTCTCTCGGCTGAACATGTAGGAGACGAGGTCGACCACCCGGTTACTGTAGCCATATTCGTTGTCGTACCTGTGGAGGGACGGAAAGGAGGAGGCTTCAAGGCGAGCCCTCCGACCACCTCCAGGAGTCCCCCCACGATCCTCTGACACCCTTTTTCCCTTACCAGGCAATGAGTTTCACGAACTTGTCATTGAGGGCGATGCCAGCCTTAGCATCGAAGATGGACGAGTGAGTATCACCGACGAAGTCCGTGGAAACCACCTGGTGGCACAGGCGTAAGGTTAAGGTTGGGTAGCAGAGCACGGACTTCCAGGAGCTCAGGTTCTTACTTTTAGAGCATACTGTCTAATCACTTCTAATATTTGATAGAGACCTACTGTGTTTGGGGACAGGGTGTGACCAGGGAACATGGAGGTTTTGCCTGGGGGGGACTCTCAAAAGGATGGGTCACAAATACTGTAAAGTTGTACCAGTAATAGTACTTCTTGGGAATAAGGTAGGTACTTGGCATGGGTCCTCGTGGAGGCTGTCTCTGAGGGTGGCCTGAGACTGGGTCTCAGTGACCAGGATCTGGCAGTGTTGGGTACTCAGCACAGTGTGTGAGGTGGAAGGAGCTGCAGGCTCACAGGCCCTGTGGGTTTTACCCCTAGTAATGGAACACAGAAGGATTTTCAGAAATGGAGGTGATCTGGTCAGAGTCTGTTAAAAGGATCCTGGTACTTCTGTGAGTGGGCCTGCAGCAGCTAGAGCAGAGACAGAGCACCCGAGCAGATGTACAGAGATGGCACTTCTGACGGAGACACCTACTCCCAGTGAAGACACTGATAGTGACATCCCCTCCCAGACACCTAGTATGGCTTGGCTGTGAGCAAGTGTTCAAAAACTAGGAGTGTGTTGATCACCTGCAGTGTGCCAGCCCCTGGCAGCTAGGGCCTGAAACTGAAGACATAGCTCTTAAATCCCTGCTTCCTTGGAGTGCTCCTACTGTGGCCAACAGTGACAGTGACTATGAAGTGAGGAAAAGGGCCACCAAAAGAACATCTTTCAAGGGGAAGGAGCAGGGGTTGAAATAAAGAATTGGAGGAAGGGAGGGAAGACTTGTGGCCAAATGGAGGGAAAGTGTTCTGAACCTTAGGAACAGCAAGTGCAAAGGCCTGGAGGCAGGAAGACCTACTTCCCAGGCCTGCAGTCCCTATTTGACATGTGGAGAACAACTCCTTGGCAAGTGGAGATCACCCTGAGCCCTCTCTTAGAGGGGTCCTCTCAAAGTCTCCTCAGCCCCTACCTCATCCTCAGTGTAGGCAAGAATGCCAGCCATGGGTCCATTGGCTGCTGCTTGTACAGCCTCCTTGATGGCAGAGTAGGGGGCAGCTTGGGCCAGGCAGCAGGTGAGGTCCACAACAGACACGTCTGGCGTTGGCACTCGGAATGCCATTCCTGTTAGCTTCCTGGAGAATCCCATAGTAGGGGTGGGAGTCAGAACCTGCCTCTTTGCTTTGGGGCCATCCAGTCATTCTAAGGTTTGTCCCCACCCTGGTCACAGCTTCCCGTCCTCATACCCTTTGAGGTCTGGGATGACTGCACCCACAGCTTTGGCTGCTCCCGTGGAGGCTGGGATGATGTTCTGATGGGCGCCCCGCCCATCTCGCCAGGCCTTCTTTGATGGCCCGTCCACTGTCTTCTGGGTGGCCGTGTAGGAGTGGACTGTGGTCTTGGGAAAGAAGATGGCCGAGGTGAGGCTTTCCTGCTCTTAAGGTCCCATACCTTGTTCTTCTAGGACTCGGTTGGTGGCTGAGGTCGAGAGGCTGATGGATTCAGCACCACAGACCACGTGGAGGAAACGCACATGCAGTCTGGGGTCCAGCCTTGCCTGAGAGTTTTACACTCTTAAAATGGAACACTATCCAAGCATGGTGGCACAAGCCCTTAATCCTAGCACTGGGAAGGCTGAGGCATGAGTATTGCTGTGAGTTTGAGACCAGCCTGGGATATACAGTGAGTTCAAGGCCAGCCTGAACTACATGGCAAGACCCTGTTTCAAGAAATGAAACCTGAATGCTAAACACTTAACACGTCCAGTGGTGGGCCTCCTCTCTCAAACCACCCTCTCCCTGCTAACTCCATACACTAAGCCAGGGCCCAAGAGGAGGTTGGGTTTCTCTACTGTCCCCCCCTTGCCAACCCCTCAGCCCCAACTTACCATCAACCCTTGCACAATCCCAAATCGCTCATGGATGACCTTGGCGAGGGGGGCCAGGCAGTTGGTGGTACAGGATGCATTGCTGAAATGGCCCACGCGTGCAAGGAGGCTGTGAGATGAGCCACAGCCTCCCCTCCACCCTCATGCTCTTGGGTTTGCACCAGCCTTGGTTCAGTGAAAAGTGAGGATGGGGATGAGAGGGCTCAGTGGGGATGCACTCAGGTGTCAGGGACACCTGAGGTGTAGCTGGGGAGGTGCCCTAGGCACGTCCTCCGGAAGTTGGGCATTTCTAACAGGTAGTTTCAGGGTGTCATTACGATGATGATTGTGAGACACAGGGACAGAGAAGCAGGAGCGAGCTGATGGAAAGAAGCATCAGGGATCTAGCAGGATTGGGAAAAGTGAGTCTGTCCTTTCCCTTCACAGCCTGGTGTGTCTCCTCAGGAAGTTGCTGCCCCCTGTTACCTGACGATCTTCATGGATCCAGGGTTATAGGTGTTTTCGTTCACTCCCATGACAAACATTGGTGCATCTGGCGAGGGTGCACAGATGACCACACGGCGGGCACCTGCTGAGATGTGTGCCTAGCAAGGGAGCACAAGGGTCAGTGCTTCAAGCATTGCGTCCTCCCCGCCAGCCCTGGGCACCTTACCCCACTTACTGAAGTTGCCTCTAGGGATAGGTACACGCCTGTGGCCTCCACCACATAGGGGTTCCCGACTTCACTCCAGGGTATTTCTTTGGGGTCCTTGCTGTGAAGAGGTAGCAGGGGTGTGAGGAATTGTCCCCTATACAGGCCTCACCTTCAGAGTCCACAGTCTTAACTCTGTGAAGACATTTCACTGCTGACCAGAGACGTGCTTGGCCTGTCACTGCTTATCCCCACATCCATGCGTACCTGGCTGCCCCAGTGGGTGCCATCCTGCTACCTGGCCTTGCTTTTCATCACGACCCCTTATGAGCCATTCTTCCTTGCCCGCACTACCCCTGCTGTGCCTGGGTACAGGCTACTACCTCCCTAACTCGGGCCACTACTCTCTCAGGGGGACCATCGCTGACTATGTTCGGTGGGTTCTGAGCCTTTCAGCATAAGCTCCCCAGAGTGAGGACTTTGTGCTGTGAGGCCTGGTCTGCTGCTTCCTGCTGCTTCACTGTGGGCCCTCGTAGACCCTCTTTACCACCAGTTCCTGCAACGGGGTCCCACTGCCAGAAGCTGAGCAGGCGGACACCTACATCCAGAGGGCTGGGAGAACTGTGAGGCAGGCACCCTTGTGGCCAGCAGGGGCTTGTCAGCAGGCAGTACAAAAGTGAAAAGAGACCTTCTGGTCGCTGTTTTATCTATCTATATTTTTACTTGATATTTTAAACAAATGTTTGTATCTGAAATGTATTAAACATCTATTGCTGTTTTCCGCTTAGCTTTCATAAGCAAGCATGAAATGAATCAATGGTATGGCAGCCTTGTCTCTTAAAGAGTTTACCACAAATAACAGGAATATTTGCCTCTATGGTTATTTGTTTGCATCCATGTCATCTTCTAGACCATTTCACAACATAAGGCTGGTCTGTTTCCTTTGTTACTGATCCTGACCCTTTGCAGGCCTTTTTTAATTCTTTATTTACTTTTTTATGGTATTGAGGATTTAATCCAGGGCCTTTACACACTGAGCTACATCCCCAGACCTGTTTTTAAAAAGTGTTTTTTGACACAGGGTTTCACTGAGTAGTTCAGCCTGGCCTCAAACTCACAGCAATCCTCCTGCCTCAGGCTCTTTAATTGTTTCCTAGGCTGTGCTCAAACTTGTGATTCTCCATCCTCAGCCTTCCAGAATGTTGGGAGGTCTTTTTAAAACTAACCATTCTAGGCTTCCAGCTGACTCTGGGGTGCTGAGGACAATTGCCAGAGCCTGGAGGACCCAAGGAGTGCCTGCCCTGTCCCCAGGTAGTGCTGTGACCCGCTGGCCCTGTGGCAGAGCCCCGGGGGACTTGATAACTGAGTGCCCCATTTCTAGTCCCTGGGTTCTGCACAACACGGGGCAACAGACTTGACAACCAACAGACCAACCTGATTGAAGAAGATGCTAATACCCAGGAGGAAAGTCTCACTTCAGGACCGAAATGATACCCTTCCCAGAGAGACTGGCTGAGAGGCAGCCTTGAAAGACAGGCTTAGAGAGGGAGAGAGCTAAATAAGGTCGTCTGGAATCCCCAGACCAGGAAGATCACAGGACCTGTATTCTGTTGTGGGAGGCCAGGTTTGGTAGGGGTAACCATCATAGGGGCTGGTCCTGAAGAAAAAGGCATTTAACCTTGAGGTATGTTTGAAGTGTGGAAGGGTGCCAACATCCAGCAGAAATCAGTGCTCTAAATTACTGTAAATAAATATAAGGGGACCCTAATTGTCTTCACTAAAAATAGTCATCTTTGTTTTGGTGAAAGGTTGTTTATGAATGGTTCTTAGGGTTTGTCAATATCCAGTTGACACTTGATGCCACTGTTGCTGAATTTACTACCATAGACAAGGTAACATAGTAGGGGCTGGGGATTGGTTTTCTCCCTGTGCCAGTACCTTCATTGCCCAGTAGAGGGGGTGGGTCATAAGCAATACTCTGGCTTGCTCCAGAAGAATAGGTACAGGGCCAAATAATTTGCAAATTCCAGTACAGAAAACAACCCCAAAGCCAGAACCAAGAAAATCAAGGCAACAAAATGCCTTCAAAAACTCCCAGCTCTCTCCAAATTGGTATGGGGCAATGAGGGGATTTAAATCACAATTAGTCACACAGCAGATAGGTCTGAAAGGGAACCAATGGAAGTAAAAGTTTTGTAAGGTGCTTGGCAAATTTATAAAAGATATAGCTAATCACATAATGACCATTATGAAACATGATCAGAGAGTCTAGAGAAGACACTAACAAACAGCTAATGAAGCTAAAGAAATGCAAAACATGAATGCCCAGCATAGAAAAGAATAGGAGGCCATAAGAAAGTTCAACACAGAAATCCAGGAGATTAAGAATGTGACCGAAAGTATGGGTAGAGGACAGGGCATTGATGAGAAAGAACTTTAAAAAAACCCAAAGGAACATGAAAAATGAATGCAGTAGCTCCTAGGTGACTCAAAGAGGTCTAATATGAGAGTAATTGGAATTTTAAAATTACAAGGTACCACAAGACGTAAAAACTTGTTTACACAAGTAATAGCAGAAAACTTCCCAGAGATGGAAAAATAATTTAACATACAGATAAGTGAAACACAGATTCCAAATAACCATGACAAAAACCCCACTCCATACCACATAAAAATTAAAATACCAGAAATACAACACAAGAACAGAATCTTACAGGATCCTAGAGAAAAGCAACAAATCACCTATACAGAAAACCTCTCAGAATTACAACCACTTTCTCAACACAAAATAAAGGCAAGAAGAATATAGAATGGAGTATTTGAAGCTCTTAAAGAAAACAACTTCAGACTGTTTTATCCTGCAAAATTACCTTTTAGAATTGATGGAGAAATAAGACCTTTTCATGATAAAGAAAACCTAAAGAAATTCATGATCACCAAAGCAACACTCCAGAAAAACTCTCAAGGATATCCTAGAAAGAGACAAACTAACAACACCAAAAGACCCAGTAAAACTTTTGGTAGGAAGAGTAATTGAGATGGGAAAGAAGACAAAAAAAATAGGAAATTAATACAATGACAAGAATAAGTGTATACCTATCAATTATAGCTATCAATATAAATGGACTTGACTCACTAATCCAAAGACAGATTAGCAGACTAGATCAAGAAACAAACCCCAGTGATATGCTGTGTACAAGAAACACATTTAACACAAAACAGAACTCATTAGATTAAAAGTCAAAGAATGGAAAACAACATTTATGCAAATGGTAACCTGGAAACAAGCAGGAGTAGCTATCCTATTTTCAGACAAGGTGGACTTTAAGCCAAAGCTGATCAAAAGAGGCAAAGGAGGACATTATATACTGGTTAATGGAGCTATTCAACAGAAAAAAATAAACATGTATATAGAAACATATATACCAAATCTCAGTGCACCCAATTTCATAAACTCTAACAGACATAAAAGATCAGATAAATATCAATACAATTACAGTGGGGGATTTCAGTACTCCACTATCACAAATAGACATTAACTAAATTAAAAAATCAACAAAGAAATACCAGAGTCTAACTAAAGCTTTGAACAAATGGACTTGATATATTCAGGGTGTTCCTCCAACAAGAAAATACACATTCTTTTTGGGTGTGTGGTACTTTCTCCAAAATAGAGCACATACTAGTTAATAAAGCATGCCTACATAAATGCAAAAGAATTGAAATGTTAGCCTGCATATAATCACATTGCAGTGCAATGAAACTAGAAATCAGTAGCAAAAGAAACAATAAGGACTATGCAAACATTCGGAGATTAAATGACACACTCCAATAATCAATGAGACACAGAGGAAATTAAGGCAGAAATAGACAGAATAGAATTAAATTATAATGCCAGTACAGCATACCAGAACTTATGGGACACAATGAAACCAGCCCTACCAGGGGAGTTTATAGCAGTAAATACCCATATCAGTAAAATAGAATGAGTCCAAATGACCTAATGATGCATCTCAAGGTCCTAGACAAATAAGAATCATCCAAACCCAGAGCTTGTACAAGGAGGAAATCATAAAGATCAGAGCAGAAATTAATGAAACGGAGACAAAAATATATATATATATAAGGGATCAGTGAATCAAAGAGCTGATCGTTTGAAAGTTTAAAGTAGACAAACTCTTAGCCAGTCTTACCAAAACAAGAAAAGACACAAATTAATGTAATTAGAAGTGAAAAGGGTGAAATCACAATGGACACTGCTGAAATCTAGGAAGTTATTAACAATACTTAACAAACATACATGCCAAACAGTTGGAGAACTCAGGAAAAAAAATGCAGATTCCTAGATACATATAAATTGCCAAAATTGAATCATGAATACTTAAAAATTTTGAACAGTACAATAACAGATAATTAAATTGAAGCAAAACTGAAAAAAAAAGTAGCAACTAAGAAAAACTAAATCCAATGTATTCATGGCCGAATTCTACAAAAACTTCAGAGAAGATGTAACACAAATACTCCTCAGACGTTTTAATGAAACTGAAAGGAAAGGAGTACTTCCAAAATCATTCTCCAAAGCTAAAATTATTTTGATTCTCAAACCAGACAAGGATCAAACCAAGAAGGAAAACTACTACATGGGCCAGTTTCTCTAATGAACATAGACACAAAAATCCTTAACAAGATCCTGGCAAGCTCAACAGGTGTAGAAAAAGTCTTTGACAAAATCCAAGATCCATTCATGATATAAAAAAAATGAAGAAAACAAGTAAAGAGGGTCCTTATCACAACATGATAAAAGTCACCTATGACCAACCTACTGCCAATATCATATTAAATATGAAAAAGCTGAAAACTTTCCCTCTACAGTCAGAAAAAAGACAAGGATGTCCATTATCAACACTCCTGTTCAACATAGTCCTTGATACATTAGCCAGAGCAATCAGGCAGGAGAAGAAAGGAGATGTATAGGAAAGGGTAAAGTCAAAATATTATTTGCAGATGACATGATCCTTTACTTACAAGATACAAAAAACACCAAACAACTCCTAGAATTGATAACCAAATTCAGTGTATAGCAGGAATACAAAATAAATGTACAAAAATCAATAGCATTCCCATACACTAATAATCAACTCACTGAAAAAAAATTAGGAAAACAATACCATTTATAATAGCTCAAAAAATTAAATTCTTAGGTATTAACATAAGGAAATGAAAATCCTCTATAACGAATATTATATCAGAATGAAAAAGGAATTGAAGAGGACATCAGAAAATGGAAAAATATACCTGTTCCTAATTAGGCAGAACCAACATAATCAAAATAGCTATACTACCAAAACTGATATATAGATATAATGCAATCCTAATCAAAATACCAACATTATTTCTTACAGAGCTACAGAAAACAATCCTAAAATTTATATGAAATCAGAAGAGATTAAGAATAGCAAAAGGAATCTTGGGTAACAAAAACCCAAGCTGGTCACAATCCCAGACTTGAAGTTATAAAGCTACAGTGATTGACATATGGTATTGGACAAAAACAGGGATGTGGATCATTGGAACAGAATAGAAGAAGCAGAAAGATCCCCAGCACATACAGCTATTTGATCTTTGACAAAGGAGCCAAAAACATACACTGAAAGAAAGAGAACCTCTTTAACAAATGGTCATGGGAAAATTGGATATCCACCTGCAGAAGATTGAGTCTACACCCATATATCTCACCATGCACTAAAATAAAAATGGATAAAGTATCTAAATGTTAAAACAGAAGCAATCTACTGAAAGATAAAGTAGTTACAACCCTCGAACACATGAGGCGTAGGCAAGGACTTTCTGAACAGAAACCCAGCACAAGAAATACCAAGAATCAACAAATGGGGTCATATCAAATTAAAAGTTTCTACACAGCAAGGAAAACAACCAACAGAGTGAAGAGACAATTTACAGAATGTGAAAAAAGTTTTACCAGCTATTCCATGAACAGAGAACTAACATCAAGGATAGATAAAGAACTAAAAAAAAAAAAAAAATCCCCCAAATGAAAGACCCAATCAAAACATGGCCAACCAAAATGAATAGGTACTTCTCAGACGAAGTACAAATGGTTAATAAAAATGTTCATCATTGCTGCCCATCAGAGAAATGCAAATTAAAACTACAGTGAGATACCATCTCACCCCAGAAAGAATGGCTAGCACCAAACAATTTAATAATAACAAATGCTGGTGAGATGTGGGGAAAGAGGAACTCTATTACATTGTTGATGGGAATGTAAACTAGTACAACCACCATGGAAATCAGTGTGGAGATTCCTCAAAAAACTAAAAATAGAAATTCCATTTGACCCAGCTATCCCCCTTCTACATATCTTCCCATAAGTTAAAATCATATTAGGGATATATGCATACCTATGTTTATAGCAGCACAATTTATAACTAGGACTTGTAAATAGCATATATGTCCATCAGAGATCAATGGATAAGAAAATGTGGTATTTATACAGAATGGAATATTATGCTGCCATAAAGATAAACTTGAGGCATTTATAGGTAAAAAGGATACAACTTGAGAACATAATGTTAAGTGAAATAAGTCAGACACACAAGTTCAAATATTGCACAGTTTCTCTTCTATGAGAAATACTGTACACACAGATACATAAAGAGCAAAGTAAAAGAGAGATAAACAGGAAATAGGGAGAAGTTCAAATATTTTCCCAAATTACAAATTCTATTGTTTTAAAAATATTTCAATAGATGCTAATTGATTTCATTTATACTACTAGTTTATCTTAGTTTGTTGAAAAGAAAGATGTGTTGTTATGTGTGTGTTTATTTTTTATAAGAGTCCTCTTGGTTTATGGCTTATACTCTGAGTACGTGGCCTAGGCCTGTGTATCATTGAAGAAAATGATACACAGTGTAGTAACTACTGTTATTCTCTCATTATTTGATTATGAAATTTGTTTTAGTTTCTCATAAAATAGAAAAATTAAAAGAAACCGTTATCCTTCTACACATGCTTACTGAACACCAGCCTTGTACCTACATTCTGAGTACTTTTCCTGTATGAAAGTCATTTACCCTTCACAAGTCAGTACTATTAATGCCATTTCCAGGAGAAGTCAGCGGCAGTGAGAGGTAGAGGTGGGTAGAGTGCAGAGGACTGGCCCAGGACCTGCGCCTCTAGCTGCACTGCCAGAATGAATAAATGAATGGATGGATGGATGGATGAATGAATGAGTGGGCTTCCCGCTTCTCCCTGGGCCAGGATACATGCTCTGTCATTGGCTGTCAGTCCACACTTTCCATCATCTGACCCAACTAGCTCTTCTCTAATGTCTGCATTTTTGTCTTGCAAGTTGGCAGCATCGTATTATTATTATTATTATTATTATTATTGATTAATTTATTTATTTTTGAGACAGAGTCTTGCTATATAGTGTAGGCTGGCTTTGAACTCACTTATGTAGCCCAGGCTGGCCTTAAACTCATAGCGATCCTCCTGCCACAGCCTCTTCAGTGCTGGGATTACAGGCTGTGCACCATCACCCCCAGCTTATTTTATTATTTAAAAAATTTTTTTGAGACAGTGGTGCTATGTAGTTCAGGATGGCCTTGAACTCACTATGTAGTCCAGGCTGGCCTGGAACCCATAGTGATTCTCCTGCCTCAGCCTCCCAAGTGCTGGGATTTTAGGCATGTCCCACCATACCTGGTGAGTTGTCGGCATTTTAACAAGTCTTGGTAGCAATTGCTGAGTTGGCATGGGACAGTCAGACCCAGAAGACTCGAGCTCCTCCCCCAACCTATAACGGGCCCTGCTCTCTTGCCCATAGGACTGTTTTGAGGATTTCTTTCATTCATTCATTCATTCATTCATTCATTCATTCATCGAGAAAGTACTGTTCCAGGGCTTGTGGTGGGCAGTGCCAAAGTGAGCACAAACCAACAGGACCTTCCTGCATTGAGGTCACAGCCCTGTGGGAAAAGACCCTCCCAAGCATTCTACAGATGCACGTCCACCCCAGGTATGCTCTAGCTCTCACTATGGAGGGCATAGTCATCCTCCCTACTAGATATGTGAGGTGACAGTCTTGGGCAAGTTTGGTCCCTTGCCTGAGGTCACCCTCTAGGAACGGGCAGAGCAGGGTAGAGTTCACACTAACAGCTCATGCTAAGTGCCTGGAGAGCACCAGCAGGGCAGTGGTAGAGCACAGGGAAGTGGTAGAGCACAGACCCGAGGCAGAGTTTGTTGCAGTGACCTGAGTGAGAAGCATACAGAAGGGACAGCTATGTGGAGGCCAGGAAGGTGCCCCAAGTGGCAGGAATGATGGTGCTCAGACAAGTGGGAAAGGACACAGTGTGTCTGTTAAGTATTTTAACTTTGACACAGGGTTTCACCAAGTTGCCCAGGCCTATAATGCCAGCACTCTGGGAGGCTGAGGCAGAAGCTTTTTCTATTTTAAGTGCCTTGGGTCTCCCGCCTTCCCTCGCCCCCCAGCAAGCAGAGGCAGGCTGAGTGTGGACGTGCTGGGAAGAGTGTTGGAAAGCTGTAAATCTCACCGGGAGCTGTGGAGGATTGCGTATGCCCGTGTATGTGTGTGTACATGTGTGTGAGTCTGAGGCAGTCAGGGTGAGGCATGGTGAATACCTTCCCATTTTATAAATTTTAATTCTTTGATATGGAAAGGTGGCTGTGTGGGGTGCATGGTTGGTGTGGGACCCATCAGGAGCTGAGACCTTTCTTTGTTGGGTGATGAGAAGCCATTGGGGATTTAAGGAGGAGAGTAACCTGGTCAAGTGGATGTTTTCACAAACACCTCTGGCTGCTGGGTGGGAGCTGCAGGTAAGACCTGGTGGAGAGATGGCCATGCTGCTCCTGGAGAGGAAGCAGTCTGGGGGTTGAAGGGGAAGAAGTTGAGTTACAGACATGGTGAGCTGATATGACTTGGAGGAAACAAGCAAATGTGTGTTAAATACAGTGTTCTTGAGAACCTGTGTGTGTGTGTGTGTGTGTGTGTGTGTGGCTTGCGGATTGGCACTTCTTAACCCTTTAAGGAGTCAAGGTCCTTTCTGAAACTGTCTCTCCAAACCTAGTACACAGAGGCATGTACATACACAGTTTGAGAAAAGAGGCTTACAGACTCCATGTGAGAGGCTGGAATCCCCACCTTACTGGGTTTCAGACACGCATGGACATACTGCCCTTACCACTGGTACACTTTGATTGCTTGGTTGTTCACAATCAGCTGTCCATTCTTGTGCGACACACTCCCTTTGTATTTGCCATGTGTAGAGTCATACTTGAACATGTACACCTGTGGGAGATAGGGTGGATCCTAGTCTTGGGTGGCAGAGAGAGCTGCCCTAGAGAGTCCCCACCTTGGCGTAGGCGGGGACTACCTTGCAGCTGGAGCCTTGCATAGAGCTCCTGGAACCCCCTCCCCACCTCCATCCCGTTCTTTCTGGCCCCACCCTCTGCCTGCTTCTCACCATGTACTCTGGATCGATGAATGGGTCATTCACAGCCACCACTTTAACGCCCTTCTCCATGCAGGCTCTCAACACCAGGCGACCAATACGTCCAAATCTGTCCAGGGACAGGCAGAGGAGGGGACGGAAGATAAGAGGGTGATGGGGGATGCTCCGGTGTCAGCATCCCCACCAATTCTCATGTTGAAATGTAGTCCCCATTGTGAGGTATTAAGAGTGAGGTATTGCAAGGGTGAGCTCATGAGGGTGGAACCCTCATACGGCATTATAACAGCTTTATAAGGAGAGACCCAAACTAGCAAGCTTGCTCTGTCGCACCGTGTGAGGCCCTGCACTGCCTTGGGACTGTGCAGTCCCCACCAGCAAAAAGGCTCTCAACAGATGCTGTCCCTTGACCTTGAACTTCCTGGTTTCTAGAACTAAATAAATTTCCTTTCTTTCATGTATTACTTAGTCTCTTGTATTCAGTTCCCGTAACAGAAAATGGACTAAGGAGGATGCCCACTCAAGGGGACCGGGTGGCAGTCCTCAATCTAGGAGAAAAGGCAACCACATCTGTGCTGGCCATTGTTGTCTCTTGCGTGCATGAGCTCACTGGTCTCAACTCCATTTTGTTTCTTCTTCCCATCTGTCCCTTGTCCCCTAGTCTTAACCTTGTAGCTGGATGGATTTGTTAAAACTTCAAGTCAGATTATGTCTCTTTGCACGAAAACCTCCACAACCACCAGTAAAACAAGATCCAACCTTCTAACCATGTTGTACTTGGCCCCTGCTGTATCCCCTCTTCCTCTACCTTCTCTTCCTCCCCTTCGTGGTCTCTACAACAGCCTGCAGTGACGAACTTACTTCGTGGGTGTCCTTGAACACACTGAACCTGCGCCCCACAGCTCTTGCTTCTGCATCTGCCTGAAGGACTTTTTCCCCAGTGTGACACAGTTGGTGCCTTTTGTCACTCAGGCCTCAGTCTCATGACACTTCCTAGGGGCCTCCCTGCCGCTGCTAATTTTGCCCTCTCCAGCCTCACATCACCACCGAGGTCTGCACGGTTCCCAGCACATGTCCCCAGAGTGGGAGCTCTCCTAGGGCAGGCCTCTCTACCCTGTGCCCGCTGGCGCAGTGAACGCAGTTGGCCGAGAAGCCAAGAGACACATGAGCCAGTCCAGGCCCCACAGCTTCAGGAGTGGTCCTGGGCTGGAGGCAACTCACCCATTGATGCCCACTATCAGCTCTTGACTCGCAGGTTCTTTCTTGGGCGCTGGAGTAGGAGTAGGTTGCAGCTGAGGCTTGACTTCTTCCCTGACTGGCTCTGGCTCAGCTACAGGCTGCGGCTCTGGTGGGGGTGGTACTCTGACCACTGTGGAGAGAAGGGCAAGTTGGGGAAGGGAGGCAGTGAGCTCTACCACCGCATGAAAGACAAGGAACCAGCTTTGCCACCCAGAACCTGCTGCTGACTGGTCTTTAGTGGCCAGATGTGTAGCCCAGTATTTCCCAGACCCACTTGATCTGCAGAGTGAGAGAGGAGCAGAGTGGTTTTAAAATATCAATGCCAGGGCCCTTTTCTGGAAACTCAGACTTCGCATGTAGTTTTAGAATTCCTTGTGGGGTGTATTCCCTGTGCCTCAGTTTCCTCCTCTGTAGAGTGCTTTCAATAAGAAAGCAAAAAAAAAAAATAGCGCTTTCTCTCAGAGGGTCACTGCGAGGATTATCTGAGGTAACACTGGTAGTGTTTAGGATAGAGCTGAGAACGCATTCAGCACATGTTTATAGCTCAAAGGTCATTTCTTGCATCTGTGAGATAATTGTCTGATATCTGATTATTAATAAGATATTTAACCATTTTTTTTGTACTTCCAAATCTGGAGTATATTTTACCCTTAACAACACACCTTAATCCTGTGGCCCTCAAATTATAATGATGATACAATACGACTTACCTGGGGAGGCCTCTTCCTAGGAAAATAGGACTCAGTGAGTTTGTACTGAGGCCCGGGAATACTGGTTTTAAGCAATTATTTATTTATCTTTTTAGAGATAGTCTTGTGATGTACACGAGGCTGGCCTCAAACTCCTGGTCCTGCCTCAAGCTCCGGAGCACTGAGATTACAGGTGTGTGCCACCATGCCCAGCAGAATCTTGTTTTAAACAAGCACTCGGGTGGTTCTTACCCTCAGGGAAATTTAGGAGGTAGAGTTATTAGACCTCACAGAACAAGTGGGAACCTCATCAGCTCCCTGCTGTCTGCCTGTGCTCCCCACCCCAGCTGTGCCTGGGGCCATGCTTCCACCTGAGCTACATGAAAGCCTTCAGGAGAGCAGAGGAGAAGTGCAGACAACACTGTGGGTGGCGCAGGTTTTCAAGCTGTAAGTCAGACTTGGATGTCAGCCCTGGCTTGGTCACCTGCCACTGTTGGTGTTTGGGCAAGTTAATGAACCTCTCTGGTCTATTTCCTGGATATCACAACTGACACCACCCTCCCCACTCCAGAGGCTGCTGAAAGGGTTCAGTGAGCTCTCAAGTCTCACAAGCAGATACTGATTTTAGTAGAGGAGGGCAGGAGTCTGATCCTCAGAGTATTTATCAGGGCTGGGTGGGAGAAGAGGTTGGGGAGGACTACAAGCTGTTGGTGAGAGTGCTTTTGGCATGGAAATCAAAGGCCCTTGGGGAAAAAAAAGGCCCCTGAGGTGATGGGAGTTGGGGGTTGGGGGCCAGCTGGTATGTCTCCCTTCCTTCTCCCTATTGCCAGAGACCTATGTCCTGAGGCTGGGCTATGAGTGTTTCCAGTATCAGTGCAAGGTCATAAAGGTACTATAGAGCTGGGAATATAGTTCAGTGGCACAGCACCTGTCTGGCAAGCGCAAGTTCGTGAGTTTGACTCCCCATACAAATGAATGAACAAATAAATAAATAAATAAATAAATGTACTGTATTAGTGTTTATTGATGGCAGTGACCTTGAGGTTCCTAATGTCCTTGAGAATGTTGGCATTCCTCAAAGTTCTATTTCTGCTGTCATAAAAGGGGAGATTTGTCCACCTGGCTAGATGCTAGGGCCAGTCAGTGGACCTAGAAAAGCTTCTCCCCTCCTCCCCTCCAGCCTAGGTGGGGTACCCGTCTGGGGAGTGCTGGGCTAACTAGGAGCTGTGCTGAGCTCTCTGAACACCTCATCTCACTGAATACGTGAGGCAGTGCTCGAAACCACTTTACAGAGGGGAAAGTGAAGGCCAAGGTCACGGAGCCGGCCATCCCCTAGCTATTGACCTATTAACTTTCCTTGGGACCCTGAAACCCCCGGCCTGCCCAGCACCACCTACCGTGCCCACCCACTTGTGGGAAGTGTGGAAGCAGGAGGGGGCATGAGGGCAGCCCTCCCAGAAGACCTAGGTTTCTTTGGCTTGAGTATGTGGGTGTGCATGCATGCACGCGTGTGCTCACACGTGTGCCCCTCTGGCTGGGCGAGGCAGGACGGCCCCTGGCCTGGAGCACCAGTCAAGCCCTGGAGGCAATCCAGTGCCACCATTCCTTGGCTGAGTCAGCTAAGTGGCTTGCCCTCTCTTAACCTCTGTTGGCCGCTCTGAAGCCTGGACCGGAAGGTACAGGCCTCACCTGGTGGTGAATATACCCCTGAATGTGAGTAGCCCGGCCGGGTAGGATGCAAGGGTCCCTGCTTTGTGTCATGTAATGCAGTGCGGCCAAGCCCATGAACACTCAGAGCCTCTTTCTCGATAGCCCCAGGAGCGTCAGTTTTGATGTGAGAAATCAGTCCGCTAGGTTCTTCCCCCTGCTCCGGCCAAGAGCTGCGCTTTTTCTCCCTGATCTCGGCTCTGGCGCCGCCTAAGCCTCGCAGCCCCGAGAGAGCCCCGCAGAGAAGTCACCTTGTGGGGCGCGGCCTAGGGAGAGGAAGCAGCGGGCGCGGGCGGAGAGGGACCCTGCGCTGTGCGATGCGCTCACTGTCGGGGGTGGGTGCGGCTGGGCTGGTGAACCCTTGCCACCTGGGGCAGGGGCGGCACCTTCCTCACCTGTGCATGGCTGTCGCAGCAGCTGGACAACGGTGACATTGGTGAGGACGACGTCGCGTCTCGACATGGCCTCTTAAGGTTTCATGGCCTAGCTACCCCGGGACCCTTGATGTGACTGAGGCGCGGGGCGCCAGGGCAGGTGGGTGGGGAGCCTCTCATCCAGGTGTCACAGTGCCCAGTGACGTCACAGAGGAGGCTGCGCTCTGGCTGGGAGGACCCTAGGCCATCGTCGCAGCCCCACACCCTCGACGCGGGGGACCACCAGTCCGAGGCCTCCCCCTCGCTTCTGGAATGGAATCTCCTTTTTCACGCGGGCCCTCATAGGTCTCTTCTCTCCTCTCCTTACAGCGCTATCTCCAGGTGTCCCTGATCTCTGGAGAGTTACCCTGGC
>NW_004955468.1:4751099-4756751 GCF_000276665.1 Chinchilla lanigera | reverse complement strand
CCGGAACAGGTCTTCCCTTGCCATCTTCTTGGTTTCTTCCCACGCCATCCTTTAAGACTCCCCAGCTAAAGATCCTTGCTTTCTCAGTGACTATCTGCCCTCACCCCACCTGCCACAATCTTTTACCCACCTTTCAGGGAAGCTTTCTCTCATTTCCCCATCCTGGCTGGAGGTTTCAATATGCAGAACTACTCCAGAGCCTGACAAGGGAGACTGAAGCAAGAGCCCAGGGGTTTGAGGCCAGCCTGGGCAACAAAGCTGCAACCCATCTCAAAAACAACCCTACCCAACACAAAGCAACCCAAACTGCTTTTTTTTTTTTTTTTGCTTTGTTTTTTTTCTGGTACCGGGAATCGAACTCAGGACTTCATGCTTGCCAGGCAAATGCTGTGCCGCTGAGCTAAATCCCCAGCCCCCAAACTGCTTTAGAACTGTCCTTTCATTGTTTTATTTCCCTCTTAGCACATCACATTACCGTCTGGCTTACTCATTTGTCTTCTTGCTAATTGTCTCTGCCACTAGACCATAACTCTGGAGCAGCAGAGACCTAGTCTGTCTGTGTCACTTCTATATCCTGTTGACTGGAAGAGTGTTTGGCACTTAGGAGGTGTTTGCTCAATAAATAATAGAGGCCTACCTTCGAGATTTGAGTTCTGTTTTAGATCACTGCAATAAAGCAAAGTGGGTCATACGGTTTTGGTTTCTCAGGGCAAGAAAAAGTTAGGCTTACACAGTACAAAAGCACTGTGTGTAAAAACACTAGTGTAAACTAGGTGTGATGGCACACACCTATAATCCCAGCACTCAGGAGGCTGAGGCAGGAGGATCACTGTGAGTTTGAGGCCAGCCTGAGCTATATGGTGAATTCAAGGCCAGTCTGAGATACACAGCAATATCCTGTCTCAATAAATAAATAAATTTAAAAATAAATATTTTTTAAAAACCTTTTTTTTTTTTTTTGAGATGAGATCTTTCTGTGTTGATCAGACTGTCATCAAATCCCAGAATCCCTAGTAGCTGGAATTACAGGCACATGCCACTGCCAACCTCAGTATAACTGGAAGCACAGCTCAGCGGAAGAGTGCTTGCCTAGCATGAGCAAGACCTTGGCTTTAATTCTTAGCATTACAAGAAACAAAACAAAACAAAATAATTAAGGCATTATTGCTTAAAAAAAATGCTAGTGACTGTCTGGTTCCAGCTACTTGGAAGGCTGAGACAGAAGGATCATTTGAGTCCACAAGTTTGAAACCAGTCTGGGAAATGTAGCAAGATCCTGTTGCTAAACCAACAAACCAATAGGAAACAGTGCTAAGGATCATCTGAGCTGTTGGAAAATGGCACTAACAGACTTGGTCAATGCAGGGCTACCACAAAGCTTCAGTTGTTAAAAAACAAACAAACAAAAAAAAAACGCAATATAGTAAAGCAAAGCACAATGAAATGAGATTTTCCTGTATTCAAAAGAACAAAGAAATGATACTTCTTCAGGTTTCCTCTGCTCCCCAGTCTTTCTTTAAGAAGTCATCAAGTCCTGTCTTCTCACAGCACCCTGTTCCTTTCCTTGTAGCTTTTCTCGCAATGTGTTACAACCTAGTTGTGATTGCTGGCTCCAGGTCTCTGCCATGGGCTCTGTGCCTGCCATGGGCTGTGTATTCTGACCTATTTCATTCACCAGAGTGCCTCCAGTGCCCAGGACAGGGTCTGGCACAAAGTAGGCGCTCAATAAACATTTGAGAAAGAATAGGTAGACAAATGGCACCTTCCTGTAAAGCCCTGGTATGGGGGGTTGTTTGAGCTTTGGTGACTCACAGGCAGGCACCTTTGCTCGTAGGGCTGGTTGACACGCAGCTGTGACCAAGACTTAGGGGTGTGGGAATTTATGCCATAGGAATCACCACCCCAAATAGAAAGGTGGAAGCAAGAAGTCACAGAATGACAATCTCTTCTTTCCTCAAACCTCCATGGGAACTCAGTTTACCAAGTATCTGCCAGGGACAGAAATCGCTGAAGCTTTCCTGCCTAGATGGCCTGGAATAAGAGCGACTGGGGCCAGGGACATAGCTCAGTGGCATAGCGCCTGCGTGGCAAGTGCAAAGTCCTGAGTTTGATTCCCGGTACAAAAAAAAAAAAAAAAAAAAGAGGGACTGAAAATAATTTGGGGGAAAAATGAGGTGATTTCAATGAATCAAAGCCAAAGTTCAGATGGGTAATCAAACAAAGGAGGGCAGACTTTAACAGTCACAATCAAGGAAGAAAAAAACCAGCACAAACAAAACCAGGGATGAAAAGGGGTTGATTTCATACAAATTTACAAAAGCACCTTTGAAAATGTAGATGCAACTGAAAAACATTTTTTCAAAAATATAAATGATCAAGCTGGGCATGGTGGTGCACACCTGTAATTCCAGCAGTCTGGGAGGCTGAGGGAGGAGGATCACAATTCAAGCCCAGTCATGATAATTTGGTGAGGTCCTGCCTCAAAAATTAAAAAAAAATTTAAAAGGGGTGGGGCTGTAGCTCAGTGTGACGGCCCTGGATTCAATGCCCAGTACTCCCACCCCCAGTCCATATAAAGACTGGTGTTAAGAAGAAATAGTAAATCTGCCCAGGCCAATAACAAGAGAAAAATAGATTATGATCAGTCCTTCCAAACCGTCTTCCTGATTCAGATCCACATCATTTTATGGGCAGACCCGCCAAAGCATTGGGAATAAATATTCACCATTCCATGCTAACGGCAGCAGATCCTGCATAGATCCGGGAAGCCCAGTGGCAACAGCTATTCAAAGAGGGCTCTCAGTAGGGCACTTGCTGTGAAATTGCTTGATCAGCAAACCATTTATGTATATACCCTGCACTTGCTTTGGAGTGCCTTGGGGACAGCCATGGTGGCCCCATTACTGAAACTTCCTCCATCCGCCCTAGCAAAACAGCATAACCAAGCTACCCAAAGCAGCCAAGGCCCCTGACAAAAGAAGGGACAATGCCAGCCCAATCTCAGTTCTAGAGACAGTGTCAGTGTCCTGAATCACATAGTTGCAAAGGGGAAGAGAGAGGCTTAAGAGAGAGAGGGATTAGGGGTGACAGGAGATGGAAAAGGGGCAGAGAGAGGATGGAAGAGATGAAATGGCATTTCAGATGGAGAAGCCCTACTTTTCAAATTGGGGCAGGTTAGAACTCTGAAGCTCATCACCTACTCTTCCCTGCTCGGCAACCTCCTGGCCTGGGACACTCCATCATTTAGGGACCAGATAGGGTTGGGAGAGCCACACCTAGGGTTACCCAGGGATCTGCCTTTGTCACAGGAGCATGAAACCAGGAAATAGATGCGATGAGCCTAAGTGTGTAGAGGTGGCCCAATTAGTCACCTCTATCTGCAGAGCCGGGAGAAGGTCTCTGGCCTGGGATGTGTGGTCCCGGGTGGAGCTGACTGCTCAGGATCTGGGGCGGGACTTTGGGTCCTCTGAGGGGAGTGGGCCTGGTGCCCTGGTCTGAGCACAGCCTGAAAACAAGTGCAGATTCTTGCCACACCTGAGCACCCACACACATAGCTCTGCCGCCCTGCACATTCCTTCGTGCCTGGCCTTCCTACAAGCAAACCCATTTCCACCCCTGGCATTAAACCCCGTATATTTCACCCCTGCACCAAACTGTACCCACCCACTGGCTCTTGGTCACTTCCATGCAAACCAGCTCCCAGGTAGATATGCTGCCGCAGACCCAGCAGCCACCACTCGCCCTTCCTTCTAATGTCCCTCTTCAGCCACAGGCCAAACTCCCATCTGTTTCTCCCTCCAACCTGAGCCAGTAAGTCAACACTGGGGGCTTCAGGTCAGGGTTTAAGAGGCCCCAGGGGAGGAGGGCAGGAAGGAAGAGCTCCTGACCCCAACCCTCGTGCTGGCTGACAGCACCTACTGCCCCAGGTCCTTGGCCCCTCCCCGTGGCTGCCTCAACCGGCTTTTCAGGAGACACTGCGTCTCAGCTCATGGCAATCACCCCCTGCCCTGGCCCAAGGGCTGGGAGGCAAGAGGACTGGGTTCCATGTTGAGAGTATGATCCTGACTTCCACCCTCCACAGGGGACCCTCCAGTGCACTGTGAGACTGAGGCTCAGGCTGAGACTCTCCTCCCTTGGCTTCTTCTAATCCCCTCATGTGTTTCTTCTGTAAGTGTTCACTGTACCCCAGACAATGTTCTAGAAGCTGGGGCTACAGCAGTGACCCACACAGATGAAGGCCCTGTTCTCTGGAAGTGTACAGTTTGGGGGTGAGACACAATAAGAAATAAAGATGGTCTGGGCTCATAGTACATGCTATAGAAACAAAAGGGTGATATTACAGAGGGTAACTGATACTATGACCATCTCGGGGGTGCTCAGGGAAGCCTTTTTGGAGAAGGTGACATGAGGAGGAAGAGTCTGTCTTGTGGGGTTCTGGGTTCTGAATTCCAGGTGGAGACAAGAGCAAGTGCAAAGGCAGTGGAGTAGCAATTGTGTGGTGTGCAGCTGAGGAAATGGTACAAGACCTGTGTGTCTGGAGCAGAGTAAGTGAGAGTGGGAGCAAGAGCCCACAGGCACAAGGCTTAGGCCAAGAGGGAGACTCCCCCAGCTCTCCTAGAGTTCTTCCCTCTCTCTGACTGGGCCTCCCATCCTCTTGGATTCTCACTGCTGGGAAACTGGAACTGAGGTCCCTCAGAGGAGAAATATGGCTGCAGGAACACGGCGTCCCAGGTGTGGCAGGTTGCTGGAGGTGGGTTTGTAAAACAGGAGACCTAGACCTTGGGTGAGGAATGAGAAGAGGAGGTGCATGGAAGGACACTCTCCTCTTGGGTGGAGGGCCTCAGAGGGGCAAGGAGCAAAGAAGCTAGGGCTCTTTTCTACGCGTGACTCACCCTCTCTTCTTCTTCATTGCTCAACACCAAATCTCCCTGGGAAATACCTCCTAGATGGTGACCAAGTCACTGCCTCACAGGCGCAGTTGAGTCATGAGGGGTGGAGAAGAGGGCAGGAGGCAGGATAAATAGCAGTCTTGCTTCCCAGGCTCCTCTCTGCATTCTCCCCATTTCCCCAACAACATGCATCCTGCCAGATTACTCAGCTCCTGCTGCCTCCTCCTGCTGCTCGGGGCCTTGCCTGGATGGGCAACCAGTGATGACCCTATTGAGAAGGTCATTGAAGGGATCAACCAAGGGCTGAGCAAGGCAGAGAAAGAGGTTGGCAAGGCCCTGGAAGGCATCAATAATGGAATCACTCAAGCTGGAAGGGAAGTGGAGAAAGTTGTCAATGGACTTAGCAACATGGGGAGCCATGCCGGCAAGGAGATGGAACAGGGGATCAACCACGGCTTGGACAAGGTAGCCCATGGGATCAACAATGGCATCGGACAAGCAGGAAAGGAATCAGGAAATATTGTCCATGGGGTCAACCACGCAGCTGGACAGGTTGGCAAGGCGGCAGACAAAATAACCCATCATGGGGCCCATCTTGGGGTCAACCAGGCGGGAAGTGAAGCAGGGAAGTTTGGTCAGGGAGCCCACCATATTATAGGGCAGGCTGGGAAGGAAGCTGGGAGGTTTGGCCAAGAGGCCCACCATGCTGTGGGTCAGGCTGGGAACGAGGCACATAAGTTTGGTCAAGGGGCCCACCATATTA
>NW_004955468.1:4750286-4750659 GCF_000276665.1 Chinchilla lanigera | reverse complement strand
TTGGTCAGGCAGGAAAGGATACACATAAGTTTGGTCAAGGGGCCCATCATGCTCTTGGTCAGGCTGTAAAGGACGGAGAAAAATTTGGTCAAGGGATCCACCATGCTTTTGGTCATGCTGGAAAAGATGGAGGGAAGTTAGGTCAAGGAGTCTACTATGCTGCAGATCAGGATGGGACTGAGGCAGAAAAGTTTGGTCAAGGAGTCTACTATGCTGCGGATCATGCTGGGAATGAGGCAGAGAAATTTGGTCAAGGCGTCCATCATGCTTTTGGTCAGGCTGGGAAGCAGGGAGAGAAGTTTGGCCAGGGGATCCACCATGCTGTCAGTCAGGCTGGGAATGAAGCAGAAAAATTTGGTCAAGGCGTCCACCA
>NW_004955468.1:4628700-4750066 GCF_000276665.1 Chinchilla lanigera | reverse complement strand
TTTGGTCAGGCTGCAAAGGAGGGACAGAAGTTTGATGAAGGGACCCACCAAGCCTTTGGTCAGGCTGCAAAGGAGGGACAGAAGTTAGGTGAAGGGACCCACCAAGCTTTTGGTCAGGGTGGGAAGGAGGGAAAAATAGTCCAAGGGGTCCACCGTGAACTTAGCCATGCTGCAAAGGAGGCACAACAGTTTGGCCATGATACTCAATATGCTGCAGGGCAGGCTGGCAAAGAGGGAGGAAGGGTAATCCATGATGTCCAACCTGGGGTCAACCAGGCTGGGAAGGAGGTGGAGCACTTTGGCCAGGGAGTTCACCATGCCATTGAACAGGCCGGAAAGGAGGCGAACAAAATGGCCCAAGGGGTCCATGCTGGGGTCAACCAGGCCAGGAAGGAGGCAGAGAAATATGACCAAGCGGTCAACTACGCTGCGGGTCAGGCCGGAAAGGAGGCGGAGAAACTTGGCCAAGGTGTCCACCATGCTGCTGGTCAGGCCGGGAAGGATATGGACAGGTTGCAGCAGGATGTTCATAATGGGGTCAACCAAGCCAGCAAGGAGGCCAACCGGCTGCTGAATGTAGGTGAACAGGGATGGGGAAATGGGAAACTGGGGAAACTGGGGAAGAGGGATCGGGAGGGAGAGATTAAACCCTTGGGATATTTGGGCAGGCCGTGTGGTCTTCATTGCTCAGAGAAGCTTGGGAAGCCACATAACTGCATTCCTCTTCTCCCTTTTCCTTCTTTTACTAAGGAGCTGGTGATTAGTGGGTCAGATAAATTAAACTATCTTATCTGCAAAGCCTACCTTGTATGTGGGCAAGGGACCCAGTCCCACCTTTAGGAAACTGCCCTCCTACTGAAGGGATTAAAGGGAAGAACATGTAGTCTTTCTTGGAAACAGGAAACAGTTCTCAAATCAGAGCTCTCCACTGCAAACAGAATGATTATTGAGAACAACCAGAGTGTAAGAGTGTGCATGAGGAGGAGCACCTTTTGGAGATAAGCTGCTTTGTGCTGAATCTTTGTAACAATCCTCTAAGGTGGCTGGGATGAGGATGCTGACTCCCTGATGCTCAGATAAGAAAACCAAGGCTAAGGGGATTTGTTAAGGTCAGGTGGCGAGTGCTTAGTTGGAGAATTACAGGTTGTGGTTCTTCCTCTTCCTCTACACTGCCTCATCAAGAGAGGCCTGCTGAAGGCTTTCTCTCGTGCATTTATGTAGGGAGAACAGATATTAGGGCCTGGGAGAGCAGCACCATTCACAAAAAAAATAGGCATCAAGGAGGGAGCTGCTTGGGGACAGCAGGAGGCTGCCTGTGTACACTTCAGTTCCCCATTTTCCAATCTCCAAGAGCAGTCACCGGATTAGCACATTATGAAAACATCTTGAGGACTGGCCCAGGCCTCAAGGCTCAGAGCCACATCTTCTGGCAGGCAGGGAGCCAGTGAGGGCTGGGTGGGGAGGAAGCGCCAGTGAAGAAAGAGGGACCTGAGTCAGACCCCCTGAGTGGAGGCTGGGCAGGGCGATTTGAGGTGGGATTTCAGACAGCAAGAGAAGCAGGGGTTGGGGTACAGCTGGGGAGACACTGCTGAGTGATGAGGTGAGGTCAAGGACAGGGATGTGACTGAGGTAGGGTTGAGGCTAGACTGTGTAGAAGGGTTGATTTGAGGTCAGAGCTAAGGGTAAACTATGGTCCTGGCATTTGCCTGGACCTTCTGGGTTTACTTTCCCATTAGGGCCCTCGGTGATTAGGAGTGTTTCCCCAACACCAGAGTAAAAGGAGTTCATGAAAGGCCAGTCAATAGGAGGCAGACATCCTTCCCATCTCGCACACAGTTCCCACAGCCTTGTGGGCTTTGGGTTTTCTCTCTGACAGAGAGTGAGGATGCAAAGTCAGCCTGTGCCTCCCGCCCCAGTCACCCTAAAGCGGAGCAGGTCCCTGGGGAAAAGGAATCTGGGAGACCCTTGAGGGCAGAGGGGTGATAACAACTGTTGGGGCTTTGTTGCCAGGGCTCTCCACACAGCGGGCATACCGGCCAGCACGGAGGAACCGCAACCACCACGGTAACATCTGGAGTAAGTCTTCTGGGCATAGCATGGGCCTGGTGGTGGTGGGGGATGGAGGCCACTTGGAGTGGATGTTGGTCGGGTGGGAGCTGGTGACTGACATTTTCTCCTTGAATTCCAGGCCTCGGTCATCAAGCCTTTCATCAACTTTTTGAGTCTGTGGAGAGTAAGTGCTTGTATGGTTTCTACTTTCTGCTCTTTGTCCTGGGAGAAGATCTTCCATCCCTTTCCCATGGCTTGTTTGGGGACAGCTTCTCTGTGGGCAGACTCAGTCTCTGTAGAGACATGCAACCTGTTCTCCTGGCTGGCTCCTCCCCTTCATCACCTGCTCTGGCTTTCAGCTCTTGGGTTCACTCCATTCCCACTGAGGCAAACACAGCTGGTGAAAACAACCTCCGGGGCACTTTAGCGTCTGGGAGCCAGAGAGGGAGGGACTGTTGAACCATCCCTCCACACAACCTCACGGCGCCTGCCATCTCTCCTTGGATTCCCAGTAGCTGGCTGGCTTCCCTCTCCGCCCTTGTGGAAACAGCTCTGTAACCCCACGCCTGTTGCCTTGCGTCAGCGTGCTGGGCAGTGGGCACTCAGAGCTCTTCTTCCCTGGTTGAGGGTGAGGTTCCTGGGACCCCTGGCTCTTCTCTAGGCCCAAAGTCCTGTTTCTGTCTTCGTACTTAGTGTATCTACTGCCTGAGATGGGGACTCAGGGCTGAGGGCGTGTGACAGTCCCATTCTAGCCCAGGCTGCAGGGGCGGCAGGGGGTCTTCAGAGGCAAAATGGACAGGGTTCCTTGCTTTTTACAGAGACCCCAGCCTCTCTAGTTGAGAGGACTGACTCCTTATTCTCTCCAAATGAGGCGCCACCATCCTGAAGCTAGTTCCAAGTCTTCTTCTTACTTCTTGAAAGTGGGGTGCAGGTCCAGGTCCAGGGTGCCTGATGGTTGGCGCCCTACATTTATTCCCTCTCTCCTCTCTTCCAGAGCATCACCAACATCATGCCCTGAACTGATGGCCTGGCACACTAACGTTCCTGTTGTCACACCCGCCGAAATGCCCTGAGGAGCTGGGGGTGGGGGAGAGGTTCCTGGAGTCCCTTAAGGAGGCTGTACTGAGATTTGTGAATAAATGTGACCTGCTGTCTCCTCTCACTGTGGTCCACTGTGCTCTGTGAGGAAGGGTGGGGTAGTAGGAGGGGCTTGCATTTTCTCTTCTTGTTCTTTGATAAAGGAGCTGGGGTCTGCTGCACAGGATGGATTGAGGTGGATACTTCAAGCTTTTCGGCTCAAAGAGGGCAGCTCATGGGGACAAGCCATGCTTTGCTAGTATGCAAAGTTTGAGCTCAGCATTGGGAAGAGCACCGATGCAGGAAAAGCCACTGTTGGTCAGTGGTGGGGAGATAGGGCACCAGGGAGGGCACCTAGGTGAGGACAAAGGGGGTAACATTCTAGTGCAGGGGGTGGCACCCAAAGAATAACAATAGTAGCTTGTTTTTATTGTGTAATGAAAATGTGCTGGGTGCTTTAAATGCATGGCATAATTGAACCCTCCTAACCATTCAGTTAGGTAAGAGGTACTGTTACTGGCCTCATTTTATAGGGAGGCATGTGGAGGCGTGCAGGACTGGTAAACGAGGCCAAGGTTGCATGATCAGTAAGGGGAGGCAGAGAGCCACGAACGCTATTCTGTTTGGCACCATAGGGATAAGGAGAGTGGACAGAGACACATGGGAGAGCCTTTGAGGAAGAGGAGGGAAGGCAGAAGGCTCAGGCAGGAAGACACACTGCTGACAGCGGGAGGCCTCTTTACTAGTGACCCAGTGGAGACACAGAAGGCCTGGTTTTCAGATCCATGGATCGCTCAAAGCCCAGAGGAGTCATGAGAGCAACCACTATGTACGGAACACTTAACAGACTCCAGTACTGTGTGAAGGCATTTGTAACCACGTAAGACTCCCATGATTTAAAAGCAGAAGTCCTCTTACTAGCCCCATTGTCTCGGGGAGGAAACTGAGGCTCCGTGGGGCAAGGACACAAGCTGTGAGAAAGCTGCAGTCCTGCGTCTGGTAGTCCTGTCTCTCACACTTGTCTCCAGAATCTCTCTATGGCTTTCCAAGCACTGGCAGGGCACTGGTGTCCTGCATTCCCACCAGAAACAAATGCCTGGGGGCAGCTTATTCCTCCCTCCCCCGGGAGCCATAATTTCCTCCTCTATAAAGGTGGTGAGGTATCTGCAAGTATGGACTGCAATCACTGCTTCCAGCTCTGAAATTGCATCTATCCTGGGACCAAAACTAAGAGCCAGTGTTCTTGCCCTCGGGGAATTTGGCCATTCAGGGAGACAGGCATGTAAATAGAATATGAAAACAAATACAAAACAATGCATCAATAAGAGAGCTTAAAGGACATACTAGGGAGTGGAAGGACCTGCATTTCTACAATAAACATGATGTCTTTGAAACTATATTCACTGCCTTTTTCCTTATTTTGTAGAATGCCATCATCTTATTATGTCTGTTCCTTCCTTCTGCTCTTGATATTTTATTTTGAAAATGTTTCAAAAGTTCCAAAGAGTTTGACAGTGGACACTCGCATTCTTACCACTTAGAATCTACCATGAGCATTTTATTACACTGGCTTGATCACACATCTATACATCTAGCCACCTATCAGTACATTTCAGATGCCTTTCAAAGTAAACTGCAGACGTCTATGTGCCATACTTTACTAAACAGAACAAGTCACGCACAGCAGACATTTGCTCGGGGTCTGTTCTCTCCTGGACTCTGGTTCCTATACACTGAAGGAGCCTCTACTTGAAGGAATCCCACAGTGCCTGCTTTTGCAAAGGCAATATTGAAGACAGCGTGTGCTTTTATCAAGTAAAAACTTTAACTGACTTCATTTATATGTACATCTTCTTGCTGGTTTGCTTGGAGTGGAGTTAGAACCTCAAAGTACCAAAGACATATGAGATAATTCATTATGCTTGTGTATGTGTATGCATATGTGTGGTGGTGGTGGTCATGGGGATCACTTCTGGGAAGCTTCTGGAAAAGCAAGGCTTTGAGCTTGTTTTGAAGGGTAAAGGAAATACCAGGATGCACTCCTTGCTTGTAGGCTCTTTCTGCTGTCCCTGCTGCTAAGAAAGTTTCTGTCCCCCAGGGCTCTCTGTCCCCAAGACTGGCTCCTTCTTCCCCTTAAGGTCATTGCTACTTTGACTCTTCAGCCTGAAAGGCCATCTTAATTGTCATTATCTCTCACGGCACCCTAATCTTGTTCTTCATATTGCTTATGACAGTTTACAATCATATTATGAAAATTATTTGTTTAACACTCATTCCCCTCACTAGACTAAGAGGTTCAAGGGTGGTGGGGTCAAGGCCAGGCAAAAATGTCTGGTATTTGAGCAGCTGGCTTGGGAAGCCTTGGGAAAGGCAATGGAATAAGGGTGAACAAGAAGTGGACTGCTTTGCTGAGAAGGGTGGAGCAAGGCCAGGGAGCAGCAGAGAAGAAGGACCAGTTTCTGCAGATGTGGAAGAACAGGGAGAGGAGTTTGGGTGGGACTCTCACAGCTACCTTTTATTGGGCGCTTACTGAATCTGTGCTAAGCACTTACACACATGATTCATCCATTCTCACAACTACCCTGTGAGGTAGGTATCATGATTACCCCTCACAGATGATGGCGCTGAGGCTCAGAGAAGGGAGAGTTGCCTGAGGCCACCTAGCTAGTGAGCTGTGGTGGCAGAGCTTATGAGAGAGTACTTCCTGATAGTAATCTCCGCTGGTGAGGTGGCTGGCTGACCTGTGACCCTCAGCAAGGGAAAAGGGTTCCTCTAGAACTGATCCTCTTTAAAAATAGGTCTCTGCATTTGGCCTTTTCAGGACATGTGCACGCGTGTGTGTGTCAAAGTTAAATGACTGCCAAGGAAGCACTCCGACAGTATCAACACACCCAGCACTGCCAGGAGCACACATTGCCTACTTCTGGGTACCAAGCGCTTCCCTGAGCTCTCCACACATACGTACTAATCCGGTAATCTTCACATTCCCCTGTCTTTACAGACAAGGAAACTGTTGCACAGGTGGGTGAAGATTACACTAGGAAATGGTGAAGCTGACCTTGAGCTTAGCCTCCAGAAGAAGCACTGTGAATACTGTGAGCCTGCTGGTGCCGGTTTGAGCCCATAAGGAGAACAGAAACATAAGTGAGGTTCAAGGCCTTATCTTCTCATGACACTCAGAATCCAATCTCCATTCTCTCCTTGAAGTTTCCTTCTTGGTCTCTGTATTCCTCCAACCTCCTCGTTTTGTATCCTAGAGGAACTCTGTTAGCACCTGCCTCAAAAGTCAAAGTATTCATTCAAAGAAGCAGCTCTTTAGTTCACGGATTCTTTGTGTGTGTGTGTGCGTGTGTGTGTGTGTGTGTGTGTGTGTGTGTGTGTGTTTTGTCTTTTTGAGACAGAGTCTCACTACGCAATTTAGATCATTACGCAGTTCAGGCTGGCCTTGAACTCACTTTGTAGCCCAGGCTGGCCTCAAACTTGCAACGATCCACCACCACTCTCAGCTGTATTGTTTTTGTTTGGTCTCAATTTCATTACTTTCCACCTTGGTCTTTACGATTTCCTTCCTTGTACTGGGTTGGAGTTTGGACTATTCTTGTTTCTTTAGAACCTCCCTCATAGGACTGCTTTCATTGTGTCCTATATTTTCTGGTATTTTGTACTGACATTATCATTTGATTCTAGGAACTGTTCAATTTCTTCCTTCATTTCCTCTGTGACCCACTATTATTTAATGTCCAGGTGTCTGTAAAATTTCTGTGGTTTCTTTTGCAATTGATTTCTTGTCTCAGGGTACTATAATCAGATGGTGTATATGAAATAATTTCAATTCTTTTGTATTTTTTTAAACAGGCTTTATGAACTAGTAGGTGGTCTATTTTGGAAAAAGTTCTACCCATTGTAGTAGGGTAGAACACTTGATAGATACCTATTAAGTCCATTGGTTTGAAGACATTGTTCAGCTCTGATATTTCTTTGTTAATTCTTTTAGTTTATCATCTATTTGTAAAAGTGAGGTATTGAGGTCTCCTACTATGATTGTGTTGGTGTTTATTTGATCTTTTATGTCCACTAGTGTTTTATGAAGTTGGGCATGCCAGTGTGTGGTGCGTATATATTTAAAATTGTTATCTCTTCCTGTTGTACTGTTCCCATGACTAATATGTAGTGAACTTCTTTGCCTGTTCTGTTCAGTTTAACTTGAAACTCATTTTGCCTGAGAATAAGATGCTACCTCTGCTTAATTACTACCTCAGGGTCCTGGTGCACAGAAAATTGTTTTCCAGCCTCTTGATTTTTAGTCTGTGAATTTTGTTTTGGATTAGGTGTGTCTGTTGTATGAAGAAAATTGTTGAGGTAGTTTATTGTTTTGTGTTTTTGAGGCAGGGTCTCACTACGTAGTTCATGCTGGCCTTGAACTCTTGGTGATTCTCCTGCCTCAGCCTCCTGAGTACTGAGATTATAGGTGTGAGCCACACCACCCAGCTTGAATTTGTTTGTTTGTCTGTTTTGTTTTTTATCCAGTCTACCAGTCTGTGTCTTGTAGTTGGGGAGTTGAGGCCATTTACACTGAGAGTTATTTACGAAAGGTATTGACTTATTTCTGTCATTGTATTTTTCTGTTTTTAACTCCATTATTTTTCTTTTTTATTTAATTGGTCAGCATGTGGACAGCAAAGGATACAATAAATAAAATAAAGACATACCTACAGAATGGGAAAAAAAATTTGCTAGTTACTTTTCTAACAGAGGATTAATATCTAGAATTTATGAAAAAAACAAGACCCCCCCAAAAAAGATCCAATCAAAAAATTGGCAACTGAAATGAATAAACATTTCTCAGAAGTACAAAGGACTAATAAATGTATGAAAAAATGCTTATCTCTGGCCATTAGAGAAATGAAAATTAAAACAACATTGAGATTCCACCTTACTCCAGAGAGAATGACTATCATCAAAAAATCAAATAATAGCAAATGCTGGCTAGGCTGTGGGGGAAGAGTTGCCCTTCTACATTGTTGGTGGTAATGTAGACTGGTGCAACCACTACAGAAATCAGTATGCTGATTCCCCAAAAAACCTAAAACTAGAAATTCCATTCAACCCAGCTATTTCTCTTACAGATATCTTCTTAAAGGAGTTAATGACACCATACCAGTGATCTATTAATAGCCATGTTTACAGTAGCACAACTCATAATAGATAAGTCTCGGAAGCAGTCCATAAGTCCAGATAAATGGATAAAGAAAATGTATTATTTACACACAATGGAGCAGTACTGTGCTATAAAGAGGGCTACACTTGAGTCATGTGCAGGCAAATGGATGCACCTTAAGACCATAATTTTAAGTGAAATAAGTCAGACACACAGGTTTAAATATTACATACTTTCTCTTATATGAGAAACCCAACGTTTAAATCATGGAAACGATAGGGTCATAGGTAACAGGGAGATAGTTCTTTTACAAAAGGGAAGGGGATCCAGGGAGGGGACAGGGAGGACAGAGGAAGGGGAATAAAAATAATTAAGATATGTTAAGTACATGTACCTGCTCCTTTATATTTGTATAAACATTATGTACTGCAAACCTAGGCTAATAAAGAAACAAGTCAAAGTACTTGCAGTGGCCCTCCAAGCCCCAGCATCTGGATCCTTTATCTCTCTGATCTCCTTCATCTCCTCACATCTCCCCACTACCTTAATGGTTCTCGCTGTAAGTAGGCTCCTGCCTGAGGGCCTTTGCACCACTGATGTCTGTCCTAGGAATACTCTATCCCCAGATACCCTCACGGCTTGCTCTTTTCTTCTTACGTCTCTGTTCATTGGTCACACCTCAAAGAGCCCTTCCTGACTACCATATTTAGAATACCTGCTTTTTCTCCTCCTCTATCCCCTTCTCTCCCTGTGTTTTTCTTCATAGTTAGTATAACTACCTGAAAACTTTATTGTCAACTTCTCCCACCTTGACAGTGAGCTCCGAAGGAGAAAAAGGCAGGTCTTGTTCTCACGTTGCATTCTAGTGCCTAGGGGAGGTGTGGCGTGGATTGACATCTCCATAAAGTTTTGTTGAATGAACGAAGTAGTCACTTAAGAGAGAAAAGTTGGAACAAGGAGGTTTTAGACATGACCCAGGCATGTCAGAGTCAGGTGCTGTTAGGTAAAAAAGAAAGGAATGGAGATGTTAGAGAAGCTGTTTGATATCAGACAGATCTGGGTCACATTTTGACCCACTCTACTTTCCCATAATCTTTTCATATATGGTCTTGTGTGTGATGTTCAACCACTCTGGACCTCAGTTACCTTATCTGTAAAAGGGGAATAATATTGACTTGACAGTGAAGGTGAATTGAGGTCATAAATAGGAAAGCATAGGACATTCCATTTGATTCACAACACATTCTTAATAAATGTGCTGTAATACTGACCTGAGGTGGATCCTCAGGCCCAGGATGCCTGGGGGAAGTTTATCCCAGAAAGTAGGACATGGTTGTTTGGGAGAGCTTCAATAGTTTGTGGATATGGCTTTGAGTAGCTGAATCATAGTGAGAAATGTCCTTTCTTGTCAGTTTTCTTCTAAGCTTTCAGATTAGGTTAAAGAGAAAGACTTACTTTCTGGGCTGGTGTTCCTAGGAACTGTAGCCAGTTATAATGCAATGTCATTGTTTGTACCTGTTTTTCTGGCACTTTCTATCTATGGACTAATGATCCTGGCTTTCCATTTATGTTAGTAATAAAATGCATTCTCTTAAAATATACTTAAGTCAGAAAGTAGGCTGGTCTTAAGAGAAGTGTTAGCGGAAAAGGGTGAGAGCAGATATACAACACCACGAAGATGGACGTGGGGGCGGGAGTCTGGGAAGGAGTCTTGAGTCAGCGAGTCCTCTGCCCATGACTCTGGCCTCCAGTAGAAGGAAGCAGCGAGCTCAGGGGCTGGGATCTCCAGCACTAACCCCGAGGGCCCTAGATTTACTCCTGCACCCTCTCTCCTCACCCGGGACTTCAGAGCAAAACCCAAATCAGCTCCATGAGGAGAGAAGTTAAGGGACTTTGACAAGCAGGGGCTGCTAGGAGACACTAGAATGACAAAAACGCCTTGATAAGCTGGAGCTGCAGTTCTTCTTATTGTTATTATTATCACCATCATTATCATCATCATCAAAGAGCCAGTGACGGAACAACATGGAGGTGGAAGCCAAAGACGGCCAGGAATGGTGTTTACATGCTAAGAAGTGTTGGATGTTACAAGTTTGGGTGCGGGTGTTGGGGTGGAGAGAGAGGGAGAGACTGACTGAAAGACATTGAGAAAGACAGATGGAAACCAGCCCCTCCTAAACAAGAGATGAGTCCCAGTGATTCAAGGCAGTGCCAAGTGGGAGGACCTGGGGCCTCTGAGAATAAAGAAGCAGTCACACTTGCTAGGCAGGGATAAGGCCAAGGGAGGATGTCCAAGTTCCTTCAGAGCTGGGACCGTGGTGCTGACTGACGGCTCCTGACATTGAGCTGACCCCTTCTCCCTTGCCAGGACTGCCTGGGCCCTGGGGAAGTGGGGAGGGGGCGCAGTGAGGAGCTGCAATCTCTCCCTCATGAGTGCCATGAGCTCACACAGGCATAGTGCCCCTCCAGGGCCAGGTAAACAGGATGCAGTCTGGGTCAGTGCCCTCCCTGGTCTTTCCCTCCCACTCTTCCCTGCGGGTGGCTGGCCCGCCCAGCTCCCTGCTCTGATCCCCGAGCAGATGGGTGCTAAGTGAAACACACTGACGGCCACTATCAAGGCCTTGCCATTCTTTCCCTGATGCCTGGGGCCCCCACGGAGGGCTGTGCCCTGAGCTGCAGGACCTGAGATGCAGCCCCTCGGCTCCCAGCGTCTCTCTGTAGGCTGGAAGGTGCGAGGGCAGTCACCTCTAGGTGACAGGGTGGGAAGGAGAGAGATGAGAGCTCTGAGGCCGACTGAAACTGCGAAGGGCCTCAAGGGGGCACCTGCTTCCCATCCTATGCCCCCAACTCAGGTTGGCTTACACTGAGGTCTAGGGCTGGTCCTGCCCAATGGGGTCTCCTTTTCCTGCTGCGCTGCTAGGGTCCTGCCTGCAATGCCTCTCTCCGAAGTCCTCTCACCCCACCGCCTCCAGGAGACACTAACACCTATCTCCTCATGTGCCCCATCCCCACCCTGCGCCCCAAATTCCTGGGGTTGGGCAACTAGAACACTTCTGTGTCCATCTCATCCCAGTTCTCCCTCCCTCTGTGATGCATGGCTCCTTCTCTGTTTCGACACAGGCTCACAATTACAGCTCATTACCCTATCGTAGCTGGGCCCTGAGTCACTGGGGGAGGGACCCTGGGCTACCCAGCCCTGTCACCTTCTCCCAACCTACAGTATAAGGAGTAGTGACGGGGAGAAGGACTCTGGGAAGGCAGGGGCATCTGGGAAAGGAAGAGAGAGAGAGGCTGTAGACGTAGAAGGCAGAATAAGAAGGTAGAGGGAGAAGGCAGGAGGGCCCACAGATCAGAGGGAGAGAAAAGGTCACAAGAAGCAGACTGAAGCGAGAAGAGGACTGCGGAGAGAGGGAGCTAGGCAGACATGAAGCTGCGGGTATCTTTGGCCAGCCTCCTGCTGGCCCTGTGCCTGGGCAGTGGGGCAGCTGGTCCACTGCAGGGCTCTGGGACAGGAGCTGGACAAGAGATGGGTGGTACCATTGGGAATGCCGTTGGTGAAGGAGCTAAAGAGGCAGTCAGCTCTGGAATCAAGGATGCTATTGACCAAGGGGACAAAGGAGAAGGCAGCTCTTCATCCAGAGAGGCCAGAGGAGATACACTCGGCAATAGGCTTGGGGAAGCAGCCCATGGTCTTGAAAACACAGGGAATGAGGCTGGCAGACAGGCGGAGGACAACATTCGACATGGAGTGAATGCTGCCCACAACCCCTCTTCTTGGGTAAGTGGCTAGGAAGCCAGGTGTGGAAATGGGAAGCTATGGGGCAGCTCAGTCAAATATCATGGCAGTTAGACTAAGTGCAGGTGTGTTGTCCTTGCAGGGAACATCTGGAGGACACGGCATGTTTGACTCTTATGGTAGCTATGGAGGCCAGGGCCAGGGAAATTTTGGAGGTCCAGGGTCTCCCTCAGGCTATGGAAACCTTGGAGGCTCAGGAGGCAGCTTTGGAACCAACTCCTTGGGAGGCTCCTTGGGGCAGGGAGGCCATGGAGGGTACCCCAACTTTGAGACCACTGCTCAGGTAAAGTAGACATGGTGCCCTAATACCTGCCCCTGCCAGCTTTTCACACCTCCCCGGTCCTTCCAGATCCCACACTGAGTCTCACTCTCCCTGCAGGGGTTTGTGGCCCAGCCTGGCTATGGTTCAGTGAGAGGTGGCAGCCAGAATTCAGGGGTAAGAGCCAGAATCTGGGGCACAGAGTAGTTGTCTGAATGCATATGACAGAAAGTAGGGAAGAGACAAACGGGAAAGAAAGAGGGACTGCGGCAAGAGGAAGAGGAGGCTGGGAAGAGATGGGTGTGGTGGGAAGCTGGGAAATGAGAGGGGAGGAGGGGAAAGGAAGGGGAGAGGCTTGTGGAGACGGCTTTGATAGACATCTCTAAACCCACTGCTGCCCTCTTCTCCACAGTGCACCAACGCCCCACCTACCAGCTCTGATGGAAGCTCCGGAGGCTCCAGGGTAAGAGGAGAGCAGCCTGTGATCTGGACCGGGGAGAATGGGACACTGCTCTTCTTAGGCTGGGGAGAACACGCCCCAGCAGGAGAGCTAGGGGAGGACAGACATAGTCCTGGTCTCTCATCCTCATCCTCACTCCGTTCTGCTTCTCAGGAAAGCAGCAGCCACAGCAGTAGCAGTGGTAGCAGCAGTGGCCATGGTGGCAGCAGCAGTGGCCATGGTGGCAGCAGCGGTGGCCACAGTGGCAGCAGCAGTGGCCACAGTGGCAGCAGTGGCCACAGTGGCAGCAGTGGTGGCCAGGGTGGCAGCAGTGGTGGCCAGGGTGGCAGCAGTTCCGGGTCCAGCCATGTAAGTTCTGCTCCTTGGGTGAAGGCAGGGATGGGTGAGGGTCCTGGTGGTCCCTGCATAGCAGACAGGCTCTAGGCGTTCCCTGGAAGCTGCTGCAGCCTTGGAGCAGGTGATATGACTGGCAGTTGTCATCATGAGGCTCCCTCCATCTCTGCTCCCCACCCTCCCAGACCCAGGGAAGGCTTTTTACAGAAGCACATTGGGTTTCCACAAGAGCTGTCCTGCCTGCGTCTGCCTGCTCTGCTCCCTAAACTTTTGCTCCATCATGGTGGGCAAGTTCTGTCTCCTTCCAACTTCTCTTCCTTGCCCACCTGGAAGGTGTGGGTAGAACTGGGGGTGATGGAGGGAAGAAGAGGGATGGGCACAGAAAAATAGGGACATTCATTTGGGAAGGCTCCAGGAGAATGAGGTCAGGATTGCATGCACAGAAACTAGAGGACATTTACAGAGCCGAGGTATAGATGACACTAATGACTACGGGGTACCCACAGGGACCCTGCGTTATGGGTGAGGAGGTGGGGGGCTGCTTTAGAAGAGAGCTCCAAGAGAGGGGTGCTAGAGGCAGGTACCCCATGAGCTCCTTGGGGCCTGGGAATGTTGTCTGGCCACAGGAAGTGAGGGATCATGACAAGTCCAAAGAATGAGCTTCCTTAGTTGCTGCTCCTTATACTACCCTCTTACCCCCATCCAGGGCATAGAAACTTCTAGGGATTTTGATCAAAGCTTTTCAGTCTCCAAGGTAAGAAGGTCCCTAAGAGTCCCTTCTGCTTACTATGATCTAGCAAAGACAGGGTCCATTTGCAAGTCCTTTAAGATGACATATGAACTCTCGCTTTCTTTTCCTCAAAGGGAACTGGGTCTGATACAGGCAGCCGAGATACAAGTGGTGGTGGAAACAGACCTGAGGTCAGTGGCTGGGGAGCCCCCAGGGGCCCAGATTTCCTTCTAGTTATGGGAAGCAAATGCAGAGGGGTCAGCCCTCGAGGCGGGGCCTAGGGGCCCACTGAGAAGGGGAGGATTACTGCCATGGAGGAGCGCTTTGGGGGCTGGCATGGGTGCTCAGGAGGGGACTGAATGAGTCTTCCCTATCTCTTTTCTGCAGTGTGACAACCCAGGAAATGAAGCCCGCATAGCTGGAGGATCTAGGGGTGAGGTGAGAACCAAACTGCCTATTTATGACTGGGGCTGTCCCCATTCTCAGAAGTCCACACTGCTCAGCTCCATTCCTGATAATCAGTTACAGTCAATCCATGGAGGTAGCAGATCTGACAATTTAGGTGGAAGAAATCAAATGTGTACTCCTAAAAGTAGTCTCCAGAGTAATACTGGATTGGAAATTCCCATGTGATGGCTCACTGTGTACTGCAGACAGGGCCGGGAAGAATCCTATGTAAATCAGTGCTTTTAGAAATGTAGTCATTTCAAATGTCCCAGCCCAGGCCATGGACAGAACTCACGACTCCGGCAGAGAAGTGTTTTGGAAAGTCTATTTCCTCCCAGTTATTCTGGAATTCTGGGCATTGGGTGTCAGTCCTTGTGGTGCTGACAGAGCAAGTGTGACACTCCTGTCCACACCTAGACGTCTTGTGCAAAGGCAAGTTCTGATTCAACAGGTCTGGGGTGGGGCTGAGATTCTGCATTTCTCACCAGCAAACGGGGGAGGCTATGGCTGCTGGGCTGGGCACTGGTGGCCACCAGAATGTTAAGAAACACGCTCCCAGTTTGTATCTAGCTTGTTTCTAGAATTTCAAGTCTTAGGTACATAAGAAATCAAAACTACCAATCGCCACGCCTGTAATCCCAACACTCAGGAGGTCGGGGGATGAGGACTGCCACAAGTTTGAGGCCAGCAGGGGCTACCTAATGAGTCTGAGGCCAGCCTGAACTGCATAGTGAGACCCTGTCTCAAAAAATAAACAAATGATTCCACCCCCTAAAAAATTATCAGTCTTTTTCCTCTGTGTTTTCTGTTCTTGGTGTATTGCTGTGCATGTCTTTATTCTCTTCAGGTATTACAAATACTTATATAATTTCATTTTTAAAAACATACCTCTTTAATCCAGCTGGACTTTATTTTGCTGTGTTTGGTCTAGTCCTACTTTTTGATCTAAGCATAATTATTCTACACTTTGGATCAGAGCTGGGTGCTCCTTTATTTTGGGAAAACCAGTTAAAAACTTATAAGGTGGATCACTAGTATTTTCCCCTAAATATTTAATGATATTTCCAGCCCTGTATATTAAATAATTTCTAATACTGACTTCACATGCCACTTATAATTACCTTAGGATCTGGGGGGAGCTTCTGCAAGTTTTGTTTTGCTAAATGGATCCCTCCATGGTGGCACAGATAGGACGTCACTCTATTTGAAGTGGCTCAGGGTATGTCAGTATCCACCAGTATAAGTACATTCTTGCCACTGGTCTTTGCCAGCACCTTTTAAAAACCTATTCCCAGACCTTTATCCTTCCAGATGAATTTCAAAATTAGTTTGACAAGTTTTCAAAGAGAATTCTGTTAGGATTTGTAGAGGAATCATATGAAATCCATCCATACATTTTTGAAGATGGCTTGAGGATCTAGAACAGGGATCTGTCTGTGTTTCACTGTCTTATCCCCTGGGGCTTCAGCAGAATACAAAGGGACCCCAGTGGTCCTGGGGACATCAGGGTAAGGGAATAATAGGCCTGGAAAGTAGAGATTGTGCTGATAGTGAGTGGGATGGAGGTTCACTCTCCAGTAGCAATGCTAGCTGAGCACTTAGGCTGACGGCAGAGCAGCTAACTGTACCTCTGGGAATGAGGAAGTGCTGATGCAGGAGCTAACCTCTGATTTAAGGGAAGACTAACTGGTCTACTCATGGCCACCTTGGCTCCTGCTGACTGGCCAGCTGGCTCCCATTTCCTGCCCATTGCAGCCATAAGCCCAGCTGGGGGCTTCCGGGTTGGTCAGTTCAGATCAACAGTCTGGTTTGTATCTGCTTCCCAACCAGGGGAAAATTCAGATGCTTTGGTGGCAAAGCCCTTCCTGCTGGATTTTGGGCAGCTTGCAGAGACAAATATAAACAGGAATGGTGACATTCTCCATAAATACCATAAGTCCACATAGTAAGCCGGTCCATCACATGAGGAGGTTGAAGTAAGACCTGCCAGGCAGGATGGAGTCCTGGGATGTCCTCTGTCACGCTTGTGCCTCAGTTCCCTGATTCTGAACTTCCTCATCTGCAACCTGCTATCCTGTCCTTTCCTGCCACTGACTTCTCCATGTTCTGTCTCCCTAGGAAAGCAGAGAGAGCAGTAGACTTGGGAGCTCCCAGGGCAACTCTCAGGTAAGCCCAGGGGGTAGCTGGGGTGGCATTAGCAGAAGGGATGGTGGAGTGTGGGCAGCAAGCCAAGGGCTTGGGGGAAGAAACAAAAATACCAGTTTCTTCTTGCAAGCTGCTCTGAATTGGCATCTGGTGATCATCAGGAGACAAAATGACCCTGTGGGATCTCTAGTCCCCTCCTCCATTCATCCATTCTCTCCCTCCTTTCAGTTGACATCAGAGCCATAGTTTCTTTGCAAGGGTGGGTCGGGGGGACTAGACAAAACAACAGAAAAATGGCCCAGGAACTATCTGCAAAAAAACATACTTAAGGAGTCAGTGTTGAGGAGTGAAAGTTGCTGAACTCCGGGTTAGAAGATGGGGGTTCAAGTGGCAGCTTGTCCCTTGCCGCCTGTGCATCTCCAGGTAGGTCAGTTCACCTCGCTGAGTCTGCCTTTCTTTGGGTAAAGCGGAGACAATGACACCTGACTGGCTCACTTTCCACAATTACTTTAGGGCGTTCTGTGTCAGAGTTAGACTGAGGTGGTACAGAGTACAGATGCAAAGGCAGATACTGAGGTCAGTTACTGGACCCCTCTGAGTTCCAATCTCCTCATCTACAAAGTGAAGTCATCTGTAGAGGACCATGGCAGAATAAGGCACAGACAGTGCCGTGCACACAGTGGGACCACATCTAGCCACTTCCATTAGCAGTGGTGTTTGGAGGGGGAGGCAAAAATATAAATAAAAGTCAAGGGACAGGGTAGGGCTATGTGGCTGCAAGCGTTTGGGGAATTATTTTTGAGGTGGAAATTTTAAGCGTTGTGTAAAAGAGAGAAAGTGGAATTACGGAGAGGAGCAGAAGAGCTTGAGCAACAGCAGAGACGAGAGGGCCAGGGCACATAGGACAGGTTGAAACCGTCTCGAACATCAGTCTCCTTTTCCCCACCAGAGACAAGGATCCAGTGACAACAGTGGCAGTGAAGAAAGTGAGGTAGTCAGTGAGCTCAATTCTGTGGTGAGTGGAGGTGTTACTCCACCTGGGTTGTGACTGTGGGCTCCAACATCCTTCATCCGCCTCCTGACATCTCCCCACATCTCCTGCCCCGTGCCTCTTGCTCACAGTGTAGTTTCTTAAATTCATCCCATTTCTCATCTGTTCCTCAGGACACTGAGACATCTCCTGGAGTCTTCAACTTTGACAATTTCTGGAAGGTGAGTTCTGCAAGATAGCTCCGTTCACTCTCCTTTGGAAAACCAGCCCCCGGCCCTTGGCTCCATAGGCCGAAATCCTCTTTCTGTACTGACAGGGAGAAGTAGCCCTGCCCCTCTCCCAGCCTGAGGCCCTGGGCCAATTACATCATGGCCTGATATGGATATTCTTTATGTTTTCTTTGCAGAATTTTAAATCCAAGCTGGGTTTCATTAACTGGGATGCCTTAAACAAGGTAAGTTCCCAAAGGCTGTGCAATCCTGGTCTTAATGGGGGAGGAATCCAGGAAGCTATACCTCTGGCTAGTAAGCTAGGGGCACAATAATAGTGGCCTTGTACAAAAAAGGGTGTTTAGGCCAGTACTAAAACCAAAACCAACGTACAAACTGTGACTTGAAGAGCATAGAGAATTTGGGGTCAACTGAGAGCTGGGGATGCGTGCAGGGGATGAGTCTCTTTAATGCCTCAACATATACGTCTGTGCTGGTGCAGAATATCAGTTTCCTCTTAGGATCTGGAAGGTTAAGGGGACAGCCTGACTTAAGGCAGTGATTGTGAACCTTTTAGAGCTTTAATGGCACAAACAGCCTGCTGTGGCATAAGTGCCATAGGTTCACCACCACTGTCCTAGGGGATAGACTGATTGCAGTGTTAGGTGGAGCTAAAAGGCCCCATGAGGACTGACACACTCTGGGGAAGAAGAGAAAAGGACCTGAACAGCTGATGAGTGCCTGATGGGTGACAGGCATCACTCTGGGCCCTGTGCACACATGTAATCTTAGGAGACACCTGGACCAGAGAACCCCTCTCCCTTTCTGCCCTGCCCACCCCTCCTTCTCACAGAGGAGTCCTTGGCCAGCCTGATTTGACAGCAGAACAGCAGAGTTGATGGGGCTGGGTTGTCAGGGAGGGCTGAAGGCAAATGGACAATCCAAACCACTTCTCCAGGCAGACACTGTGAAACGTGGCCTACTGCTGTGATTTATTTAAGCTCCTCCTTTAAAAAAAAAAAAGAATATGAATTAGTTGCTAAAGTATAAAAGGTGAGAGACTTTAGCTGGGCATGGTGGCACATGCTTGTAATCCCAGCACTTGAGGGAGTAAGGCGGGAGGGTTATAAGTTTGAGTATCATTCAGGCAACATAGCAAGACTCCTATCTCAAAATAATGTGCAGAGGCTCTAGGTTCAAACCCCAGTATGGGAGAGATAAAGAAGAGAGAGAGAGAGGGAGGGAGGGAGAGAAGAGAAGAGAAGAGAAGAGAAGAGAAGAGAAGAGAAGAGAAGAGAAGAGAAGAGAAGAGAAGAGGACAGGAGAGGACAGGAGAGGACAGGAGAGGACAGGAGAGGACAGGAGAGGACAGGAGAGGACAGGAGTAGGGAGAGGGACAGGGAGAGGGAGAGGGAGAAGGAGAGAAAGAAGGAGAGGGAGAAGGAGAGGGAGAGGGAGAAGGAGAGGAAGAAGGAGAGGGAGAAGGAGAGGCAGAGGGAGGAGATATGAATGTTTAGATTCCTGGTCTCTTAAAAATTTTGTCAACCCTGGACCCTCCTTTCATGGGGCAGTGCATGACAGACCGGGGCTGAGTGGCAGCTGCTTTTTGCACGCGGGTCCTTGTTGTCCACACTACACTCACCCTGCCCATCAACTATTCCTGTCACCAGAGTGGCCTCGGTGAGCAGTTGCGTTTCTCTGCTCCTTAACGCGAGAGAATGAAGATGCGGATCCCTGCCTTTCTTAACCCTGTGGTCTTTATGGGAGAAGCGGGTGGTGGTAGATGGGCAGGCAGCCTGACCCAAATTTTGGGAAAAGCAAAGTGTAACCTCTGAGAATGATGGGGATGGGAGAGGTCAAAAGGACCCAGGTCTACTGAACAAACAAAACAAATTCTCTTCTATGGAGGTCTGCTTCTGACAGGGGCAAGGCTCCTTGCTGTGGACCCTGGGGCACTTAGAGTCTGATGGAAAGGCCAGGCCACGCATGGGCACTTCCCAGAGAGCAGGACAGACAGCTAAGCATTTCTGTCCATCTTGCGGGGTGGGAAGGGAATAGTCACAGTTGGCCTTCCTGGAGGGGCAGATCCTGTAGAACGATGGGCAGTCCGGAGATGAAGGAGAGGTGTGGAGCTCTGTTCTCCTTCACACTTGGGGTGAGGGAGCTGAAGACTTCAGCCAGGGAGGGGTGAGGAGAAGGGACTCCACGTAACGCTTCTGGTGAGGCAGGGGCTTCTCAAGCTCAAGGGTATCCAGATGTGTCTAGCTGACAGCGGTGGACTACAAGGTCCCTGCAGATTTTTAAAGCAGGGGTCTATGCCCCATGCCTTGGCCCACCCCCAAAGCTCTACTGCTTGGGCCTTCCCCAAATCCCTACTGCTTAAGCTTCCTCATAGAGCTTATTTCTTTGCCCAGGACGAGAGGAGCTTTCGCAACTCGTGACCTCCAGGCAAGGAGCTACCAGCTGGATGGGAGATCCCACTCCCTCCCTAAAGAACCTTTCCCCCACCCTTAATCTTGTCCCTCACCCCTAAATTTGGTCCCATGCTCTTGAAATAAATCTCAGCTGCCCCACGTGCTGGTCTCTGCTCCTTTTATTTTTTCTGTCTCTGCTGTTGGCCCCAGGGGATGGAAGGAGTGGTCACAGCCCCACAGCTTTGGGTGATGTGCTGGAGGTCTGAGGTGGATGGGCAACTAAAAAGGTGGGAGGCTGGGGATGCTTTGCTACAGTTCTGTGGTACTCAGGTGGGGGTGGGACCGGGAGCGAAGACAGTACAGTGTGCTGGGCGTGCGGGCTGGCTAGTGGCTCAGAGATCTAGCCTCTCTCCCTGTTTCCAAAATAGCTTCTGGTGTCCCGAGAGACTCCTGGTTCCCCGCAGCCCCCAGCCCTCCAACCATAGTCACAGTAAGATTGTAAAGGCTGAGAAACAGGAGTCTGGGCTTAGGTGAGTGGGGTGGGTTCCTTGCTAACCTACTTTTCATCCACAGGGCCATGTCCTGTCCCCTAACACCCGGGCCCTCCTCTACTTCCGAAGACTCTGGGAGGTAGGAGAATTTCTGCTTTACAAAGAATTGGTGATCCTGGTTATCAGGCCCCTCCACATGCTTCCTCCAAGGCAGCTGCCCTTGACATGAGCCGACCCATCCCCAAATTGCCCTTTTCATTTTTGAGGCGGGTCATCTCACTCCAATCTTTTTATTTTGTTTGTATGTGTTTGTGATGAATAATAACTGCATTCATCTCGGAGTTACCTCAGTTTTAGCACCAGTGCCACGTCAAACCCACACACCCTCAGCCTCTCGTTGCTTATCTCCATGGAACCTCCAAATCCCACTGCTCTCTTAAGTCCTTTCCCACAGCAGCCCAGAAGCCCTCATACAGTAGGTGGCCGCTTCCCACCCTGAGTCCTGGCTCCCCTGCCGCTCTTTTCTCTCTCTCCCTCCAGGATTTCAAACGAAAAACTCCTTTCTTTAACTGGAAAGAAATTACTGAGGTAAGGAGTGAGGTGCAGAACTCATTTCCTCGGTTGAGGAAACAGCTGGGGACTTGGGTCGGTCCATTACCAGGTGACTTGTTGAGGCTGCTGTCCTGGCTTCTTGCCCTCACTCCCTCTCCACCATTCTGCTGCTTTATGCAAAATGGAGTGGGAGTGGACTGGACAGAGAAGCTATGAGTCATGGAGGAGGGTACGGGTGGGAGGGCCTCCTTCCAATAAAAGCCCAGGGCTCCTGCCTTGGGCTCCACAGGCATAAAATCATGAAGCGGTCTTTGCTCTGCTGCTGTCCCTGCTGGGCGTGGCCTGGCTAGGGGGGACCCACAGCTGGGTGGTACACAGGGTGAGCAGGTAGAGGGGGACTAGGAGGGGGGACAAAGCAAGGGACCTGGGCCTGGCATCAACTTACAGATGCTGGAAAAGGGGCACTGAAGGGGAAGCTGAGGGAAGAGAGGACAGGATGTTGGGGGAGGGGTGTCTGGGGGTCTGAATATCTGGCTCTTGGGAAGGATGAGTAGGGCCCCAGGTCCTGTAAAAGACTACAACTTGCTCTGCACAGCCACTGGCCTCTGGGAAGCAGAACCTTTGGGCACTGCCTGGGCCAGGCTTGGGCGGCTGGGCAGGTGGGGAGTTAAGGCCTTCTCTTAGTGTCATGATGCACACATATAGGACCTTTGTAGTTGTGTTTGTTTGATTTTTCAAGAAAAGCTAGAAATCTGAGTTTTAATTGGTCGGTAACTATTTTAATACTTTTTAAAAAGTCAGACCAAACAAAAACTATCTGAAGGTTGACCGACAGGCAGTTTGTAATCTCAGGGTCAGGGCTGAGAGTGGGGTTAAGGCTCAGTGTCAGGTGTGGACAAGGCAGAGTTAAGTCAGGCAGGACTTGACCCCTGCACTGTGAGAGGGAAGGTGTGAATGGCGGGGTCCTAGCAGAAAAGGGATGGTGATGGGAACGGAACTCCCTCCCAGGGCTTAGAGCTGCCCGTGGCCTTGTGGGCAAGGGAATACAGTCCTCCCTCTGCTTCCTTGTATTTGTCCCCTTTCCTTCCCTTCTTTGGCTGGGAGCTAATGCCCATCCTAATTTGCCTGTCCTTGCAAGGACCCTAGAGAGGAGCAACTATGTGCAGGGTTTTAGGGCTTGTGAGGAGCAGGTTTGGTGTAGGCAAAGGCAGGCTAGGCTGAGGGGCCTGGGCTGCCCCAGAGCAGCCTCTGTGAGTTCTACCCATCCGTCATTCTATTGCGTCTCTGGCCAAGGCTGCCAGCATGCCAGGTGCACAGGTTGGGCTGGTGTTGCTCAACGAGCTTCTCCACCACCACGCCCACCTCGACTGTGGAAATCTGTGTCCTACATCTATCTGGGCCATCGTCTCCTCTAGGCCACCGTGCTTACCATGGACCATTAGAGGGGTGGGATGGGTGAGATGCTGGCACTTTAAGAGGCGGGCAGAGCTCAGGCAGCAGGATGCTGGCATTCCAGAAGTCTGGCAAGGCCCGCAGGGCCATGGAGATGCCCACTGTGGCTCCTTTTTCCCTCTCAGGGTGTAGACATGCCATCGATGCAGAAGAGGGCGGACGTCGCTACTCAGGTGGGTCTCTTTGCTCTCACTCTCTCCTGGAAGGTCCTGGGTCCCTCTCAGCCCTGGGTGTGGCCAATCTGAAGTTCTCTTTTACTCCGCATCCGGTGGTTTTCTCAGCCTGACGCAGGGAGGCAAGTGGTGGCAGGTGTGACTCCCAAGGCAGGCTCTCCAGCACTGATGCCTGATCTAGACTCCCCCTCTCCCCCTGGCCTCCTGCCTTACCTCCCGAGTCTCCTTGGAGAGCTGGGAGAGGTGCCAGGCCCTTTGGGCTTAGACAGTTAAGAACGGTGAGGGGTGGGCTCCTGTGGCTGGGAAAATCTTCCAAATCTGATTTGGAAGAGGGGAAGGCAGGGGTTACCATGTCCAGTCGGGAAAGGGAGGCGGGGTGTTCATTCCAGAGCCACATGCCTTCAATGCTTCTCTCTCTTCCACCCCCACAGAACTACTATAACAACCAGCAGGCGTATCCCACTGTGCCCAGCGGGCAGCACTCAGTGAGGAACACCCCCAAGGTGAGGCTTACAATGCCTAGTTCTCCCACGGGCCAGGCCGGCAGAAGAGAGGTGGAGGGAGGTGTTCACTGCAGGGCCCCCCCTGCTCACGCTGAAAGCCAGGCCGCTGCATCCCTTTGGAGGGAGACTTGTGCCCTGTGAGCGGTCTGGAAAGGGGGCAGGGATCAGCACTCCTCCAAGCTACCCTCTCAGGGAGCGGCCTCAGAGCAACAGAGAAAACCAGGAAGCAAGAGCCTCCCAGAGAGGAGCACGGTTCTGGCAAATCACATCCCACCATGCACAGGCAGCTGGTCTTTTCTCTGCTGACCCTTTTTGGGGAGTGAGCAGGGGAGAGGAAAGCAGACCAACCCTCTTGGGAAAGCTAGCCCAGGAGCTCTTGGTTGGTGGGAAACAGAATGCATTATGCCTCAAAGGAAATAAAAGGAAATAATACCCCAGACATTTGTTTTATGCAGTTGCAAAAAACGCAATGCTATAATGGCAGGAAATGAGTATGTTGGGTACTAATTAGGTTAGGAAAGCACAGCTAGACCAAGGATTTCTCCCTCTCAAAACAAGAAAACGCCCACCCTAGAAGGGGCACAACTTTCTGTGCAGAGATGGGGAAGGAGGAGCTGGGGATTTAGCTCAGCGGCAAAGCGCCTGCCTGGCAAGTGCAAGGTCGTGAGTTCGGTTCCCGGTACCAGAGAAAAACCAAAAAAAAAAAAAAAAAAAAAAAAAAAAAAAAAGAGATGGGGAAGGAAGTGGTGAGGGAAAGGAGGTACAGAGGCCATTAGCCCTGCCTGGTGGTGTTCCCTTGGCCACTGCCTGTGGCCGATTTCTACCCACTCAGCAGGCAGAAGGGACACCTCAGCTCTTTCCACTCCCTGGGGACACTGTGTGCTCAGGGGCCATGTTAAATGTCATCCTGGATACATCCTTAGGAAAAAAATCCGTAGACTGAAAGTGCACAGGGGGACTGAAGGGCCTTGGTGATAATCCTTGCTTGTGCCTGTCCCAGACACGGGGCCCTTTCTGAACCCTAAGATCAAGTCAGGGCACAGAAAGGCCCCACAGCCGCACATCACTTCCTCTCTTCTTTTCTCAGCAGGGAGTAGCCACTGCTTCATCCTCGGTGAGTATGGGACTGAGAAAACCTGGCTCAAAACAGAAGAGGCCTGAGGCCAGAGTGGGTGGAGGGGGCAGTGACATCCACTCAGCCCTTTTCCTGTCCTCCAGGCTTCCCGGGCACAACCTGGTCTGCTGCACTGGCTGAAGTTTTGGTAGGTGAGTGTCAGAGAGAGTGACAGGAGCCCACAAGCTGGAGCTGAGGCAGAGTCCCCTCACAAGCAGGGGCGGGACCTTGGCATTTCCTCAGACCTCGGTCAGCAGCACCACAAAGTGAGGTTTCCTTTAGGCGCATGCTGGTGGTGGGGATGAAGGAGCAGATCCCACTGCGGGGTGTGGAGGAAGAGTCCCGAGAAAATGATCCAGGACATATGGAAAGCAGCCTGAGTGCTGAACGGGGGGGGGGGGGGGGGGGAATAAACAGAGGGAGCCACGTGGGCACACCAGGGGGGATGGCGCGCTGGGGGAAGGACAGGAACTGTCCCTGGGAACTGTAAAGAGGAGAATCTTTGGGGATACAGGATGAAGTGCGGCTCCAGAGGCAAAGCAGTTAGAGATTAACTTGGTGGAACCATAAAGACGGTTTTAGGTAGAGGAAAAAGTGAGGGGAACTGAAGCTGGACCAGGCAGGACAGCAGACAAGCTGCTGGAGCCTGGAAACTTGACGAAAGGCCCTCCAGTGGCAGTTGATTTAGGAGAGCTTGCACGCCATCATTTAATCTTCTCATTTTTTTTCTAGAAAATTATTTTTGGCCGATACTGAGACCTCCCGAACACCAGCCAGTCTTCAAACGGCCCAGCCTCACTTCCCCCAGCCTTCCCAGCCATGCCACCCTCCCGGGTGCTGACAGCCACGTGTGCTGGGGTGGGGACCCGGTTCATCTGCTCCTTGCTTCTTCCCACTCTGCTGTGGTGTCTTGGTGATGACCAGCTTCACCGGAATAAGCAGCCATTTTCCTCACCTACTCTATTTTGTGACCTGACATTTTTCCAGAAGGAAAAAAAAAAAAAAATACAGCTTATTTTTGAGTTTCTCTGTGGAAATAAAACATGAATCCTGGTTCCCAAAGGTTTTTACAAATTGTATTAATGTTAGACTGATGGCCTGGGTGGAAGAATGATTTAGGGGCAGATAATCCGTCTTCCTCCTGAGAATGGTATCAAGCATGTGTGGTAGGCAGAGAGAAAGAAGACCTAGATTTTTTAGTCCTGACCTGACAAGAAGCAGCTGGCTAATTTCGCCATGCCTCAGTTTCTCTATGCGTAAAAAAAAATCACCTTTGCCCAACCTATCTGGATACCATGCTTATTGCACGTGAAGTAGTCATGGATGTTTTAAGGCCCTGAAAGGTCAATAGTACAGCTGTTGAAATCAGGAGGCTGGAGTAAAGTTGTTCAATGTGAGACCAGTCCTGGTGGGGCAGAGAGAGGACAGGATGTAGGAGTGAGGGCTAGTAAAGAATATGCCTGGAGATGCAAATATACTGGTGCTACTCAGATTTTTGTTGCTCTGACAAAATACCTGAGGAAAAAAATGACTTAAAAGAGGAGGGTTTATTCTGGCTCGTGGTTTCAGAGGTTTTAGTTCATAGTCACCTGGCCCTGTTGCTTCTGGGCCTGTGGTGGGGCAGTACATCATGGTTGGGAGCATGGGCGAAGCAAAGGAGCTCACCTCATGTCCCCCAGGAGACAACATATACCTTTCAACAGCAATGAGGCCTCACCTCTTAGTAGGCCATTCAATTATGAACACATCAGTGAGGTCAGTGCCCTTATGATTCAATTACCGCTCTAGGTTTCAACTTTGAATACTGCTGCATTGGGAGTCAACTCCTCTGCATGGATTTGGTGGAGGGATACTTCATATTTAAACCCTAACAACATTCGAGTGTGGATGAAGGGGAGCAGTTGGGTTGATGTGTCTACGAATTTGGGGGGAGGGATGGGTCAAAGCCATTTATCTTATGTACAGCTAATCTGAATTTTCAGGAGAGAGGGAAGGAGGCAGAGAACTACTTCACTGATGAACCAGTGGAACAGGCAGAGGCTTTGTGCACATGCTGAGCTCAGGGTTATAACCAGCTGAGGAGCCCTTGGCCAGGGCTGGAGGGTCTGCAGTTAGAGTCTCTGAATCCCATCCGGCTGGTACACTGCACCCTGTTGTGCTCCCCTGATATTCCTGCAGGGAAATAGGAAGTAAACGGAGGGCAGGAGCACCCTCCAGTCTAAGTGACTCCCTCTCCAACTGCAAGATCCTGGAAGGCATGACCCCTGCCTTCCTTGGCTACTGCCCCAAATCCAGTAGGTACAGAGGGCCTCAAATAGTTTAACAAAAGAAACCTAGCCCCAACTGATCCAATCTTCAGCCCCGCCAACCCTGCCGCCTCACTGGAACTGTGGCCACAGGATGATGTTCATCCCGTTCCACGCTGTAGGGAGAACCTCGCAGTACCTCCCAGTAGCCACAGGGAGGAGCACGTGGAGCAGTCCAGGGAGGACACTCCACCCTCACTGGTGACAGGCAGTTCTGGAGGTGAGTGAGGTATGGGAAATGGGAACTGAGGTCTCCGCAAGCCAGCCTCTGAGAGACTGAGGGGGAAGCAGAGGTAGCCAAGGTGGTTCTGGACTCTTGGGGTGTTCTTGGATCAAAAGGCTGGAAGCAGTTCTTCCAAGTTTAAAGTAACAGTTGAAGCAGAATGGCATAGGGGACCCTCTAATAAAGGGAAGTCACCTCTTCTGGGGGCCTCTACAGTAGCCTCCTAAAGCCCCAACATTCATTTTCCCATGACCGTCGGGAAAGAACTTTCCACACACTTTTCTTCATCCTACAAAGAAATTCCGGCTGTTCACCAAGGCTGTGTCATTTGCCTCTGGCCTCCCTCTCCAGTCAGGGAGTGCTCGGCAGGGAAGCCCCACAGGGGACACTGATTTGTTGTTTTTTACCTGTCCCTAGATCCAGGACCCTCAGGAGGCCACTGCTTCTGCTGCTCCCGTGCCTCAATTCTTTCTAAAATGTTAATTCTTAATTCTTTCATTTCTCTTTTTCCTCCCTCAACCTTCTCCTCCTCTTCCTTCTCTTTCCTCTCTCTCTCCTTCTTTGTGGTACTAGGGAGAGATCCCAGGGATGCTTTACCACTAAGCTCAGTCTTTGAATTTTTTTCTTTTTTATTTTTAAGAAACAGCCTTGTTAACTTGCCCAGACGGACTCAGAACTTGTGATCCTCCTGCCTCCACCTCCCGAGCAGCTGGGATCACAGACATGCACCGCCATGCCTGACTTCCTTATTTTCTTTTTTCAGTTCCCAGTTCAGTTGTCCCTCCCCAGCCCATCTTTGCCAGGGATCACCATGATCTCACCCTGCTTTCGTCACAGCACCTGTCATTGTCTGAAGTTATCTTGGATAACATGGATATTGTGGATAGTTTCCTTATTTATTTATCTATCTTTATTATGGTCACAGATTGGGATCTGCTTCCTCCATCGTGACATAAGTCTCATAGAGCAAGTACTTGGTCTTCCTTGTATTCTCAGCACCAGGAGCCCAAGTGGGTGCTGGGTAAATATAAATTAGCAAACTGGAGGAGGGATTGTAATTGAGTGGGAGCAACCCAGGAAGTCTCCCTGGGAGACATTTAAGCAAAGGGCACACAGGGTGGGTGGCAGAGGAAGAAATCAGACCTGCTGGGCAATGTAGCTGCTTTCTGGGGTGTGTTATTATTAACACTGGCAGGGGGAAGAAGAAAACATGGGACAAGCAAGCCTTGAGTTCTGCCTCATAACACCCCAAAACCCTCTCCTAATGTCCTAGCCCCAACTACCTTTTTTGTTTTCAATTTTTATTTTTTTATTAGTACATATTTGCAGTACACAACAATTGCATCCCTCATGGGGAGTTGGTACATGTACATGACACATCTTAATTCTTTTTTCATCCCCTTCTCCTCTCTTCATCTCTTGGTCCTCTTCCATTCTGCAAAAGGTCTATCTCCTATTATCTATCTTTCACTTTGTTCTTTATATATATCCTGAGTATCTCATCTAAGAGAAACCATGCAGTTTAACAGTATGGTCTGTGGTGGATTAACTAATGGTCAACTTGGAACACCCAGCTGGACTGAATCAGCATGGAAGGCCCACCTGAGGCTTGTTGTCAACAGTATAAAAGGAGAATTGGAGGGGAAGATGGTGTGCTGTTGATCCTCCTGGAGAAGCTTGTCATGCTGGCTTCGCTGATGTGAACTCGACTATTCTCATCAGAGGAGGAGGAGCTTGGGTCGTCACTGTTGCTCAGGATGGCTGAGGTTCTCTTCAGGGGAGCTCTAGTCCTTGCATTGAGTATTGCTTCCTGGCTCCAGTGCAGATCCCTCAGCTTGCTGGCACAGATCCTTCATCCCACTGGTGCAGAATTTCTAGCCTCCACCACTGACCTTTGGGCCTTCCCAGCACAGATCGGTGAAACAGGCCTGCACGAGACATTGCCGTGGGCTCTAGGCCTCCAGTTGGACTCATGGGAGCCATTGCCATGGGCTCTAGGTCTTCAGCTGGACTTGTGCAGGACATTGCCTTGGGACCCAGGCCCTCCGCTGGATTCTTTTGGTCTTTGTGTGTGGATAGATCTCCTGCTTTCTTTTGCATTTGACTTTTTGGGTGAATATTATAAAATAACCCTATAAATTATGTGTCCTGTATTAAATCCATTCTCTTGTAAACTCTGACTACAACATGGTCTCTCTCTTTTTTTTTTTTTTTTTGGTACCAGGAATTGAACTCATAACCTTGTGCTTGCCAGGCAGGTGCTGTGCCACTGAGCTATATCCCTGGCCCAACATGGTCTCAAAGTGCATCCATTTTTCTATAAATGACTCAAGTCTGTCCTTCTTTATGGCATAGTCATACTCCATTGTACATAAATACCACACTTTCTTTATCCATTCATCTGTTGCTGGACATATAGGCTGCTTCCAAGGTTTAGCTGTTATGAATTGTGCTACTACAACCATGGATATTCATGTATCACTGTAATATGTCTTTAACTCTTTTGGAAGATATCCAGAAGGTGAATAGCTGGGTCAAATAGAATTTCTAGTTTTAGTTTTTTGAGGAATCACCATACTGATTTCCATAATGGTTGTACTAGTTTATGTTCCACCAGCAGTGGCATTTGTTGTTATTTGATTTCTTGAAGACAGTCATTGTATCTGGAGTAAGATGTTTTAATTTGCATTACTTCAAGGGCCAGAGATGTTGAACACTTTTTTTCATGTATTTATTGGCCATTTGCACTTCTTTATTTCATTTTCCCATTTTTGATTGAGTCTTTTACTGGAGGGGGTCTATTTTTTTTTTTTTTTGAGTTCTTTATTCCTCTGTCCAAGGAATACCTGGCAAAAATTTTCCCATTCTATGGGTTGTTTCTTCAATCTGTTGGTTGTTTCTTTTGCTGTGCAGAAGCTTTTCAATTTGATATGATCTCATTTGTTGATTCTTGATGCTATTTCTTGTGCAACTGAGGTTCTGTTCGGAAAATCCTTCCTTACACCTATGTCTTCAAGAGTTTTAGCTATTTTATCTTCCAGCAGATTAAATGTTTTTGTTTTAAAACTTAGGTCTTTGGTCCATTTTGACTTTAGTACTTGGTGAAAAGTATGAGTAAAGATGCAATCTTCTGCATGTGGATAGCCAGTTTTCCAAGCACCATTTACTAAAGCAACTATCTTTCCTCTAGTGCATGTTTTTGTCATATCAGACAAATGTGCCTGGGGTTGTTTCTGGCATGAAACATCGATCTACATTAATGCATTGGTCCAAGTGTCTGTTTTTGTGTCAGTACCATCCTAGCTGGCTTTCTTTACAGGGCTTTCATAGCTTTTCACCTATGAGCTCATTAAGGCCCTGAAGACTGGATGTCCATCACTTCAAGCCCCCTCCCAACAGCCAGAGAGCTGGCTCCAGCCCCTCAGAGTGTCTGTGATGTAGCAATCAGGGCTGGGCCTCACCTTCTATCCACATTCAAGTTCTGGCAGATTGGGGTGGGTAGGGGCAGGCCTGTGGGATTTACTGGTATTCCCTGAGAGGGAACAGGGAAGTCAACGAGGCCTGGAGAGGCAATTCCATTACCCTGTGGCATACATCCAAAGTGTAACCGAAGCTTGAGTGGATTCCCTTGCCATCTACCACGTGGACTGCTGTGATCTTCCCCCATGGAAAGCTTTCTACACTCTCTTTCCCTACCTGTGCAACCACTGGACACTGGACACTTGGGGAACACAGACTCATGAGTCAGGGGAGGAGTGTAGGAGGAGACTCTAGATTTTAAAACCAGCATTTACAGTAAAAATCAGGTAAAGATGCAATTACCGGGGCTGGGGATTTAGCTCAGCGGCACAGCACCTGCCTGGCAAGTGCGAGGTCGTGAGTTCGATTCCCGGTACAGGAAAACAACAAACAAACAAACAAACAAACAAAAAGGTGCAATTACCTTGAAAATGTCAGGAAGGTCCCAAGTGAAAAAAAAAAAATCATAAGCCCAACACAGCCAGTTTTTCTCAAGCATAGGAACAGAATTTCTTTGGTTGAGCCCCTGTAGTAGTTGGCTTGTGTTTAGTGGAATCAAGGACCTATTGTAAAACACTAGAACTTTAACCACTGGGACCAGAACTAGGACACCAGGTTTGTATGTTTTGTTTTGTTTTGTTTTGTTTTGTTTTGTTTTGTTTTGTAGTACTAGGTATTGAACCAAGGCTTTTGCACTGAGTTAATCTCCCAGCCCTTTTTATTTTTATTTTTCATTTGAGCCAGGGTCTGAATATGTTGCCCAGGCTGGGTTTGAACTTGTGATCTTTCTGCCTCAGCCTCCCAGAGTGCTTGGATTATAAGCAGCACTGCACCTGGTGGGACACTAGGTTTAAACATATGTGTAGTGTGAAAAATGTAAGAGGCACCTGGAAACTGAGGCAACTGCAGGTTCATTCTTTGCTGCACATTAACTGAGTGCCAGGAACCTCTTAGTTCTTTGTTTTCATTTGCTAAGAGTGTGTGATTTAAGCTGGGTGTGGTGCCGGCACCCTGGGAACCTCTCTGAGGCAGGAAGATTGGGAGGTTGAGCCCAGGCTGGTCAGTTTAGTAACTGAGCGAGACTCTGCATCAAACTCTAAATAAATAAATGAACAAATAAATAAATAAATGGCTGGGGATGTAGCTCAGTGCAAAAGCCATGGGTCCAAAAAGGTGTGCAATTTAATTCATTTAAATTAAATGAATTAATTTAAATGCCATCTGTTGCTGGCAAAGGAGCCAATGATTTTGTGCCCTCCCCACTCCCAGGCAGGGATCTAGGTCACATAAAGTACTACATCGGCTGGCCAAGGCCCTTTTCAGGACACTACTCCATAGTACAGCACAGGAGCAATACGGGCTCTGGCTCTGGAGTCCTGGGCCTCCACTGCTGGCCCTGCCACACTGGCTGTGTGACCTTGGATAAGGTATTTAACCTCTGCGGCTCCCTTGCCTATAGAATGTAGATAATTATAGGACCTACCTTAGAGAATCTCTGATATCTCCATGAGATCTTGCATTTAGGGCATTTAGCACAAGGCCTGCCACATAGCAAGCTCCCAATACATTGGGTAATATCATTATTAGCATTAGCATGTGGAAAGAAAAACATTAGGAAGTAGTTTGCAAAAGATCAATGACGGAGCAGACTCTAGAGCCAGATGATGGTGTTTGGGTCATCTGTACTTTGGAGTCTCCTTGCCAGAACTGAAATGAGAATCTTCCGTGAGCACATCCAAACGCAGTTGATTTGTCTAAAATCTTTCCATCTTTGTCTGGTTTTAGATTCCTTCCGCTCCTGGAGATGGCCCTATGCTGATGGAATGGTAGCTAATGAGCTCTTTTAGTCGCTGTTAATTAGTAAGCATCTATTAAACGTAAAAACCGTGTCCTCCAGAAAACTTTTTGGGAGGTACTCCACCCACCCCAGTCATTCCCTTACTTGTCCCCTCCAGTAGCACTAACTGTATGTGACATCCACTGCCACATGGCCATCAGTGCTCAGCGAGTGTTCACCACTGTGTCCTCAGGTGGCTCTGCAAAGGAGGAGATGCCACTGTACAGACTGGGGAGGCCTTCTGAGGCTAAACTGAGGCAGGGTACCTGGGACTGTATGTGAGGGCAACATGGGAACTAAAGGGGGCCCAGGCTGTGGGGTAAAAAAGATTGTCCATGTGTGACATGTCGCCCTCTCACCCCAGGCCTAATATGTACTGCATCAGGCTGAGCTAGGCGACTCACCCTCAGATAAGGGCTTGCCTTGCCCTGGCAGCACTGGTCTCTGTCCCAGCACCTCCCTATTACACCAGGAACTGGTTGGGCCACCTGAACCTCATTGTAGAGAAGGTTGCTTCATCAGGCTCTTTTGTCATTTTGAGGTGATCCAAATCCCAAGCTAGGGGTGGGGTGTGTGTTGGGAAGAGCTCACTGAACTGAAGTAGACCCTCAAAGTTCAGAATAGGGAGATTTATCTCCAGTTGGCTAGCTGTAAGACTTGATTTTGTTTCCTTTATGTTTCTCTATTCCTTGCCTTCTTAGGCCAAGACAATAATTTCTCTGAATATCCAAGAGTAAAAGATGGGCAGCTGAATGATGGGAAGGATCCAGGCCCCAAAGAGAAATGTGTACAGCTTGGCAGAGGATGCTTGAATATGAATTCTAACACAGCAAGGTTGGGTGTCCCTGAATTCTGTAAAAGGTATGGTGCTAGGGCGATAGAAGCTATTGTGCTTGATCTAAGGAACTTAATATTCTAAGGGGAAACAAGAGAAAACAAGTTACTCTAGGTACAATGTCAGGGAGATACCAATGAATTGATACAGCAATATTGAGAGGGGGAAGGTGTGCAAAATGCGTGATGGGAGAAATCAGGGAAGCTTCACTCAATGTGAGCACGGGGTCCAAAGAACTAAAGATGAGAGAAGGACATTGGAGGAACAAGAAACAGCATGGCCAGATGACTAGAAGAGAAAAAGGAGTCTATTCGCTGAGGAGTCCAGTTTGGCCAGAATGTGATATATTTACAAAGAAAGTAAAAGAAGAAAGCAGACAGGTAGATTGAATCCAAGTATGGAAGGCTTTAGTACCAGCATGAGAACTTCGGACAGGTTCGGTAGCATGGGGGAAAAGAGCCTGAAATACTGGAGAAATGAATAATATTTTTAAAAAGAAGCAAAGACAAAAGGAGAGGTCTCAGGGTGCCACTGCCAGTCTCTTGGAGGGACAGGTCCAACCTGTCTCCATCCCATCCGCATTTACATGAAGAGGTCCATTTGCAGTCTTACCTTCCAAAAGCCTGGGGCAGAATGTGAATTGGGAAATCGAAGGCAAGCGGGGAACAGTCCCTACCTACACCTCCCAGAGCCTCAGGGGTGGGTGACATGATCTGGGGGTGAGTCAGTGGGGTGGGGACCCCACTTCTGTTCATATCTACCACGTTGGGAATATAAAGGGCAACTGATGAGGCCCCGCCTCAGAGCACCCCAAACTTGACACCATGAAGATCCCAGTCCTTCCTACCGTGGCTCTCCTCTCCCTGCTGGTGCTCCACTCTGCCCAGGGAGCAGCCCTAGAGAGTCGCGAGGTGAGTGTCTCATCTGTGCTTTTATTATGCCTGTCATGTGCCTACCCCTCAGTTTATTTATCTTCTATCCGTTACTGGAGAAGTGGCTTTATTTCAGATATAGTCAGGGGCTGAATGAGAAGTTGGGGCTCAGAGGAAGGGAGGAAAGGAGGAAGGGCACAGAACATTCCTGGGCAGACACGTAGGGTCATGGATACATGTATTTCTGGAAGTGACGGTGAAGTGTAGGTGGAGACTAGGTTACGGATCCTGGGAAGAAGCAAGAGCTGAGGTAGGTTTTCTGGGTTCAGCCTAATCCTTGCTTCTGCTGTTTCCCTATGAATAGCTTCCAGGCAGCTGAGGGCTTCCTACTACCTCTGGAGCCTAGGCCACAGCAAGACTCCTTATGATCTTTGATCTAGTCCCCAGGCACAAGGACTCCTGGGCTCCTTCCTATTTCTCTCCTAAGACGGGGAATGGTGCACATTCTGGATTTAAGTATCTAACACAAGGATCTCAGACTCAACTGATGAGGCTCTGAGCAAGTGGTGCGGATGAGCAAGGGGGCTGTTTGGGTCTCAGAGGAAGGGGAGCAAAGGAGCCCAATCGAAAGGCAGGCAGTATCAATTCCATCTGACTGCTGCTAAGTGGGAAAATGTGGCCATTGTGGTCAGGGTTAAAATTTTCAGGAAGCAGTAGAAATCTGGATTTATGAATTCTCACTATTTAAAAATGTTTAGTTCAAACTGGGAAACAAACTTGCCAAGCCACTATGAGAGCTAAGCATTTAGTCTAGCCTGGGTTCTATGTACTTGTGACCGTTTGCAGTGAGGAAGGAATGAAGAAGCTGCTGAGATGGGATGCAAGGAGGAGGGAAAGGGAGATTACAGCACTGCTGGCAGTAAAGTCACATAGCAAACTAGCCCCCGCCAATTAAATGCAGGCAGCTCACCTCAGCAGCTTGGCTCCCACCTGCACGCTAATCTTCCCCACCCAGCTATATGGGTTAAGCATGGGTGTTTCTAGAACACCTCAAATCTATGACTCTTGGAATTAAGTCAACTGCAGAACAATACTAGCTAGTTTTGCCTGGGAGGTGTCCTCTTTTCTCCACCCTCTCCCCCACCTGCTTCCTATATGGATGTAGAACTGGGTTTGGAACATCTCTCTTACACACTCCACGCTCCAGCCCTTCCTCTCCCACTTCTGCCAACGACGTGCATCACTAGAACAGAAGGGCGGCTTACCTGAGGCCCCACGGTGGACAAGGTGGGGTTGGCAGGGTGCCACGTGGGTGAGGCCCACACTACAAAACCATTTGCCTTTTTCTTTCTCCTTTTCCAGGAAGACACTACCATTGCTAATTATGCATTAGGATCAGAGGTAAATATTCTGTTTTCCCACATCCCGGCTATGAATGTACCCGCTACCTCTGTGCTCCTGAGCAACTTCTTAACACTTTGCTTTTTTGCCTAGGCCTTTAACAACCAGTTCCTGAATCTTGGCAAATGGAAAAATGTGAGTACAATTGCTTAGTGCTGGACCCAAACTATTTACTTTATAAAGGAGATGAACAGCTTGGAAAGCTGCCCCAGTCCTTTTCCAGAGGGTTGGGACTAACCTCTGTCTTTTCCTGGAACTGATCTCATTCTGGCCTTTCTTTTTGCGTAGAATTTCAACCCTGAAGAATTCATGAACTGGCATGCCATCATGGATGTAAGTCCCTGGGTGCCCCTTCCTCTTCTTGTTTTATGGCAAAGCAGGGCTCATTTTAGACCTGTCGGCTCATTCTTGAGTTCTAAGAGGCAGTAACTGCACTGGCTGGGTGCTGTCCAATGCGTTGGCAATCAAAGAAAGAGTCCTCAGGAGGTTGTCACAGCTACACTCTATTTTCCTAAGGCAGTCAAGGAACAGAGCCACAGAAGGAGATCTGAAAGAGGAAGACTTTAGTCAAATTTAATTTGAATCTGCTTACCCTTTACGAAGAAACAGACCCACCCAAACTTAGGAGGCTGAGTCAGTGACAGAACTGGAACGGAGCTTGCGTCTCATGACTGCACCTGATTTTCTATGTGACCTCAAGCAGATGTCTTCAGTTATGGGAGCTTCACTTTCCTCATCTTTGATGTGGGGAGGATGACAGTGCCCACTTCGAAAGGTTGCTGCAGAGCAGTTAGTGTAAGACAGACATAGAATATCGGCTCTGACTGCATTGATGAAGAAACAGCACCATGAGTACCTTGCGAGGTTCCTTTGTGAATGCCTCCAGATCCGTGCTCACATGGCCTCTTCTTTTTTTCTTTTAGTTCATCAAAAGGTCCCTTCCTTTCTTGAACTGGGACGCCTTTCCTAAGGTAAGAGTGGTGTCCATCACGATGACAAGGGAGGGTGTATGGGACGAGGCAGAGGACCTGGGAGGAAGAGTGACAGTGAAAGAAGCCCTCTTCTCATCAAAGCTAAGGGAGATCTTAGCCACTGTATTCAGAGAATAAAAACTTAGATGACTCCAGACATTCTTCACCATCAATGTCCCACTCTACACTGGCTTCCCTGTGGGGACTCCAGCACCCAGGGGCCCCCAGTCTGACCACAGCCCCTCTCCCTCCAGCTGAAAGGACTGAGGAGTGCAGTTCCTGATGCCCAGTGACCATTCTCTTCAAGACCCAGGACTGCTGACCCTCACTGGAAGGATCTCACTGAAAAATCTGATTCCTAGCCCACAGTAACTCTTTCTGGGTTCAACACACTAATAAAATACTTTCCACCCAAGGAGCTCCTTTTGCTTTTCTTTTCTTTCTTCTTTTATTTTTTTGATTTTGAGACAGAATCTCACTGTGTAGCCCAGGCTGGCTTCACACTCATAGCGATCTTCTTGCCTCAGCCTCTCAAGTGCTGGGATTACAGGTGTGCACCACCACGCCTGGCTCCAAACAGCTCCTCAATCTTCTGTGATGGACATTGTTTCTGTCCCTCTCCTACTGGGCTCAAGAATTAAGGTTGGTGGGCAGATATCTTGAATTCTGAGAGAAGACTTAAGTAGGGAGATAGGAGGAAATACTGAGGATATACTGTTACTAAACTAGGTCCATTTTGCTTGACATGTAGTATGCCAATCACAGAAGTGACAAGTTTCATAAGCGTTAATCATGTGGAGGGAGGGATAAGTGACAAATCTGCCTCCCCATGATTATCAGAGTGTAGGGGTATTTATGGGATAAATAAAAGGGTGGTCTGGAGTGGGCGGAAAGGTAACTGGTGGCAAGGAAAGGTGAAGGGGTCAGTAGTCTGTGTATGCCTAAGCAGATTCCATTGCTCTGCATAAGGCAAGTATTCAGAAAATGACATGTTAGCATGATCTGTGGGTAGCTTTTGGCTTTCTAATGTCAAAAGTCACTCATTAGACACTTCTGCAGGCCCACATAAGGGGGCTGGTGGCTTCAACTGGTATGCATTATAGTAGGATAGTAGGCTGTCTCCACAGTTTTAAAACATACCCCTCCAAAAAGACCCTTCAAACAATCATTACCAGGTGGACATGCATCAAAGGCGTTGTCTACAGAAAGCCAGCAGTGGTCTACTACTTTGTTTCTTTATTCCTTATGTATTTATTTAGTTTTTGGTTTTTTGAGACAGGGTCTTGCTAAGTGTAGTTCAGGCTGGTCCTGAACTCACTATGTAGCACAGGCTGGCCTTGAGGTGATCCTCCTGCCTCAGCCTCCTGAGTGCTGAGATTATAGGTGTGCACCACACCAGGCTTATTACTTTATTATTTAGCTAAGGGATATCTAAAATCTGTAACGAGAGGCTGGGGATTTAGCTCAGTGGCACAGTGCCTGCCTGGTAAGCGTGAGGTCATGAGTTCAATTCCCAGTACCAGAAAAAAAATATAAAATAAAATCTGCAATGAAAGCAAGTAAGTACTATTTCCCTGAAAATAAGACCTAGCTGGAAAATAATCAGCCTTGAAAACTAGAGATCAAAAATGCCAGCCTCAATCAGCCTATCCTTGCCTTACCTGCCTTACAGAGTAGCCACCAAGCAAGAGAATAGTGATGGCAGGATGACAGTGATAGCAAGATGCCCAAGGGATCAAACCTCCTCCCTGACCTCCCTCCCACCTGATTTCTTCTGTGATGGAAATTTTACATAACAGAGCTATCTGGAATCGAAGATTCAAGACCCAGCTAAATCATATGAGCTCATCTGAAATCCTTTTTAAAAATTCGGTATTTCATACACATGGTGGGTTAACTAATGGTCAACTTGTAACACCAAGCTGAATTGAATCAGCATGGTGCTGAGTGTGGAGGGCCCATCTGAAGATTGTTGTCAACAGCATAAAAAGAAATTGGAGGGGAAGATGGTGTGCTGCTGATTCTCCTGGAAAAGCTTTTTGTGCTGTTCTCATCGCTGGAGGAGCTTGGGTCCTTGCTGTCGCTCAGGATGGCTACGGTTCCCTTTGGTGGAGCTCTGGTCCTTAATTGGAGCATTGCTTCCTGCCTCCAGTGCAGAGCCCTCAGCCTGCTGGCACAGATCCTTCATCCTGCTGACACAGATTTTCTAACTTCTACTACTGACCTTTGGGCCTTTCCACTGCAGGGCCTTGATACAGACTTGCGTGAGACTTTGTCATGGGGCTCTAGGCCTCCAGTTGGACTTGTGGAAGACATTGTCATGGGCTCTAGGTCTTCAGTTGGACTCATGCAGGACACTGCCTTGGGATCCAGGCCTTCACCTGGATTCTTTGGGTGTCTAGTTTGTGGACAGATCTTTTGCACTTTTTTGTATTTGACTCTGGGTGAATGTTATAAAATAATAATATAAATTATGTGTCTTGCAAATGCTGACTACAACAATATATAAGGAAAACTAGTGGTGTGACTCTGGGCCTTCCTAGGCCTCCATTTCTTTGTGAAACAAATGAAGAAATAGTTCAGAGTGACAATAACTACCCTGTGGAGTCATGAATGAAAGTCAAGTGACTTAGGTATGTAAAGCTCCTTGCACAGGCCCAGGTATAGAGTACATTCTCAACAAATGCTTATTTCCCCAGTTTCAATAGAGAGCTGCCCCAGTGACCCAGATTCATCCACTCGTTCACCCAGCCAGCCACTAACTGCAAAGATCTTGAAGTATGGAATGGATTCGATTTTGGTTCCTGCAGATGTATTCTGTACTGTCTGCTCCTTGCACTTAAAATGCTGAATTGGGATTATCTCTCGAAAAAAAGAACGGGAAAATCAAAGAATAATGGACCCGCAATTGGCTTCAAGTCAAGTGGCAGTTACCAACTTTACATAGGACATGGCTACCACCTGGCAAGTTTTACTTATTTACATTGCCTTTTGGCTTTTATAAGCAACTGGTCTGCAAACTAGTATACACCGTAATTAAGGAAGTGAGCCATAAGGGAAGCTAAACTTGATTCCTGCTTTCAGGAGTTTATAGGCCAGATGAGAAAGACACGTAAGTGTTGGTCATGCTATTCCATCTGGTTAACTAACAGTAATACAGAGAGGACCTAAAATTGGGGTTGTAACAAGGACTCAGAGGCTACTTTCACTGAAATGCACTGACTCTTCACTTGGGCCGCACAAGCCTGACGGGTAAACACAGGATAAAACCTAGGTATCTTTGCCTCCATTCTGCATCTGTCTCCTTTGTTCTAAGTCATTTTCTCCTGCAGTCACTTTACATTTCAGGAACAGGTCTGATCAATCAGCATGTCGTGTTCCCACCCCTGGCAACACCGCCTTTCCTGTCAGGGGCCCCCATCCCTCACCCCACCACGACCACCCCCGAGCAAACGATCAGGCATACCACAGTTTGATCAAGGCTGCCTGGCGATGCATACTTCCAGCCTCCTTTTCCTACCTAATTTGGGAGCTCACGTCAGTAGCCCTGAAGACAGGGCTGACAACCCCCGACTCCCTCCTTGCCTTCCCAATATAGCTATGTTGAAAATTTTCCTTTTCTGCCTTTCAACATCACCTTTCCCATTTGTTTCTGGGGTGAGTGGTCAGAACTGATTCACTGAAACTGCCCAAAGGGTCCCTCTGGCCTAGAACTCCAGTACCAGAGTGACCAGCAGAGAAGAAACGATTGGAGACTGGTCCAATTAAACTGAGAAAATGTACTAAACAAAGACTGACCAATCTCAAGTCGGGTGATAGAAAGTGGAGGACAGGATGAAGGGGCAAGGTCCTTAAGAGACAATTATTGACTGACCAGATTTTAGAGGTGCACTAAAGGAGCCTAAAAGGCTGTTGACCAACCCAAACTCAGAAGCTAGAAAAATAAAAAAGGACTTTATTTGGGGTCTTAGAAACTGTAATTCAATACACATGGGTTCAGACAGCTTTGCATCAGTTGTGAGGAAGGCAGGAAAAGGGGAGTTCGTATGTTGAGAAGAAATGTCAGTTGCCAGGTATGGTGGTGCACATCTGTAATCCCACCACTTGGGAGGCTGAGGCAGGGGGATCACTGAAACTTTAAGGCCAGCTTGGGTTACATAGTAAGTTCAAGGCCAGCCTAAACTACACAGTGAGACCCTGTCTTCCAAAAAATAAGACAAAAACACATACAAAAAAGGAAAGAAAAGAAAAAAGAGAAAAGAAAAAGAAAGGAAAGGAAAGGGAAGGGAAGAAAAGAGAAGAGTAGAGAAGAGAAGAAAAGGAAAGGAAAGGAAAGGAAAGGAAAGGAAAGGAAAGGAAAGGAAAGGAAAGGAAAGGAAAGGAAAGGAAAGGAAAGGAAAGGAAAGAAGAAAAGAAAAAAGAAAAGAAAAGAAAAGAAAAGAAAAGAAAAGATGCTACTTAGGTGACCTAAAGAGGACAAAGAAAACAGTGTAAGTATAAACAGAATGGAAATGTCCATGAAACAAGTCTCATAAGTGTGTGAGATGCACCTTGAGGCCCTGTGGACAGTGCCATTGTCCAGTTGGTTAGGTCCTTCCAGATGCCTGCAGTTGAAGATGGTGGTGGCCAAAGTTCACATTCCAGATAGGAGCTGGAACCCTGCATAAATCCTACTTCCCTAATAACCTACCAGCTCCATTTGGAGATGCTCTTTCAATATTCTCTCCCAGTAATTTTCCTAAGGACTAAGAGTCATCAAACATAAGAGTATACCTGAGATAAAGCAGTAGTTCTGAAAGTGTCGTCCTCAAACCATTGGGATCATCTGGGAACTTAAAAGAAATGCAAGCTGTTGGGCCCCAGCCCCCAGATCTATGAAGTCAGAAATTGGGGGTAGGACCCAGAAATTTGTTTTAACAAGCTCTCCAGGTAAGTCTGATGTGCTACAGCTTGAAAACCACTGAAAAAGGAAAAGTGAGAGAAATTTAACCCCAAATTCAGGGTAGTAGTTACCTCTAGGGGAGAGATCCCCATGTGATAAAGGAGTGGCATGTGGGGGACTAGGGACTGACAAAAGGCTTCTACCATACAATGCAACACCTCTTCCTTAAATATAGTCAGCTTTCTGTGTCCGTGAGTTCTGCATCCATGAATTCAACCAACTGCAGATCAAAAACTGTGAAAAAACCCTCACCTGCACTGAACACATACAGACTTTTTTCCTTGTCATTATTTGAAGATATCAATATGTAATACAATAAGCATTGTTAATTCCCTACCACTCTGTTTGTAACTCTGTAATGTCTGTACTGATCCTTTGCTATTTTGTAAAACGTTGTCAATCTGTTAGTATTTTCCTCCTTTTATTTCTAAAATAAAAAATAAAATAAAATAAAGTATATGGGGGGCTGTGCATGGGTTACATACAAACCCTGTGCCATTTTACACAGCAGACTTGCGTATCTGAGGATTTTGTTGTCTGCACCCAACACCCCACAGGAAACTGAAGAACAAGTATATATACAATTTATACACACCTGTGCATGCTGTTTTTCACATTACTATATTACTACTACTACTATTACCACTACTACTAGTAGTACTACTATTACTACTGCCACATTATTTTTGCCATACCAGGGACTGAACCCAGGGCCACATTGTTTTTCCCATACTGGGGATTGAACCCAGGGCCTTTGCACTGAGCTATATTCCCAGCCCTTTACAGAAATGCAGTGACACGATTCAGAAAATGCAACAAACGTAAGACAGGGTAGCTGAGCTCACTGTCAAATGGCCCATGTAGAAGAAGATACCAATAGGTAGCCACACTTCCTTGTATACTTTATGCAAACAACAGATATATCTTCTGTGGACACTATACCACTTGTTGTATAAGATGTAGAGGTATCTGCTGAGATATGAAACAGTCTTCAAGACATAATAAAATGAGAAGGTGGCAGAGCCATATGTTGCCAGCAGTTAAAGAAAGACATGACATAAATATGCACTCTTAATGCATATAGTATTTAGAATAAAACTCAAGAAACAGCAATGATCATCACTAGGGAGTGACGTATTTCCAACCTGTATCCCTTTATGAAAAATTTTTTTTCTTTACAATGTTCACATTATATATTCAAAAGAATAAGTTAAAAACTAAAACTCCTTACCAAAGCAAACACACAAGAAATTCTTTTCATTTTAGGACTGGCTGAATAGGTACTTCTTCCTGAATGACTAAAATAAATTGCTCACATTTACCATATCCTTTGCTTCTCAAAGTGAGGTCTGTGGATCGGAAGCAAGAACATCGTTTGGTGCTTGCCTGTTAGAAATGCAGAATCTCAGCTGATCAATCTGAATATGTATTTTAACTAGACTCTCAGATTATTCACATGCACAATGCAGTTTGAGAAGCACTGCCCTTGGCATTATAAATTCTAAACAAAATCCCTTCAAGGAGCCTCTGATCCACTGAAGATGAAGAAAGTGCATGGGGAGAAAAAGCTGGATGTTTGGAAAGACATGTTCAAATCCAACAGAAGGGCGGAATTACTTTTGAATCAGTATGTTAAAAAACAGGGAATAGCTTTTGAGCTGGGTGCTCATAAAGAGACTAAAAACCAAAACCAAGTTCACTGATTACCTTTGGAGGCCACAGGGAACAAACTCATTGTGAAAATTAATAAAGGGAATAAATCAAGCTTTTTTCATTTTTCCTGGATAAATTGTACCTTGGGATAAACAAATAGTTTTTATATGAGAGTTTAAGTCAATAAATGCAAAAGAGATAATAGAATTATAATATGACCAATGTTCAAGACTTAATAAAATAATGGATCTAGACTAGCATCTATATGGGAGCAAAAATTTTTTTTCTACCCTTCTGGTTTCAGTAACTATGGCATGCACATGAACTGACGAAAGATAGATTAACAGGAGGAAAGGTTTGACACATAGGTGCTTCACAGAAAAGAAGTGAAAACCTAAAAGAAGTGGTTAGGCTTGAGAGTTTATATACCATTTTAACAAAGGGTGATACATTGTGGTAAAATGGCCAAATGAAGGAAAAGGGGTTTGGACTGCTAGGAGCAGTAAATTGTGGGGTGGGAACACCAATGGGAGATAAGGGTTGTCTATGTAGACTGAGTATCCAGTGATAAGAGTCTTTTCTTGCTGGTGGGGGAGGCATCTTCACAAACGGAAAATTAAGTCCTTGCTTTTAGGTAGAAAGGAGGAGGGAAAAGAGTTACCCCTGGGTCTGCTGTTTCTTAACTGCCTTCAGCTCAGAAAAATTCTTATGCCAAAATGGCATATTTTGGAGTGATATTTTTTCTTTTTCTTACCTCTTTTCTTTTGCAATAGTAGGGACTGAACTCAGGGACCTGCACGTGCTAGGCAAGTGCTCTACCACTAAGCTATGGCTGCAGCCCTTTTTATTACACACAAAAATTTTTTTTTGCCAGGGCCAGCTTCAAACTCACCATCCTCCTACTTCAGTCTCCCTGGTAGCTGGGATTACAACTGTGAAACACCTATGTGTGCTGCCACACTCAGCTTGAAATAGCAGACTCAGATCCTTTTCACATCAATGCCTGCTAAAATCACCAAATGAAATGCTACTGGAGAGCTTTAGTGAGCTAGACTGACACTCCATGAACCCACGGATCTACCCAATGCTGAAAGAGAGTAAGGAGACATACTTCCTCATATCTGGTGCAACAGGAAGTATGGAGCATTGCCAAAATCACCCCTGTACCTGAGTAAGCCTTTACAATCTAGATATAACTACCAGTTTTTAGGAAATAGGGTGCAGAGAAATGTGATAAAGGATTATGTGGGGAATAAATTAACAAAACCCACAGCATTTCCCATGAGAAATCCCAGAGCACTGATGACCCAGTTTTTTCAACAAAAACAATGTAGAAAGTGGGGGTGGGGTGGGGACTTAACGATAAAAACCAATTTAAGGAGCGGAGCATATCATTTACACATAATATACAAATCTTTTCTGTGTCATGAGTGGAAGAAATCAACTGGAAAAGAAAAAGATTTATGAGATGGTGAAGAAAATTTGAATAACAACAGACTGATATTGAGAAATTCTTAAGTTTTAGATCTTAAGATGTTACTGTAGTTACATTTAAACAGTCTCTGCTTTAGAGACAGATAATGATGAATATACAAATGAAATGATAAATAATATAGTAGGGTGAGTAGGTTGGGGTACATAGGAAATATGGTTGGTAATTACAAAGCTAAAAGAGACAGGAGAGTTCATTACACTAGCCTTTTCATTTTGTATATTTTGAAATTTTCTATAGTAAATTTTTGTTAATTTTTCAAAAAACATGAAGTATGCTTTTGGAGTAGGGAGAGGAAGGAGAGCTGGCAGTGAGGACGCGGAAGAGGAACACTGCAATTCAGCTTGGCCGTGGTGTAGGCGCTGAAGGCTGGAACGCAGATTGGATCAGATGATGGCGCTCCATGAATGCAAGGCTGGGAAATTTCCACTTGACCCTGTGGTCGGTGAAGAGTCCTGCAGGTTGTAGCCACCACAGTCAGAACAACAACAGCCATGCTTGTTTGGTCCTTATCATAAGCCAGGCGTCATGCCAAGGGCTGCACATCCGTTATCTCAGTTGAACGACATAATAGCTCTATTACATTGGCATCACTATTTCTACCCTATAAATCAAAGAAACTGATTCTCAGAGAGATGAAGTCATCTGTCCATGCTCACACAGCCAGTACCTGGCAGAGCTAGGATTAAACTCATGCCTCTGACATTAGCCCCTGGTTAACTGGAATAGTTCTGGTGTCACTTGCTTTCTAACTTGGAGTTTCATGTCATACTTTGAAAGAAATGTTTTCGTTCTTCCAAAAACTGCTGAGGACAACAGGCAACTGCTGAAGGCATTCAAGGGAGTGTAACGTGAACTCAATTCTTTCCATGTTTCGGTTCACAAACCGAATTGGATGAGAACCAAATTAAATTTCCCCATAGAGTTACCATTGAACCCACTGAACCTGATTTGACCAATTCGGTTTGCAACCAGCATCATGGAAAGAATTAAGTTTCTGAACTGAGGTATCACCGAACTGAGGTATCACATGATCTGCAGCTGGCCACTCTACCAAGGCTTCAGTTTCCTCATTTGTAAAGTGATAATCATATCAATATTTTCATAGGGATTAAAAAACCTCAATAAATGTTAGTCTAGTTTTATTCCTATTAACAGTAGTAGCTGTCATTACCATGCTATATTACTGCAGTCAGTGCATGACCCAGGTAGATTCCTAGAGTACTAATATTTGCAACTGTTTGCTCTCTTCTGACAGGTGAAGAAACTGAGGCTCAGAAAGGTAAAGTGGCTTTCCTAAGGGAACCCAGAGAATATATTAAGTATTTTACATTCATATCATTTCATTCTTAATGACTAAATGAAGTACTACCGTATTACTGTGTCCGTTTTACAGAAAGGAAAATAAAACTCAAAGGGGCAAAATCATAGCTAAGCTTAACTTTCCGTTACTGAAGTTTCTCATCAGATTCTTGAATGACAAAATCAAAACTGAGGTACAAAGTTGTAGATCAGTGTACTCCCTCAAATGCCATCTCAGGGACCCATGGGGGAGAAACTCTTTATGTAGGCAAGGAGGCAAGTGCACCAGCAATGGGGCAGTAGCTTAAATCTGGAGACTACCTACATGTCCATCAATAAAAGAGCAGATAAATGAAATAGTGTATATCCATACAGTGGAATGGAAGGTACCTAGCAGTGAAAATGAATGTTTCCTAGTGTGCTTGAATGCCTGGGTTCAGTTCCAACCACCCCCATCCTACCCACTATGTGAAATGATTTATGTAAAGCTTAAAAACATACACAGAAATACTATATGTTTGTTTGTGGTACATCCATTGCAGTAAACGTGTAGAAACGGATGGGAAAGACCCTCCACTCACTTAAGGATTTTGCTACCTCTGGGAAAGGAAGAAAATGAGATAAAGAAAGGTGCAATTAGGGTTTTCATTCTATCCAAATCATTTTATTTCTTAAAACAAGCCTAGAGCTATGCTAATTCATGTTGGGGGATGTATTCACGAGACTGGATAATATGATCTGTCATGTTTTTAAGTGTGTTTGAAATAGTGCATAACATAATATTTTAAAACAACAATAGCTTAGGTTCAAACTGCCCAAAGCCATTCAGCTACACACAAGATTCCAGAGCTGCTCTTCTGCCTACCTCTGAAACACCAGCCCCTTAAAGAGCCTGGTTTGCCTAGTTATAAGCCTTACAACTGGGGCATGTGGGAGGAGTCCAAGAACTGTGACAGGGTGAATGCTTTCAATGCTCCTGAGAATTGAACAGAAAAGCTGCCACTCCTGATGACTCCTCTCCCATGCAAACCTCTCACTGCATTTCCTGACAGCCAAACGATACGCCTACAATGTTTCTGTGAGCTGTTCTTCCAAACCAGGATCAACACAAACAAACAAAAAGTCCCCAGGCTTCTTCCACTAGCAGACCCCTCACTTCCCCCAGGATGTGACCCTGAGTCTTTCCCAGGCTGGTGACCTGAGGTAGTGTTCTTTAGTGCTAGCCCCCAACCATCACTGACCTTTTCCACATGTACTCTCCTACCACCTAGGTGCTCCACCAGCCGTGGGATATCCATCTACTCACACCAGGAACCCTAAAAAACTCCTTTTATATTAAATCAGATCATGTCACATCCTTACTTTCACCCTTCCCATATTTTCCGCACCTTGGCACGGGCCTTATCGCCTGTGTCCTCTTGCTCCTTTACTCCCTTTTCTTCAGCCACCCAGCCTCTTCAAACAGGGCAAGCTCGTTCCCTCTGCCTCCTTCTCTCCTGGCTCCCTCACTTTATTCAGGTATCTACAGAGATGATACTTCCTCAGGGAGACCTTCCTAGTCTGACTACCTAGATTATAGTTTCACTGGTCCTTTTGATCTTCTAGCCCCACTCTCTTTTACCCATAGCCGGAATCCTCCCCACTAGGACAAACCTCACTCCCCCTACATGTAATCACTCACTCCCAATATGACATCAGGGATGAGCCTGGAAGTTCTTCCAGCACTAATAGTTCCACAAGAACATCTCTCAGGGGGCCCTCCAATCATCACAGATCTCTCTTATAGCTTATCATTAGGGTAGCTCTGCTCTCTGATTCCTAATAGAACATCTGGGACCCCTCATGCATGGAAGCAGGAGCTAAGAAGGCTAATTTTTCAATCGCCCAGTTATCTTGAAATGAGTTTGTTCAGTGAGATACATAGCCAGGCTAACTAGATGAAGACTAAGGTCTTATTCACTGTACAGCTTAAAAAGTTATGTCCCACTATCAGATCAGCTGGTTATTTCTTATAAAACAAATCATCTGCAAAACTATGTTGCTCTGGGTATATTTTTGTATAACTCATTCAATGTAAATATTTACAACGTGGCACAACTTTCATAACAATTTTTCTTTGGTATCTATTTATTTCTCAATAGACATTGATAAAAACCTCCCAAGCCCTCACTTGACCTCAGAGATGCCTTATTCAGCCCCTCCCCGTAAAGCCCTGCCTGAGAATATTCCTTTCCACCTGAGGCCCAAACTCGTAGTTCTTATTCTCTCTGAAGAAGACCATTTGCAATTCCAACCTGGCTTCCAACTCCAGTGGAAGTGGAAATTTACCTCTTATTTCCCTGGCTTGGTGGCTGCGCAGGATCCTGAGCTTCATGACCCAGCTCCGTCTTCCCTTCAAAAACCAGGATCACTTCAACTCCTGACATTTACACCCCGCACTTCCTGTCTTTCCAGAGTACTTCCTGTCAGAATGCACAGGCGCGCTGTGGCTCCAGACCACCTTGGCTTTTTGCTCTTCTCTTCCCTTAAGACTGGCTTGCTTGTCCCAGGCTGTCCCGCTGACTGTTTATCACATGTTATTTGGTTGCAAGAGACTCACTGGAAGGCACCTTGCCTTGTCGCTGAGGGACCATCCCCATTATCTTTTAAAACATTTTTTTAAGAAAATTTTATTAGTATGTATTTATAGTACGTAATGCTTACATTCATCGTGGGTCCCTCCCCGCACCTTCTGTCAATGCAGACCCTGAACGGCCATGCACACTGAGACAGTACAGAAAAGTCAGGAAAGCTGAGGTGCACTGTGGGGATTGAGCTTCAGTCCTGAAGCTGGAGCCCGTGAATCTCCAAACTTTGAGGCAGGCCCTGAGCTCCTCAAAACCCAGAATATGAACAATCGAACTCTCTCTCTCCCTATTTCTCTCTCTCTCAATTTCTCTCTTGCTCTCTCTGCACGCGCCTACACACGTGGGTGGGGGTCCTGCATCAATTATGTGTTGAGACAGTGATACTATGAACATGTTGGATTAAAGTATGTCATTCTTTTTATTTTTAAATTCTTTTTATTTCTATGTGTTTATTAGACAAAAAAATTTAAATAATTTTTGTTATATTTCTATCAGACCATGCTGAGGTTGACACAAGGATGCACTGTGAAATTCTTAACTGGTACATAATAAATGTCTGATAAAATCTGCAAATGTATTTTTAGAGATTGCTTCCCTGTGAAAAGCTGTCCACCGTTAATTGGAGCTCATCTCTAACTGTGGAGATAGGCAATAAAGTGAACACAAAAAATAGGAACTTTCAGATCGTGATAAATAGGTGCTGTAAAGGAAACAGAGCAAGGGCAGAGGAACTGCAGGAATTGGCAATGTCTGTTAATGAAGGTGACAGGGAGACCCCTCTGAGCTTGTAGCCTTTTAGCTGAGACCTGAGTGTCTGAAGGAGCCAGCTCCAGACAGCTTGGGGCAGGAGCTCCAGGCAGAAGGAATAACCCCTGCACAAGCCCCAAGGCAGGAATAAAGGGACTATAAATGTTTTTTAAAATTAATTTTATTGGTACATTTTAGATGTACATAATAGCATTCATTATATTCATCATAGAGAATTTGTACCTGTACATGATATATCCTGATTCTTCTTTTATCTCCAATTCTTTCCTCTCCCTTCAATCCCTCATCCCCTTCTTATTTATGAAAGCTTTCTTTCCATTTTTTCCTTCTATTTTCTTTTTTTCTTTTCCCTTCCTTCCTCCCCCCTCCCTGTTCTTCTTCCCATTTGAATATTTTCTTCCTATTTCACAATGTCAATTGTACATTTTGGTCCTTATTTACCCTTTTGGTTTCTCACACTGGATAAACAATGCAGTATTTAAACATACATATTTAAATATATGTATCTGATTTCACTTAAGAGTAAGTCTCAAGGTGCATCCACTTAGCTAGAAATGTCTCAAGCGTATTGTTCTTTATGGCAGAGTAGTACTCCATTGTATAAAAAACCACATCTTTATCCATTCATCAGTTGATGGGCATTTGGGCTGTTTCCAAGATTTAGGTATTACAAACTGCACTCTTATAAACATGGGTAAGCACCTATCGATGTGATATGACGCTTTTAATTCTTTCAGGAAGACAGCAAGAAAAAGAATAACTGGGTCAAATGGAACCGCTGGTTTTAGTTTTTTGAAGAATCTCCACATTGATTTCCACAGTGGTTGTACTAGTCTCCACTCCCACCAACAGTGGAGAAGGGTTCCTTTTCCCCCAAATCCCTACCAGCATTTGTTATTGGTTGATTTATTGAAAATAGCCCTTCTTTCTGGAGTGAAATGGAACCTCATTGTTAAAACTAACTTGCATCTCTCAAATGACCAGTGATGTTGAACATTTTAAAATGTATTTCTTTGCTGCTTCTATTTCTTAATCTGAGGGGTGTCTGTTATTTCAGATGCCCACTTTTGGTCTTTAAATCGAGGAGGTCTGGTTTTTTCTTTTTTTTTAGTTCTTTGTATATTCTAAATATTAGTCCTTTGAGGAACAGCTGGCAAAAATTTTTCCCACTCTATGAGTTGTCTCTGCATTCTGCTAGTGGCTTCTTTTGCTGTGAAAAACTTTTTAAAAAGATGAGATCTCAGTTGTTGATTCTTTGTAGTATTTACTGTCCAATTGGCATTTCATTCATAAGGTCTTTGCCTACACATTCAAGAGTTCTACCTGTTGTATCTTCCAGCAGATTAAGTGTTTCTGTTTTAATATTTAGGTCTTTGATCCGTTTAGATTTTAGTTTAGTGTATGGTGAGAGATATGAGTCTAGTTTTAATATTTGGCATGTGGAAAGGCAGTTTTCCCAGCACCATTTATTAAAGAGGCTATCTTTCTTTGAGGATGTTTGGCCTCTTTATCAAAGATAAGGTGCCTGGCTATATTTGGAGCTGTTTCTGCATCTTCTGATCTGTTCCATTGATCCTCAGGTCTGGCTTTTTTCACCAGTAAACCATGCTGTTTTTATCATGGTAGCTTGGTAGTACAATTTCAAGTCAGGGATTGTGATGTCTCTTGCCTTGCCTTTGTTTCTCAGAATTGCTCTTGCTCTTCTAGGCCTCTCCTGGTTCCAAATGGATTTTAGGATTGTTTTCTCTAATTTTGTGAGATAATGGTCTTGGTATTTTGGTTGGGAGTTCACTAAGTCTGTATAATAATTTTAGAAGTATGGTCATTTTCACTATATGAAGGACAAAAACCACATAATAATCTCAATAGATGCAGAAAAAGCATTTGACAAAGTCCAACACCCAATCATAATGAAAACACTACAGAAAATTGGAATAGATGGTCTTTATCTCAATGTGATAAAAGTCATCTATGGCAAACCAACAGTCCACATCATACTAAATGGACAAAAACTGAAAGCTTTCACTCTAAAATCAGGAACAAGACAAGGATGTCCACTGTCACCACTCCTATTCAGTGTAACTCTGGAAACATTAACCACAGCAATTAGACAAGAGAAAGAAATAAAAGGAGTAAAGATAACAAAGGATGAAGTCAAATTACTTGGGGATGACATGATACTCTACATAAAACCCCACAAACTCTACCAAAAGATTTCTAGATTTAATAACCAAATTCAATAGCATAGCTGGATACAAAATCAACACTCAAAAATCAATAGCCTTCCTGTACATAAATAACAAACTCACTGAGAGAGAAATTAGGGAAACAATGCCTTTCACAATAGCATCCAAAAAATGAAATACTTAGGAATTAATATAATGAAGGAAATAAAAGACCTTTACATCGAAAACTACAGTACTCTGAAAAAGGAGATTGAAGGGGATATCAGAAAATGGAAAGGTAGCCCTGTTTTGGGGTAGGAAGTACCAATGTATTTGTTGAAATAAAAAAAGCTCCTTGCGAAGGAAAAGGGTAATAGAAAATGAGACTGCAGAGGTGGGGGTGCCATGGATGGCAAGTCACAAGGGCCTTCAGGCTGGGATCATAGGTATTTGAAGCGTGACTGGAAACTTTTGTTGCAACTGTCTCCACCCAGTTCTTGGGAGAATTAAATCCTATGACTGTAAGGTATCCATTGCCTGTAATGAATTAAGTTATCTCCTTTTGTATTCAAAAATGGTATTACCAGGTATCATGTTGAGAAAACTGAGCCGTTCTCTAAAGGGGTTAGTTCTCTCCTGATGCCCTGAGAAAGCTGTGAGTAATTAGTAAGAAACTTGAAGACAGTCATTCTGCAATGTGGAGAGAGGATAGAGTGGGGGCTGGGGATTTAGCTCAGCAGCAAAGTGGCTGCCTGGCAAACGCAAGGTTGTGAGTTCGGTTCCTGGTACCGGAGGAAAAAAAGAAAAAGAGAGAGGATACAGTGGGAAAGTAGCAGGACTAGAGGTAGGGAGAGCAGTGAGGATCCTTCATAGTGGTCAGATGGAAGATAGCAGTAGCTTCTACTGCAGAGGTAGTAAGGTAAGATATAAGAAATAAAAGGTGGAGGCCAGGCGTGGTGGCACACTCCTGTAATCCCACTCCTGTAATCTCAGGAGGCTGAGGCAGGAGGATTGTTGTCAGTTCAAGGTCAGCCTGGGCTACTAAGTGAGCCTGAACTGCACAGTGAGACCCTGTCTCAAAAACACAAAAATAAATAAACAAATAAATAAATAATAAAAGATGGGAAGGATAGAAGGAACTCAGAATTTAAAAAGTGTACTTTGTTAGAAGACTGAAACTTCCAAGAGTTGGCTGAAGTCACCCAAAGCAAGCCCATGCCAACATTCCTTGGCTAGATTTACGCCACTTCTCTACCAGACCCACCACTAAAAGGCCATAAATTGGCTCAATTAAGAAAACAAGAAATAGGAGCTTAGCCCTACGATAACTGTCCCCATGTCAACAGTCCTTGGCCAGATATACTTCTTCCCTACCAGATCCATCCCTAGGCGGCCATAAATTGGCCCAATTAAGAGAATAAATAAATAAAATGGTTGAGCAAATCCAGAGATTTACTGAATCCTAACCCTAACTTATTCTTTTAAAAATGCCTGAACATTGGTAAGTAGCCTTTGGAAGGGAGGGTTGGGTGGGCACTTTTTTCCCTAACTTTTCACTCCCTCAAGAAAAGTATAAATGTGTTCAGTTCCATGTAATGTGTCCCATTTCTTTGAGGGCCTGCACTCCTCTTTTGAGTGCGTCCTGTACTCTCTGTCTTTCCCTAATGAACCCTACTGGTGCCTCTTTCTGAGGCATCCTGAAAACTGTTCTTTTGCAAGAGGACTCAGTGAGCCTGCTGCAGGGAGGTGGGTTCAGTCTGAGAAACTCTCGGGCCCAGCCTCAGTAGTTGGATAATGAGAAGAGAGCATGCCTTTTAGAAACTGGAGTCAACCGAAACCAGTGAGTTAGACACGGGAAAGAAAAATAACAGAAGAAAGGAATCAAAGATGACTACTGAGATTTTGGTCTGAGCACTTGGGTGGATGCCAGTGCTGTGTAGAGTGATTTGGATTCTAGTCTTAATTTTGTGGAGTGACAAGTAAGCAATTTCCGCTTCCTCTGCTGAGCCCTAGTTTTCTCATCTGTAGAATGGGGATTGCCGTGAAGAATTTGTTGAGATCAATGAAAAGCACAAGTCCGGAGCATGGTAAGCACTGGAAGTGCTGTTATTATTTGTGTAGTCATTCCTGCCCACTGGCATCCTGAAGAAGGTAAAAGCATGTGCCTGGAAAACATTCAGACACATCCCTGCGTCTCAGAGCCCTGCTCTGGAGGAAGGAGATTATGATAACACTGTCCCTCCAGACACTACTGTGAGGGTTCAGGGACGTCTTGGATGCCAAGTGCTTAGTACTCAGCGTAGTATGCAGTAATTACTCTGTAAACAGGGCCTAAATACTAGAGCAATACTAAGTGGATGTTTTGTTGAGCAGAATTAAAATAGGCTTGTGTTTTCTTCTGAAATGATACACACTCATTGGAAACATGTAACTAGTACAGAATTATGTAAAGTAGAAAATGAAAGTTGATCCACCTCCCTGCCCCAGCTCCCTAAATAATCAGTGTTGGTTACATACCCCTTCAGTATTTCACATACACACATATATATACACAAGTGTATTCACACTTTCCTTGAGGAGGCTGAGATTTCAGACTCCAAAGTCATAAAGATCCAGGTTCTAATTCTAACCCTGGCGCTTATTTGCTGTGAGATGCTGGGAAAGTTATTTAACAATCACTGAAAGTCTTGGTTTCCTCATCTGTAAGATGAAAAGTCACAGTAATGCCTACCTTATCTAAAGAGTCATTGGTGTGTACCGAGGGATTAGCTCCATGCTTACACCTAACAAGATCTCAAGAATACAGAGCTAATATCAAATATATCCATTTTAAGATTATACAGTTTAAGATTATAAGTTCTGTTTTCTTTATGTTGTTCTGCAACTCCTTCTATAGCTTACTAGAGGTCTTGAACCTCTTTCTACACCAAGTGTGTTAGTCAGCTCCGCATTACTGTAACAGAATATCTGAGATAGTCAGCAAAAAAAGAGAAGGCTTATTTTGGCTCACAGGTTTGGAGGGTTCCATCTGTGGTCAGCTGGTTGGCCTTGTTTCTGTTGGGCCTGCGGCAAGGTGGTAGATGATGGTGGGAACATATTGAGTCCAGGAGGCAAAGAGAGAGGAGACTGGAATCCCAGCATGCATTTCCAGGGCTGCTCCAGTGACCCAACTTCCTCCCACCTCTTACAGGTTCCAAACCTTTCAATAGCACCATGATCTGGGGACCAAGTCTTTAGCACGTAGACCTTTAGGGGACACTGACCCACACCACAGCACCAAGACTCACTCTTTCTCTCTCTCTCTTCCTTCCTTCCTGTTTTTTTCTTTTTTCCCCCAATACTAGCGATTGAATCCAAGCCTCATACATGCTAGGCAGGTGCTCTATTACTGAGTTGCATCCTGGTCCTCCTTTTATTTTTTTATTTTGAGCCAGGATCTCACTAAGATGCTCAGGCTGGCCGTGAGCTTGCTATCCTTCTGCCTAATCTTCTTGATTGGATGCAGGGTTAAGGTGATGGGCCCCTCGCCACTCAGCATCCCAGAATTTGTGGCTGGATGTGAAGAACAGAGGGCCCGGCCTGTGTAGACCTTGGGCCACCCAGACTTTGAAGCAGGTAATAGCTTATCTGCCCAGAAGGTGGCAGGCAGAACCCAGGGGAGGACAGCAAGCACCCCAGAGAAAGAATGGGTTCTCTCCAGTCTTCTATTTCTGGGGCCTATGTCCTTGGGGGCCCTGTGTGACTTCTGAGGTTGCACCTGTTTCCCTTTGGGGGCACCGTGCCCTCCTTCAATTTTCACTGGGATGTCTAAAGTAGAGTTCAGACTATGGACACCAAGCTCACTAGGTCCCAAGAGCTTGATGTCATTGTTTCACAAAACCTGCTCTCTAGAATATTTTTGAATCATAAAGACATAAGCTGGCTTTATGATTACTTGACAGAGTTATTTCCATTCTTTTTTCTTTTTAGGGGAATTTACTGGTTATGGTGAATGGTTATTTTCATTTTGCCCTCTCCCATGTACATACTGCTCTTTGGTTCTAGGATTCCTTCTCTGACTTTCCAAGATATAAGCTCCCTCCCATCCTCTCTCAGAACCAACCTCTTCTCTATGCTGTACTGATTCACATCCCACTTTTCTCGTTTTACAAAACTCAGGTGTCCTCTTTGCTCAAAGGCCCTTCACTGCTTACCCTTGAGCTTCTTTCTCCTTTTATGAGAGAATTGATCCTAGATTCTTGAGGATTATTCCTTTGTAAGGGAACGACACTTAAAGTCACATCAGCAGAGGAGGAGGGTGTGCATGTGTGTGTGTGTGTGTGTGTGTGTGTGCGTGTGTGTGTGCGTGTGTGTGTGTGTATGCCCATGCTCAAGGGGCAAACAAATGCTCACCTTCCTTGGGGTAAAAGGTCAAGAATGGGTATGGTGATATTTTTTTTTCTCATGGGATAGCCATTACACTTTGGTGAATAATAACCCTTTTCCTATCTGACCCAGGGGCTTTGTCAGGATCAAATGAGATAAGACTCTGAAACCATCTTGTGACATGTAAGTACTTTTTAGCCTGCTAGGTATCATTAGTAAATCACCCACACTGTCCTCAGGCTCTGGCAAAAAGGGCACTGGCGGGGCAGATCAGGCAGCCTGGGTTTGCTTCCAACTTGTTGATAGTGAGTAACATGTTTCTTCCTCCAGCCAACTGGTTTATCTGTTCACTGTTTAACACTTACTCTGTGTCAGGCGTGGTTCTGGGTCGTGGGGATGTGTAAGTGAATAAAATAGACCAGTTACCCTAGAAACTACATTTAAGAGGGGGTGACAAGTAGTACACAGCAAACAAACAAAAACCAAATAGTGATAAGAAAGAGGGATACTTGAAGTCAATAGTAGTACACTGAATGCATGAATCTCCCCTTGCTGCCTCCTGAAATTATAATGACAATAAAGAAACCTTTCATTGAGTACCCTTAAATTCAGATATAACACAAGAAGATAGAATAGCACCAACATTTGCAAAGCCAGAAAATGGGTGACAGTTGGACTATGCACCAACAATGGGAAAAGCCAAGCATCAAAGTTTTTTTTTTTTTTTTTTTTTACTGTGGAATCCCTATAAGGCTCATGAACGGGTGGCAACAGGTACTTCTGAAAATGGGGGCAAATGGCAAGCTGGCAAAAGGGACATTGGTTAAAAGTTTATTTAAAATAATTCTTTTCCAATTCTCTGATGTTGGGCTTTTGCCCCTCACTAGCAGAAGACAGGAGTTCTGTTCTCTGGAGAGGTCAGCACAGAGAGCTTTTGGAATGTGGGACGCCAGACACAGTTGGGAGAGGGAGAAACATAATACAAACAGGAGATTAGGGGCATGCTGGATGTTGAGATTCCTGGCTTTCTCTGTTTGGCTCCTAAATCGCTGAAAGTCCAAATTTTATCATCTAGAAGGAGATTGCAAGAGTCTCTTCTGGGAAATTTGATCAGCTCAAGAAGAAAAATCCCAAGTACTGACCTTGGGAGTTCCCCACCTGCAAGGTCCAGGTGGATCGTGCCATTGTGAGGCCAGTCCCTATGCCCACAGCCTCCATTCACCATGCACACCCTGTGGGAGGCAGTGTCTAAGATAGCAGAGGCCCTCCCTCCTGCTGTTCACACCCCTTTATAATCCTCTCTCCCGATGGGGATAGAGCATGCGGCAGCACAGTGCCTGCCTGGCAAGCGTGAAGTCCTGAGTTTGATTCCTGGTACCAAAAAAAAAAAAAGAAAAAAAAAATTACAATCCTCCCTCCCTTTGAGAATGAGCTGAGCAAAAATGATGAGAAGTCACTGTGAAGATGAGATTTGTGAAGAGGCGGTGCCTTCTGTCTTGCCCTCTCTTCCTTCCTTCCTTGCTCACTCTGGAGGAAGCAAGCTGCAAGGTTGTAAAGTGCCCTTGGTGAGGCCCAGGCTGAGCATCAAGGAGCTGAGGGAGGGAGGCCTTCAGCCACAGCCAGTAGGGGCCAGGCCCTCAGTCCAACAGTCCTCAGGGCACCGAGTCCTGCCAACCGCCGTGCTTTTATTGTGACCATTTCTAAACATGATCAAAAGTAGAGGAAACAGTATAATAAAACCTAATGAATTCATCATTCAGATCCCACCACTTAACAAGAGGTTTTGTTTTTGCCTTATTCATTTCTTCTGTCCCTTTTCCTTTTAGTTTTTAAAGTAAACTCTAAACATGTCATATTAACCTTCATATACTCTTTGCGCATCCAAAAAACAATTCCTTCCTTCTTTTCAATGTGAGCAGACAACCAAGGATTACCAGATATCTGATGACAGTTCCTAAAACAGAGGACAGAAACCAACACCAAAAAAGGCAACTCAGAGCGAGGAGAAGGAAATTCCTCAATGAGATCAGAGTGGCTTCTACAACCATGAAACAAGATCAAGATGCTATAAAAGGAATAAAAAAGCATGTGAGTACATTAAAAATGATAGCAAACATGAAAAATAGAAGGCTTGAAAGATAACTAAAAGAAATCTCATGGAAAGCAAACACTTGGAGAAATAGAAAATGGAAAAATTAAAGGGCTAGTGTAGGAGGTCCAATACACTCCCCAGCCCCACGAATAACTGGGGTTCCACAAAGAAAGAAGAGAGAAAATGAAGAGAAGGAAACCATGGCATAGGATTTCAAGAGAATTCCTCTAAACCAAAAGATAGTATTTTGCAGAATGAAAGAGTCCATCAAGTACCGACTATAGTGAGTGAAATTTTAAGAGACTTGAGAGGAAGAAAAGGCCCCCACAAGCTTCCAGAGAGGAAAAGATAATCCACCTACAAAAGACAGGAATCAGAATGTCATAGGAATTTTCCACAAGAGTACAAGCTGGAAGGCAGCATGACAGTGCCTTTCAATTCTCAAGGAAAATAATGGCCAATCTTGATTCCACTCAGAGCCCAGCATCAGTTAAGCACAAGAGTAGGATGGAGACATTTTCTGGCACGCAGAGTTTCAAAACAGTGGCTTTCTAAAGAAGTTATAAGAGGATAAAAACCAAGCAGGAGAAAGACAAGAGCAGAGAAGTAAATAGGCTTTCGTGAAGTTCAGGGGCAGATATGTACTGGGCATCAACTAGTACCAGTCCAGATTGGAGCCGATCAGAAAGTTCTGGGGCGGAGTGCTTCCGAAAGATGAGATCCATACCCTACTAATACCTCTTTTGAGATTAGACAGTTGGTGAAGCATTTGGTGTTAAAATTAGTGTTAACAATGTAAAAAACTAAGCAAATGAAAAAACAAGGAATTACTAATTTCAAGGAATGGACACAAAAGATGGGCAGCTTAGAAAAAGTAGTTAAAGTTTACTGTAGAGCTTCACTGTGAGTGATATTTACACAGTTGCAATAAGGTGACCATGAAATATTGTTCTAACATAGTTATGATGTATCAAGAGAATGTAGGGTAAAAGGTACATGGATATCATATGCACTGGGGAGAAAAGAGCTAAATCTCCACCACCATGTGGGAAGTTAACAAATAAGACCTAATTATTGAAAAATGAAGAATTATAATAAAATAGTCAAGCCATTCAAAGATTGAAAGAATACCTATTTTATCGAAAAGAGATGAGATCAGTTGCCTCCAGGAAGTGGTTGTCAGGACAAAGGTGGAAGGAGAGAGGTAAAAAATGCTATTTTTTTTTTTTTTTTTACAGAAAGCCATTTGACTCATTGAACTATGTGCATGTATAACTTTTTAAAAATAACCACACAATCATCAGCTAGTGAGGAATGCAATGAAGCAGTGAGCATATCAGAGGGAGGCAATTTTGGAGTGGGTTGAGGAGAAAGTCATTTGAGCAAACGAAATTTGAGGCATAGACAGCCCGAAAGAAGAGGGTCAGCCATGGGAAGATCTGGGGAAAGAAGGCTACAGGCAGAGGGAACAGAAAGTGCAAAGGACCTGGGGCCAGACAGCTTAGTGAGCTGTTCACAGCAAAAAGTAAGAGAGAAGCAAAGAGTAGGGCTTGGAGGGACTGAGAGATGAGCTTGAACAAGTAACAGGTCATGCAGCATTTTACTGGCCCTGGGAAGGGTGGTGGGGATTTTATTCCAAGGGTCATGAGAAGTAGAAGGATGGATTTCTGTTTTGAAAAGATTTTGATGTATAAATGTATATTTCCATGGTGGTGCTAGACATTAAGTGCTTTGTAGGTATAGTATTAAACTCATTGAATTCTCCTAATAACAGGATGCTGTAGATACTGTTAGTTCTATTTTTTTTCCCAGAGAAGTTGAATCACATAATACTAAGCTAAGCTTCAAACTCCATAGACCCTGCTGCCTCCCCAGAGACTGCTCTGGTTGGTCCAGTGGAGGATGGAGACTATACACAGCGATTCTCAACCCTCACCATGCTTCACAAGCACCTGAAGAGCTTTAGGAAAAAAGAGAAGACCTCAGAGCACTGGCAATTTTAGAAACTCCTCAGGTGACGAAAAGGCGTTCAGGAAAAGAGTTACCAGGCTGGAGATTTTCTAAGATTCCCCAAAGATTCATGATTTTGTCGTGACACTTTCCTTTGTCATGGACCGTGGGGTCTCGGAGCAGTGAAGGACGGGTTCTTGGTAACTCTTCGGCCTCCCATTCCTTTCTCGGAGCTCAGGCATCTCACCGCTTCTGTCCCCATTCTTGACAGCCAGGTTTCTCACAGGTCTCCACCCCACTGTCACATCTCCATCACCTTTCCTTTGTCAGCACTTTCCACCTCCCTCCCCAACAGTCTATACCAAATGACTGCACAACGTGACATGAACTGGGCTTCCTGATCTCCTTTCTCTTCTTCAACCAGGTAACAGATCGAAGGGGAAAGAGAGAGCAGCATCTTGTCTGGAGTCCTGGGCCAGGGGCCAGAAGCCCGTCTTGCTGGCGTCTTATAAATGTTGATTCACATCTCTGAGTCTCAGTTTTTCTTCTGGCTAAGTGGAAAAGATACATCTTTGTGCTTTTTTATTAGAAGCTTTTGAGATCCCTGTGATTTGATCCTTGCCAGCTGTTCCAGCTGTCAGCAAGCTCCAGCCATTCTGGCTTTTCTCTCCTGACACAAGTTCAGCTTGCTCAGCCCTTGCACTGGCTTTGAACCCTTGACTTTGACCGTTCTCCCGTTACTTCTTGGCATGGTTCCTTGTTGTCATTCTGGTCACAGCTCAAATAATTATCTTACTGTGGCTTCCCCATACCACTTGCTCAAAAACAGCCATCCTTATCCTCCTCAAAGTCGTTTTCTACCCTTGACTCATTTTACTGCCTTCATAGCTCTTAGCATCACCTCCATGCATCTTCTTTACTGGTCTACCTGTCCACCTCTCCACTGAAATGTGAGCTGCAGGAGAGCAGGAATCTTGACAAGTATCTTACTGCTGTATCTTTAGCACCTAGGTAGGCCCTGACACATACCCCTGTTTGTGGATGAATGAATGCCCACAGCTGTGGAAACTCAAATGGCCCCATGTTTGCTGTGACATTGCAGCAACTTCAGACTGCTCTATATATGGATGACTTTTCACTTAAAACATCTCCATTCAGGACCAGTATATTTATTTTCCTAACTCTGTTTCCTCGAGGCTGGTCATAGCTTGGGATGACGGATGGAAGGAGATGGCCCACCTCTGGGGAGAGGGAGCTTGAGGTTCTACTAAAGCTTCAGACAAGCCCTTCCCTGGAAGGCTACATGTGGACAGTCTATTTGCGTGGAACTGGCCCCCCACTTCCTTTGCTCAGCTTCCTATCCTTTACCTTGGCAGGAAATCGAAACTTTGCCAAGTGGGTTACTAGACTACAGCTTCTGATAGCTTAGAGGTCTTTGACCCAATTTCCTGGTTGGATGTGCAAGTGGCAGATGACAAATGTCCTCATTTCCTGTAACTAGAGCAAAATAATGAAAGAAAGAAAGAAAAAAAAAACCCTGGGGCAAAAGTATTTAACCTCAAAGGCAAAGCAAGGTGAAAAAAAAAAAGAGAGAGAGAACTAACAGAGACTTAGAGGTAAGAGGCAGGAAACTTGAGGAAGATAAGCTAGAATGTTGGAGTATGTTTCCCTTCAAATCTTCTGCATGTCTGCCCACTTCCACCTTCTCCAACCACAGTGATTGCCCCCAAACCACGCTACATGTGAACTCTGGTTGTGGCCAGTTGAGAATTTCTGAGGCAGGGGCGTATCAACAGCTTTTGCAGAAAGGGGAAGTGAAATAGTCAGGGGCAGCTTTCTCTTTTCCTGCTGCCTGGGTCGGCAGGTCACACCAAGCCAGCTCCCTCCACCTCTGTTTCCTGGTAGCAGCTTTAGGCTGCTGTCTGTGTTACCCATTAACCAGGCACTAATATTTCTGTTTACCCATCTGTCATCCTGCTTTGAGGCAAGAGATTCAGACAAGTCTCACAATTGTACAGCCACCCCGATGGTCTTGGATCAGGCCCAGCCAGCCATATTTAGCTAGTGTTTATCACATCCAAAGCCCTGTGCAAGAGCCTTGTACTATCTGTAGCCAGGGAAAGATAAAGATTTCCCCCAGGAAGATGTGCTCTGCCTGCCAAGTAGAGCACAAGAGCTGATTATTAGTATAGCTTGCCAAATCCATGTTCGGCATCACGATAGAAATTAGCCCGGGTTGGGGGGAATGTATATTCCACATAAATTGGCAAGGACCACGAAGCAGGGCATTTTGTCCCCTCTCCCCCTCTGCCTCCCTGCCCTAGTTTTCCTACTACCAAGATCTGGTCATTAAACATTGTCCAGCATACCACTGGGAACATGCATTTACTCAGTAAGAGAAAGATAACTTGTAAGGCCTCTCCCTGGCTATTTGATCCTTGGGTGACTAATCCTCATGGGAAAAGAAATAGTCCCCCTTTCAGGGAGCTGCTCACCCGGTGAAACTCCTTTGCATTTGCACACCATTCTACAGTTTCTTGCCTCTGCCATAAATATTATCTCTCTGACCCTAACCAGCATCCCTTCAGTGCACAGCTGCGAGAGTGGACTTCTTACAACGGAAATCAGACCTGGGGGTGTTGGTCAGTGATAAAGCATGTGTTTCATATGCGAGAGACCCTCAGTTTGATCCCCAGCATGGCAAGGAAAAAAGTGGAAATCAAGGAATTCTACTCTCTTTCTTCAAATCCTTGGAAAGTTTCCAGAATTTGAATGACTTCCAGAAGCTCTTAGAATACGTTCAAACTCTTTTCTCTGCCCTCAAGGGCTTTGTAGGGTCTGGTCTTTGCTCCCCTTGACCTTATTTCTGTTACTCCCCTGGTTCACAATTTTACTGCCCAGACTTCAAAGCGTGGTCTCTGACCCAGCAGCGTCAGTATCACCCAGTCACTCGTTAGAAAGGCAACCAGGCGTACCGTGAGTTTGTTCCCAGATAAGGTCAACATTTCAATCAGTAGGCTGCTAAAGCATATTGCCCTTCACACCGCGAGTGGACACCATCCAATTGGCTGAGGGCGTGAAAGGAACAAAAAGGTACGGGAAAGGAGAACTTGCTGTCTCAGCCCAACAGCTTGAGCGTGGCCCTGGGTTTCTGTCCTCATTCTAACATCCATTCTCCCGTGTTTCAGGCCTTCTGACTTGGACTGAAGCAACACTACCTGCTTCTTTGGGGTTCCAACTTGCAGGTGGCAGATTCTCAGCCCCTACAATAATTGTGTGAGCCAAGGCCTCAAAAAGAATCATACACATTTTTATGTCATTTGTTGTATATCTTCTCTTGGTTCTGTTTCCCTAGAGAACCCTGGCCCGTTACCTAACGATTCTGAAATCCTAGGGGAAGGAGGAGAGTGATCTACAGCTCAAAGCACCCTCCTGGTGATCCTAATACAAGTTCAAGTTTGAAACCACTCTTCTAGCCCCACAGGCCTTCTCTCTGGCTTGGAGTTGCTGATGTTTTCTCCCTCCTCAGGGCCTTTGTACCAGCAGGTCCTGAACTGATAAAGAAGATACATTTGACATATACCAAACAGAGTCCTCCTCAGGCTCGAGGAAGGGTAATTTGTAAGAAAACAAATGTGCCTTGAGACGGTAACGCTAAGTGAAATAAATCAGATGCAGAAGGTTAAATAATCTCATGGTTTCTCCTACTCAAAATATAAATAATTTAAAGAGCAAAATAAAGATTGATGATAGGAAGCAGGGATACTGACTGTGGGAATGGGAAGGAGAGTTGGAGATGGGGGAAGATGGGAAGAAGGGGACAAAAGAGGAAGTAAAAGTGATTAAGATGTGACATGTATAGGTCCCAGTTCCCCAAGATGGGTGTAATTACTATATATCATAAACATATTCTTGTAAAAATATTTTTAAAATAAAAAGGCTGCTCCTCCCATGGGCCTTTGAACAGCAACTCCTTTTGTTTGTCAGGACTGACTCTGGGAAGCCTTTAAACCTTCTCTGCCTCCCATTCTACTTTCTCCTAAACTTTCTTTCTATTCCTTTGTAACTAGGCTCCATCTGCTAGTCTGAAATTACCTTGCTTGTGCACTTGTTTACTTGTTTCTTCACCACTTCTCCTACTTGAATGGAAGCCCCAACAGGGCAGGGGTCTTTTGTTCATTCGGTATCTTCAGCCTCTATCTAGCAAAGTGGTTGGCTGATGTAGATGGTACTTGACTTAAGAAGAGTCAACTTAGGATTTTTCAACTTTAAGGTGCTGCAAAACTCATTCAATAGAACTGTACTTTGCACTGCGGATTTGGATCTTTTCCTGGCGTAGTGCCGTGGAACGTGATGCTCTCCTACAATGCTGGGCACCAGCAGCAAGCTGCAGCAGTTACACTCCACAGCGCTCTGCTTCACTGAGCTATGGTGTTCGGTCAGCTAGGTGTGTTAAACACATTTTAGACTTGCGATGTTTTAAAGGTATGATGGGTTTATCGAAATAAACCCCCATCATAAGACAAGCAGCATCCACAGTAATCAATCTATATTTGCTGAACAAATAAATTACTAATTTCCCAACGAAGAAGTGGGTTGATATACCAAGAGATTTGAAGAAGGTTTAATATTTGGGAGTAGCTACAGCCTCACCATGAAAGTCTCAGACCAGCTCTGGCTATGTCCTAACAACCCCATGAGTCCCCAGATGACTTCATTTTGTACTTTCCAGGTTAACAAGAGCCACTGTGTCCTTGAAGAACCTGAGAATCTTGGAGTTGGAGGAGGCTGACCAGTTCACTCACTCGGCCCTTATCAGATGTGTGTTTCCTCAATGTCCTAACATGGGTGGTTGCTAATTTCTGCCTGAATGTTCCTGGAAATTGGGGAGTGACTGCCTGGCTGGGGGAGTCAGTTCCGTTTAAACAGCCCCAGCTGTTTGAAATCTCTCTCCCTGTTGTGATCTTTGCTCTTTGCTAGGGGGCTGGATAGAATACCTCTCCTGTAGAATGGGCCGTATCCCGTCCCAACCTCATAGCTATGCCATGGCATTCTCTTACTTCCTCTTCTGGGGCAGGGGAAAAAAGCAGGCATTTCGGAGTTGGAAGGCCTGGGTCTGGACTCCCTCTTACATATTGACCTTGGAAAATTACCTTAATTCTCTTTAGCTCCGTGTCTGGCACAGTCTCTGGAATTTAATATGCTTTATTATTATTGTTATGTTGTTTAAAATCTCTAAAACATTTTGTTTCATGTTTCAGGGTTTTATTCCCTGCCTGAATTATTGTCCTTCTTGTAAATGTGTCAGTGCTGAGCATGATTACATTCATCCAATTGGACTGGTATTCTTATCAACTTGTTTAAAGTTGTTTGTCTTAATGCCATCTAAATCAAATTAGCTTTTTAAAGAACCTCTAATTGTGGCAAATTCATAATAAGCTAAAATGTTCCAGAGTTTTTTCTCATATATTCCTGCTAAACCATTCTATAGTTGCTTACCTGAGGACTTCTAATTTGTTACTTATATATTCTTTATTACTTATATTTTTGAAGTGAAGAAACATCTATGCTTCACACAAATTGATATCTCTAGAGCTAAACAATACACAATAATTTCTCAGCAACTTTATATCTACAGTTTTGAGGGTGTGTGTGTGTGTGTGTGTGTCTATATGCCAGGGACAGAACTCAGAATCACATTTCATGCCTCAGAATACTCTTGGGAGATGCACCTTATCTTTGTTACTATGACTTGGAAAGCTTGGCCTTGCTAGTAAGATGCCCAAGTGCTAAAGTTGGGATTCAGAGAATTGCTGGTCCAGATTTCCTCTGAAGAAGGAAACCAGAAAATGAGCTTTTGGGTGGGTGGGAGTAATAAAGACAGGCTTTCCAAAAAAAGCTAATATTGAGGGGGATTTTGTAAGAGGGGTCGAAAGAAGTGATCAGAAGCTTGGGAGTATGGGATGGAGGTGGGGGGAGGCAAATGCAGGAAAAGTCTCTCTGGAGAATAATTTCTTAGACAGATTGGGTTCCTGACAGTTGCTTAGTGAGGCTCACCTGCAGGGGCCCCAGATCCTGTCAATAGTGTGGAAGTGGCTCTCTATTATTTTCGCATCTCCATGTGTAACTGTGATAGGTAGCTCAAGCTGCAGCCCGCAAGGCTGGGGGCTGGAGCGTTAGTTCAACCAGGGATCCTTACTCTGGAGAAATGAGTCAGGGAGGTAGGATTAGGAAGGGAGAAGGCAGGCAAAGGCAGGCAAAGGGATGATAAATTATGAGAGGAGAAGTTTTGATGACAGGGAACTGTGGACTTCTGAGCAAGAGGGAACTTGTTTTAAGCTATTGGGATAGACGGATAGCTCTGAGTTGGCTTTTGCCAGCCTTCCCGCGTCCTCAATCTAATGAGATTCCCTCAGTGTCCTCCCTTGTGTCCCCCTCATTATATTTCCATCTGAAAAGGTCTCTGTGGTTTCCACTGCATCATCTTCTCCCTCTGGCTGTTCCACCTGGTCCTCCCTCCTGTGTTTGTCCCCTCCCTGATGTGCAGAAGTGTTGTAAAAATTGTGGACACTCACTTCACAGTTTTATAATCTTTATTTTCAGTCTGTTGGAACAGATTGTTTTTTCCTGTGCTGGTGAGTGTCACTCTCAGAATGGTGGGTGTCAAGCCACATGTTGGTCTGTGTGGGGTAACATGAAGCGTGAAGGGATCCAGACCTCAGTTTCAAGGGGGAGACCCGATAACATGACAATGAATGAAGCACACATACAAAACAATGGGTCAAACTAATACAGTGAAATCCCCATCAGTAGAGATCTAAGCCCTTCTGGTCCCCTTGGCTCGGCACCCTTTGGAGATTTCCTTGCCCTCATTTAGTATTTCTCTTCCATTTCTTTCCCATTGGCTTCTTGCCAGCACCAACAGCCAGACCAGTGTCTAGGTGCTGTTTCTAAGCTTGTAGCAAGATTGCTTTAGGACTCTGCTTCCGCCAGACCTTTCCCTTCCACCAACTTCCTCACAAAGCCTAAATTTGTATTAGCTACCTTGCTTCTAACATCCTGGCCAGACAGTGCTTCTAGGCCTAGCCATTTCTTCTCATGTCACTGAGCTATGTTCACTTAGGAAGGAAAATCCAGGCAGACAGGGGTACCAGACTGGCAAGAGAGGTTTTCACCAAGTTCCAGTGATAGTTTGAGCCTGCGGATTTCTGCATCTGGGAGCTGCCAGTCTCCCTGGCTGCCCAACTCCCGAGTGACCCAGAGTGCCCTGAAGATCCAGGAAATTGCTAGTCTGTGATAAAGTCCGAACTTGGCATTCTCTCTGTTTGACTCATGCCCCTGTCCCCACTTGTCACCTCTGCTGTCTCTTTGGCTCTGCACCTCAGCAGGGAGGAGCCCTGATGGCGCAGCAGCTGCAGCCCTTCACCAAAAGTTCTGCGCACCACCGAAGAAGAGAAGTAGAACAGCAGCGGGTCCAGGGTGGCATTGAGAGAGCTGAACACCACAGCCTCCTTCCGCCACGGGGGGCTTTCTCTTAAGAAAAACCCCACCAGGTGTGACAAGTTGTAAGGTCCGAAGCACAGGAGGAAGTTGAGCAGGGTCACGACAGCCAGTCCCACGGCTCGCCGCCGCCTCTGGGTTCCCACATGAGGCTGGGTAAGCATAATCCACACAAAGCGCCAGTAGCAGAAGATGGTGACCGCCATGGGGATGAAGAAGAGGACCAAGCACAGCTCCAGCCGCACGGGCAGCACCAGGTCCAGCTGCTCTTTCGTGAAGTTCTGATAGCAGGTGACTTCGTTTCCATCTCTCACCTGCTCGGTTGAATTCAAGTACTGAACAAAGATCACAATGGTGCAGTGACCGAAGGACAGGATCCAGGCTACCAGAGCAGCGATCACTCCGTATATAGGCCGCCGAGAGAGCTTGTACTGCACAGGGAAGGCCACTCCCAGATAGCGCTCGATGCTGATGCCTGCCAAGAGCCACGTGCTGCAGTAGATGCTGCTGTAGAAGCCAAACCCAGTGAGGGCGCAGACGATCTGAGGCAGATACCAGCGGAAGTTGGACGCAGCCTCAATGATCCGAAAGGGCAGCAGCAGCAGCAGCAGGAGGTCAGCCATCGTCAGGCTGAGCAGGAGGATGTGCACGGGCGCAGGCTGGGGCTGGCGGACCCGCCCCACAAAGGCCCGCAGGGCCAGGAGGTTGGCGGGGAGGCCAATAAGGAAGATGAGGAGGTAGGCTGTGAGGATCAAGGAGCTGTGCCAATCAAGCATCATTCTGGAGGAGGATGGAAAAGTGCAGAGTCAGGAGGCCCCACTTACAGCCTGCAGACTGTCCTCCTCTGGTTCAGGATGCAGACATCCTCCCCGGCACGCTCCCCTTCCTCCCAGCCCAAAGCTTTCTGCTGCCACCACTGCTTGCTCACACCACCTGCCAGAACTGCCCAGAGCAATTATTGACTTTGCCTTGGGCGGGATATTAAGCAGCATTTATTACTTTTGCCATCCTGAGTCTCTGGGGGAGACCAACCCTCGGCTCCCCAAGGGAATTCCCCCTCCAGTTTCCCTGGCCTTTCTCCTACTGACCTCACAGATACAGGAAGTTACTGTTACCAGTTTCCATCTTGAGCCTGCAGGAGAGGAAGGCATCACAGCCAGGAGAGGGCTACAAGGCACGTTTCAGGATCAGGAGACAGAGAGCTCAGGCACTGTGGACTCTGGGCTGGCTGTCCCGGCTCCCAGCCTACCTCCCTACCCTCCTATCCTCTCCTTCTGCAGAGCACAATTTTCCTCCACCTTATTCAACCCTATTCAACTACTCTGAGATGTTATTGCAAAGGGGGATCTGGGGCAGAGTGGGAAGAAGCTAGCACTATGCTTTGGAGCTCATCCCCCAGAGACTATAACAAAGATGTTCAGAAAAGCCCACAGACTACTACGGAGCCTGGTATTTCACCTATAAATAGAAGAACTCCAATTCTTCCTGGGGTGACTCAGTTTCCACTGGATTGGTAACCCTTGCTGCCTACACACATCCATCCTCTCTGGATTCCCCAATCAGAGGTTCCCTGCCCTGCACACAGGATAGCTCCTGCCTCTGGGGTCTGACCCTATTATTCCAGTTTCTCCAGCACCGCCCCCCAATGCCTTCCTGTCAAAGTTTGATCCTGCAGTCAAGTCCCAGAGCACCAGCGCTAGGTTAGCCATCTTGCCTTGTCTTTGTTCTTGATAGATGGCTTCTTGGGGTTAGTCCTGAAGGCAAGTCTGGTAGCCGAGGGGAAAGAGGAACAGCACTTTAGCTACAGCCACTGCCCATTTCACACAGGAAAGTATTGCAAGGGACCTGGCTGGTGGAAAGCTTTTATACCTTTGGGGTCACGTGACCAGACCAGAGAAAAGAAGCACTGTTTCCTCCCAAGCCCAAAGTATAGGGCCTCTGCATCTCCATTCTTTCCCTGGAGAGCCTCTCTCTGACTCCCAAACACAGATTTTTCTGTCCTGACTTCCTGTTTGTTTTTTATTTTAACCCCACTCATTTTTACCACGTCCCAAGTCAAATTCTCTTCTTTTCTCTTTACTAGGCATTTTCTTCTGTTAGTACCTACACTGCCAATTTCATTATCAGAAAATGAGTTTCCTGCTTCCTTTTATTCTTCTCTTTTCTCTTTTTTTGTATGTATGATCTCCTGCCCTACACCATAACAATTTTCCTGTGCCTCTCAGATGAAACAGATTGGTTCTAGGATCCTAGCTTCTGTCTTATTATGGTAGAAATAGCATGGGATTTAAGGTCATGAAGATGTCGGCTCAAGTCCAAGTCCTTTTATTAGGGCTCTGGGGAAGTTCAATTTTCTGAACTTTTGCTTCCTTTTCTGTCAAGTAGGCATGGGAATATTAACCTCACAGGATTTCTGAAAGGACTTGATGAGATTGCAGATACAAAGTGCATAGTCCGGGGTTTAGCATTTAGTGGATGCCCTTACATTCATCCTCCTTTCAAGCCTGTTGGGCAGATTCATACACTAAGAGCCTGGAGGCTCCATTGCCCACCTTACTGGGAAATTGTTAGGAATCCAGGAGACCCAAGTTCAGGTGCCTATATGGTTCTTCACAGGGTTGAAGAACTGGTCCTTTCTCTCTTATATTCCCACTCTTGGGATGAACTACTCTTGTTCTTTTCTGTCTTTCCCCCTTTCTGATCTGCTTAGAGGTCCAGGTTAAAAACTTCTGTGTCCTTTTACAGTACGCACCCAAGAAATCCAGGTGTGGTGGTCCATGCCTGCAATCCCAGCAGCAATAGCTAAATTGCTATGAGTTTGGTACCAACCAGGGCTACATGGTAAGGCCAGCCTGAAGCACACAGGGAGACCCTGTCTCCAAATACAAACAAAGAAAAAAAGCAATATGCACCCAAGGAAATCAGACGGTCACAGCATGATTCTCTGTTATTTCTGTAGTGCAGGAGATGAAACCCAGGGCTTTGTGCATGCTAGGAAAACCTTCTCCCACTGAACCAAACCCTTAGCCCCACATTTTCCTTCTGGTCTAGGGAATGGGTGTTTCTTTTGATGTCTGGGGTCTGATCCCTCCTTATAGAATCTCTGTTCTTTCCCTAAGACATGCTGATTCCCTAGTGATTTCTCATTCATTCATTCCTTTTACTCTTTTTGTGGCCTAGGACCTTGGATTCAGATACCTTAATATTTAGTTTTTCATTCACTTCAGCTCTGCTGTCTTCTAGAGCTAAGGAGTTTTCCCTCTTCTTTTATTGCCTTTTCTCTTTCCTTGGATAGCTCACCTTACCCTACTCATCTCCTTAACATTAGAGCTCCATAAAACCTAGTTCTAAGCCCAGTTTGACGTCACATGTCTGTAATCCAGCTACCCAGGAGGCTGAGGAAGGACGACTGTACGTCTGGGCTGGCCAGTGTGGACAACTTAGTGAGATTTTGTTTCAAAAGAAAATTTTTTAAAGAAAAGGGATGAGGCTGAGAATGCTCGGAATGATTCTCAGTGGCAGACCAGGCACAGTCCTTGGGTTCAATCCTCATTACAACAGCAGCAGCAGCAGCAGCAGCAGCAACAACAACAACAACAACTATAAACTTGATTCTAGAGTCTCTCCTACTTCCATCCTCTGCACTTATCTAATCCATCACATGAACATGACATATCTTTCCACTTATTTAGGTCTTTAATTTCCTTTGGCAATGCTGCCTAGTTTTTAATCACAGGAGTTTTGTATGTCTTTTCTTAAGTTGATTCTGAAGTGTTTTGGAAGTGATTGCAAATTTAATTTTTTTAAAATTTTATTTTCCAATTGTTTGCTGCTCTCATTAACATCTCTTAGTATCCTTCCTTGCAGATATCTGAGTTTATCATAATCCATTTATTACAGTGGGGATTTGTATTGAATAAGCATAAAGTCCAGCCCCCCCCTTATGACAGCCCATTAAGGCAGGGAGCTTGGCCCTTTTGCTAACCACTGTATTCCCAGGGCCTGGCCCGGAGCCTGACATGGTTCAGGCACTCTATAACAATTTCCTAGATGATGAACAGATGGATAAATGGAAGAATTAGAAGCGGGTGGGGGGATGATGGTGTTCAAAACTTCAGAAGTGTTTGTCCTTAGATGCTTCATTTATCTGCTTCTGAGAGTTGATAGGAAATTCCAGCTAATAACTACTTGAGAACTCTTGTGGATTAAAGCACTCCCCCACCCAAAAAGCCATGGGAATCTTTCTCTGTGGTCAATATTGATAATTTAGGTGAATATACATTTATTATATAGATTCCCCTTGCTAAATAATGAGAAGGTAAAAATAAGAGACTTTATAGGATAAAGGGGAATAATGGATTTCACCACTTGTGATATGAACAATAAACAGTTATTGTTTCATTCATTTATTCATTCACTCACTCACTGTATAAATCAGTCTACCCCCAGGACAGTGGTGACGAACCTATAGCACACCTGCCACAACAGGCTCTTTGTACCACTGAAAGTTCTAAAAAGTTCACCGTCGCTGCCCTAGGCTGTGCCAGGGTCTGTGCCAAGCATTGGAGATACCAGAACACATAGACATGGTTTTGCAATTAAAAGTTATGTTCCAACGAGGGAGATAGACAATAAACAAGTAAATATGAACACAGGAGCACTCACACAGTGACGTGCACTATGGAGGAAAGAAGCAATGTGATGGGAAAGGGAGGGCAGTCAAGGACTGGCAGGGCTTCTTGAGTCGGGCTCGAGGACCATCTGTGAGCTTACTGTAGAGCTGAATTCTAAAAGGGGCTGTGAAACCATGGTCAAGGCCAAAGAACAGAATGCAAGGCAGAAAGCATCTCTATGTGGCAGGATCAGAGGACCGGAGCAGTGGGAGCACGGTGAGCAGGAGACGAAGTTCTATGGCACCTTTCTGATGGCGTGAAACATTCGGGTTCCATCCTTAAGCAGTGGGAAGCCACTTGGGGCCCTAAGAGAGTTGCATGATGTGATTTTGATTTTAGAGGATCCAGTCCTCTGCTAAGTGAAAAGTGGTCTCCAAAGGGATGAATTGGAAGCAGAAAGATCAGCTAGGGAAGATTCTTGCATACCTGAGGTGGATGGGGTATGGATTAGGGAGAACGTAGCAGTGGATGCAGAGATGACCATTTGGGATTCAGTATACCTATCTTGAAATAAATAATAAATGAAGGATGGAGAAATGGGACTCTTCCAGGAAAAAAGAAGGAAAGTGATTCTAGGCCATATGTTCAAGTGGGTTCTAAGATGTTTTTGTTCTACTGTGCCATACAGTTCACTCTGCTTCCGCTTCTGTATTGCTCTCTTTGAGTCCCTGCAGTGGCTTCACCAGGGCAGATCATTCTGCTGTGGAGGTGACAGTTTATGCCCTCTGGCATTTGCATGTCCTCTGTAGTTGCCACTTGAACAGCCCTTCCTCTGTCATTCAAATAGTGCTGTCCTCCAACTCTGCAGTCTTCACACAGCCCACCTCCAGTGTTGCAGAAATGAAGGAGAGCATCTCAGAGTGGCATCTTGGGAGTATGCTGTGAACCCTGCCTGTAGAGTGGGAATCTGGAAGTTGTTACCACCCACTGCTGATCACCATAGCCCAGCCTCCCTCTGCAGAGACCTCCTTTCCTTCACTCTCTGTTCAACTGCTTCCTGTGAATGACACCACTCCTGGCCGATAATACCAGCTGGGATGGCTGCATAATGGCCCCCTCCAAAGTCCTTCACATCCTAATCCCTAGAACTTGGGAATGCTACTTCACATGGCCAAAAGGACTTTATAGATGTGATTATGAACTTGAGATAGGGAGACGATCCTGGGTTATCTAAGCTGGCCCTAAATGGAATCATAAATGTTCTTATAAGAAGGAGGCAGAGGGTGGCTTCAGACAGACAGAGAGGAGAAGATGGTAAGATCATAGAGGCAGACATGGAGTGATGTGGCTACAAGCCAAGGAATAGCAGCAGCCACCAAAAGCTGGAAAAGGCAAGGAATGGATTTTCCCCTAGAACCTCCAGAAGAAGGGATAGTCCTTCCCATACCTTGTGCTCCATCCCACCCAAACTCTTGGCTTGAGTCACCCCAAAAGTGACATCAAGGAAGTTCCCACAGGCAGTTACCCAAATGTCCTGACATGGACCAGCTGGGATTTCAAAGATAGAATGACTAACTTTCAAATGGTCAAGTCCACAGAATTTCTTCTGGGAACTTCCAGAGCAGGCTGTGTTGTCCTTGTGATGGACAGCAAGAGAAAGGACTTAGGTGTGTCCTCCATGAGAGGGTAGAGTGCTGGGGTTAGATAAAAGTTTAAGGAATTTGGCTTAAGGATGAAGCTATTCTCTTTCAGTATTTTGAGCCATAACTTGTACACCTTTATCAGTACCTGGGAATGTTCAGGGTCCTGGCTTTGGTCCCTGCAGGGAGAATATGCTGCTGGATAGGTCACAGATTGATTAAGGTGCTCTGGGTTGGAAGGTCAGGACTGAGAAAAACTGCAGGTGGAGAGACCCTACACCTTCATTGCAGGCCAGTGACAGTGACTTCAGATTTCTGGCCTCCAGAACTGTGGGATAATACACTCCTGTTGTAGGTAGCTGTGAGGACATGCACCTGTGATCCCAGTAAGCTGGGAGGTTGAGGAAGGAGGACTGCAAGTTTGAGCCCAGCCTGGGCAAGTTGGGGAGATCATCTCAAAATAAAACACTAAAAAAGGGCTGGTGATATAGCTCAGTGCAAAGACTCTGTGTTGAACCCTCAGTAACACACACATACACACACAGATGAGAAATAAAGTATGAAGCCTTGTAAAGACACGGAGGAACCTTAAACACATATTGCTAAGTGAAAGAAGCCAACCTGGAAAGGCCACATATTGCATTCCAATTATGTGACATTCTGGTTCACTGATTACTTGAACAGGGTAAGGGATGAATAAATCAAGCACAGAGGATTTTCAGGGCAGCAACACTTTTCTGTATGATACTACAGTTGTCAATACATGTCCTTACACACTTACCAAAACTCACAACTGTTTGGATGTGGTGGTGCACCCTGTAATGCCAGCACTCTGGGAGGCTGAGGCAGGAGGATTGTAAATTTAAGCTCAGCCTGGGGCAACTAAGTGAGACCCTATCTCAAAATAAAGCATAGAAAGGCCTGGGGATATAGCTCAGTGCAAAGGCCTTGTGTTCAATCTCCATTATCTGAAAAAAAAATCATAGATACATTTTTATTATTTTAAGCCACTAAGTTTGTGGCACTTTGTTACAGCAGATGTAGGAAACCAGTATATCAGTCAACACTCACTGCCCATTCTGTGACACCAAGTGCCAGGTCCCATGCTAAGATCTTATGAAGAGAAACTCATTTAACCCTTAAAATATTCTCTGGACTTGGCACACTCATCCCCTTTTACAGATGAGGAAACTGAGGTGTAGAGAGGTTGTTAGGTAATTTGCCTGAAGTCTCATCTGGTAAATGGAGGACTGAACTCTGAACTTGGGACTTGAATGTAGTTTCCATGGTCCTCACATGACGCTGAGCTCCCCACTGTCCAGGAAGGGCCCTGGGTAAAGGAGGAGGAGACAAGGGCCCTGATGCATCTGCACAGTCGGAAGCTTCCCTGCCAGTGGGTCCTCCATGTTCCCCAGCAGCACAGGGCATGACCTTCAGCCCCAGGATCCCAGGGTCCAGGCAGCTCTCAATCTTTCTCATGCTACAGTGCTTGCTCTGTTGCCAGATCCCAGACAGGATGGTTTTCCATTCCTCCTCCCTCCCCTTCTCCAAACACTTTGGATACATAGGGAATAGACAGAGGACAGCATCGACCGTTTCTCTGTACCCAGCTTACCATATCATTTAGCTTTTATGGTTTCTATAAATGTTTATAAGGACCTGAATTTGACTGTGAAACAGAACTAAGGACTTGGGAGGTTGACTTTCTCCTGGAACCCAGGAGAGGACTTCTGACCACTTGCTTCCTCCTGTCCCCCTTCTCCATCTGCTGTCTGTGCCCAGCTGGCCTTCAGACCAGGAAGGGGACCGAAGCGCCCCACCCTCTAAACACACAGGGCTTCCGGGCCAGACCCCCAGCCAGCTTTCATGGCTTACATAGCCCTTGGGAAAGGCCAGAAGGCAGCTGGCTGCTTCCCTGGTGGCCTTTCTGTGTTGACCTTGAGCAAAGGAGGAGAGGCGGGAGAGTTTCCGGACGTGGAAGTGGTGCGGATTCCTTGGGGCGAGCCGGATGGGTCAGGTGCTGGCTGATCCTGCAAAAGGTGAGCCCAACTGAGGGCAAAACTGGTCCCTCTGCTTTCCTTTCTCATGGTAGCGCCCTCTGTTTTCCTGCGTCGTGGGTTTCTAGCACATCCATGATTCATTTTCCTCTAGTAGTTGTGACATTTCTGGAGCCACCAAGGTTTCTGGTACAGTTTGCAGAATCATAGGGAACTTGAATTAGACCACTGCTTCTCCAGAGGCATGAAGAGGGGATGAGAAACTCCTAGGCATGTGTGTAGAGGGGAGGAGAGATCCTACATGTGGTTCAAGAATGCCAGGCTGCCTGTAATCCCAACATTCCTGGAGGCTGAGGCAGGAGGATGACAAGTTTAGCCCATCCTGGGCAACTTTGTGAGACTTTGTCTCAAAACGAAAAATAAAAAAGGGCTGGAGATGTAGTACAGTGAAAAAGCCCTGGGTTCAATCCCTAGTGTTGAAAAAAAAAAAAAGACAATGCTAGGAAATTTCTGAGGGGAGCAAAAAGCCCTGGTTTTCTCAATACAAACTAGAAAGTAAAATTTGTGCTTACATAAAACAGGAACTGGTTAAAGAAAGATTGAGAAACAGTGATGCAGTTGGCGTAACCCTTGAAGACTGGCCCTCAGACACGTTTAGATAAACCAGGGTCCTCCGTACGCAGAGCTACACTCACAGCCCTCTCTGCCAATGGGGGTTTGCACACCAGCAGGGCACAGTGCAGTGCAATGCAGAGGGCTAGGGGTAGCGTGCAGATGGAGTTTTAGTTTGGAGGCTCTGGCAGGGGTCCCATTTTCTTCTCCCTTGGCCTTTGCTGTGCCACGATCTGAAGCCACACAAAATCAGCATCCAAAGTCCCCTTCCGGCTGCACAATTTTTTGACACTTACTAAGATCAAAGCCACTTATCTAAGTGAGAGATTGTCGATATGTGCCCCAAATCCAAACACCAAAGGCTTAAGCACATAGAGGTTTGTTTTTCTCGTGTAACATGACAGAAATATGTGCCTGGGCTTGCATGGCTGCTCAGGATCATAGCTTCTGCCTCACCTTCCCTAGACTTTGGTTTTGGCTTCATGATCACAAGGATCTTTCTTTTCTTTCTTTCTTTCTTTCTTTCTTTCTTTCTTTCTTTCTTTCTTTCTTTCTTTCTCTCTCTCTCTCTCTCTCTCTTTCTTTCTTCCTTCCTTCCTTCCTTTCCTTCTTTCTTTCCTTCTTCCTTCCTTCCCCTCTTTCTTTCTTTCTCTCCCTTTCTTTCTTTCACAGCACTAGGGATTAAACACATTGCACTGAGCTACATCCCTTTTATAAATTTTGAGTCATGGTCTCACTGAGTTGCTAACTTGCCCAGACTGGCTAAAATTGCAATTCTAGTGCCTCAGCCTCCCAGAGTTCTGGGTTTGCAGGCCTGGGCCACCATACTTTGCAGAGAGGGTCTACATTCAGAGCAAAAAAACAGGGATAGGGAGAACAGAAAACAAGAGACACGTGGGAGCTGAATCTATCCCTCTCTTAAATCATGAGAATGATGGGTTGACTAGAAGCCACACACAGGGGAGTTCTGCTGGCTTTTCACTGCGTCCCCTGACAACTCCCAGCTGCAAGGGCCTGGGAAAGTGAATATTCATTGAGCACATCCCCAACTTGACAAAACAGGGGTTGGGTTGGTTAGTAAGGAAAAGGGAGAGGACCCCCAAATTATATAAACCTTGAATAGCAAACATGAGGAGCAAAAATCTCTAGGGCCGACATAGACAAAGTACATAAGAAGCTGTAAGATTTTAGATGTTTTATAAATTGTCATTACTAGTATACAATATACAGAAAAGAAAGCACACTAATCTTAGGGATAGTGGATAGTGACCACATCTGCACTACATTTGTGTAGCTACCACCCGGGTCCAGAGATAAATCTGCTTTTGGTGCCCCTTTCCGTTGTCAAACCACCCAAGATAACCACTATTCTGACTTCTGCTGCGCAGAGAAGGGGATTTACCATCCTAGGTGTTAGAGAAGAGGTGATCTGTGGAGAAGAAAGAGAGGAAGTGAGAGACCACACTTGCTATTACTGCTGTCCTCTGCCCCTTAAATTATTCTAATTCCCTTCGCACAGCCTCCCTCTCAAATGTCACCAGAAACTGAGGGTTGCTAGTTTCATTTTCTCTGATGTGGTTCTGTGTGAAAGCTTCTAATCAGTGAGAACTGGGTTCTGCTGGCTGTGAGAGAACGACCCCAAGTAATACTGCTGTAAGTGAGGTAGAGTTCTGCTCTTCTGCCACATATAGTGGGAGCAGTCTGCAGGGATGCAGTGCGGGCAGCCCTTGACTGTCTTTGGCAACCCCAGGAAGATCCCAAAGGCCCATCTTCCTTCTGGGTCCCTGCTCTACAAACCCTAGGATGGCCCTGGCTCTCACAGTTAGTCCAAAATTGAAGCTGAAGCCCCAACCATCACATCTGTATTCCTGGAAACAAAATGGAAAGAAAAAAAAGAGAAGAAACACACTCACCCCTTCTCATTTTGAGAGATTTCTCAGAGGTTCCAGTTCTGCTAATAACACATTGGCAAGAGCTTATTCAAATGGCCACACCTCACTGCAAAGAAGTCGGAGTGCAATGTGCTGCTAGAAATCGAGCTTTAAAAAGAGTTAAGGGCAGAAGCTGGTAGTCTCTTCCAAACTACACTTTTGCAACTTTTGTAGGTAAACCTTCCCACCCAGATTCTGCATCTTTGCGGTGTGTCCCCAAAGGCCTCCTGGGCACCTCAGGAAGCCCCGGCCCTGCTTACCCCATCCACTCTGGGCTTCTCAGGAAAATGGGAGGATTTCCCGGCAGATGGGAAAGAATGCACCACCCAGAGCACAGCGGCCAGACTGTTGTCAGACTGCCTGGCTCGGCAGTGCCTCCCAGCATCGGACGCACATGATCTAAGCCAAGTTCCATTAACAGCAGTCAGTTCTGTCTCAGAGACAGAGAATCAGATCTGAGCATTTCGCTGAGGGCCACCCCAGCCAATATAATTAGGCAAACCTGAGATTACGTGTATCTGTATTTTCTGTGATACAAGCACCACTTACTTTTTAATGTAAGAACTCACTTAATCCCAGCGCTGGGGGACAGAAGCCAGGGGGCCACTGCCAAAGCAGCTGCCACCCTGCATGGTGGATGGTGGGGTGCCTGTGTGGACTGGCTGTGTCCTTCAGTGCCAGGCCAGCCAAGAGCCGTGGGCCACAGTGGACACTGCTGCAGGAGCAGAGGCAACAGCAAGCAGAGGGAGAGCTTTGCTCCGACATCAGAAAGAGGTCAGGGCCTCTGGGGTGGGAGTGGCAGATCTGGCCACACTCAGCCGAGGACAGGATGAGGCTGTCAGGCTTGTCAGGAGTGACGAGAAAAGTGGAAGCATATGACGCTCGCTGAGAATGTTCTGCCTGAGTTGAGGTCAGATTTCCCACCCTGTGTCTCTCTGACACCTGCTTTAGCTCCCTTCTTAACCTCGATTTCTCTGCTTTCCACGAGTATTCTCCCTAGACAAGAAGCGCTCTTACAGGATTTTGAGGCTTTGGAGGTGCCCTGTAACCACATGAAGTGACAGCAGACGTGATAGCCTGTGGGTTGCACCAATGCTCCAGCCTGTCTTCCCATCACAGGCACCTTCTGGGCTCTGCTGAGCGGGATGGACTGGGTTTGAGGGAGGACGCTAGTTTGCCAGCTCTCTTCCTACACGGCAGCTTCTGGCCAGGTAGGACACTGGCCACTGCCCGGATCTCCAGGCTGCTCTGAGCGCCTTAGCTGACCATACGTGCCTATAGCAGAGCCCAGGGCTGGGGTCAGGGGAGCCACAGAAACAAAGGAGGCAAGAGCAAGTTCCCAAGCACAGGAGGAGGGAGTTTGGGTCGCCATGGTGACACTGCTTCTCTCTGCTGTTCCCGGGCTGCACTAGGATGGGGGCCTTTCTTGCTCCCTCTGGACAGCATGCTAAGATACCCATGATGATAGTGACTTTGTACTGGCCTCCTGTATCCACGCCTTTCTTTGTTTCCTTAAACTCACAAAGGTCTTTTCTTTTTTCTTTCTTGAAAGCTGGTCTTATTAAGTTGCTAAGTTGTCCAGGCTGGCTCAAGCTTGAGATCCTCCAGCTTCAGCCTCCCAGGGAGCTGAGAAGACAGGTGTGTGCCACCATACCCATCCGTTCTATTTGGTGTGACCTGGAACCATGGACTGCACTACTAACCTCTAATTGCCCTGTACCAATGGGTGTCAACCCATTTAAGGGGCTGCTGAGTTAGAGGAAAGCTGGGCAACAACGTGCCTCTCTGTCCTGAACACGGATGGACCCAGCTATGTGGTATCCCCTCTGGCCTGGCAGCAGTACTGACTGAGCCTCTGCCTCCATTCGCAATCACACCCATCCTCTTTCTTCACCATTGCTCCCCATCAGATTGTCCCCACCAGTGGTACCCTCCAGGAGTCTCCCACAAGACCTAGCACTTCTCCAGGTCACACTGCTTGGATGGTGAAGTGCTTTCCACAGAATATCCAGGTAAACCCCTCAGAGTTCTGTGAAAAGGACAGCCCTGAGGCAGGCGTGCTAGTGCATGGACCTCTGTAATCCCAGTACTCTGGGAGGGTGAGGCAGGGGGATCCTAAGTTCAAACCCAGCCTGGGCAATTTAGGGACTTAGCAAGCTTCAGTCTCAAAGTAAAGAATTTTTAAAAAGAGCTGGGGAGATCACTCAGTGTGAAGGTCCTGGGTTCAATCCCCAGTATAAAAAAGAAAAATACTCAGGCATGTGCCTTGACTACTGGTCATTCAAAACGGCAGGGAACATTTGTCTTCATAGGAGTCACTTGTCATGGATAAGAAGAGCAGTAGGTGAGCTTTCTCAAAGCCAGCTTCACCCCTCGCTTTCTCCCCAAATCCCCGCCTCTACAAATCTAATTGTTCTCCCTCAGAAATCCAGACTGTGATCTCTCCCAGGCCTCCTTTCACATCTGGAGTCCCCACAAGCCACTCTTCTGGAAGATTCTTTCTCATCATTTTCCCTCACCCCCCAGTTGTTCCCGGCCACTGCCCTCGGGTCCTTCTTCACCACCCTTTCTATTCCCTACCCCTTTCCCGGACTTCGTCAAGTTCCTGCTCCTTCTCCCAGCATGACCCAGCCAGGGCAGGTTAAAGTCCCCGGGTTTGTGTCACCTTTCATAAAAACTGGCACTGTTGACCTTCAAGTCCACAGGCTCCCGCCGGCCCAGAAAAATATCCCGGGCCAGGTGGCCCCACATGGCCCATGAAGTCGAAGGGCTCGGGCTGAGCTTTTCTCCCACACCACCTGTCTTTCCCGGTGGCCTCCGCCAGGTCCCTGTGCCCCCTCCTCTCCTCTCACCAGGGTCTGCTCTCTGCGCCTCCGACAGCCACAGGTGCTCCCCAGAGTCCCTCAGATCAGGTAAGTGAGGCACAGGGTCAGCCCGATCACACAGCTTCATCTCTCCGCCACGCGGCAGGTACAGAGCATTGAACAAAGCAGATGTGTTCTTGTCTTTATGGAATTTACTTTCTAGGTGGTGGGAGGGATGAGAATATACAACAGTATCTGCACGGGTATAAACAGTAATTTATTGTCATGGCATGTTCCACAAACAACATAAAACAGGAAGATGTAATAACCATGAGAAAGGGGTTGGTGTGCTTTAACTGGACGGCAGAGAAGTGTTTCTGAACGGTGACAGCTGAGCTGAGGTCTAAAGGAGTTCTCCACATGAACAGCAGAGGGGAGGACACTGTGGGCAGACAGGACAGTTCCTCAGAGCCAAGGCCCTGAGGCAACACAAAGGTGTACATGATGGATGAATGGGGCTTTGCACATTCTAGGCCAGCATTAGTTCTTTCACTGAGCTACACCCCAGCGCCTGACTGGTGGTTTTTAAAGAGCCCTGTGGTGCGAAGGTGTCTTCCTGCTCCTATGTCTGTCTGAGTGCACATCTTCTGCCCAGTCATCAGGGGAGTCCTCTAATGATTCAGGAAGCCATTCTAGAAGCCGTTTGTCCCATTTGGTTATTTGTCCTTCCGTTCTCTCTGTCTCCAGGCCTCCTTGTCATCCCACACGCACCACTTTCTAGATGAGTCTAGGTTCTTTGTATCTCTTGACAAACTACACTTGCACTGTTTTACTTCTATTATTTCCTTAGGTGTTCATGGCATGCAGATCTGAGCGAACACCACAAACTTCCTGCAAAGGAAATGTTGGGGACGGAAGTACTGCTGCTCTCCTTAAGCTCTTTCTCACCTCATTCCCCACCCACTCTTGACATACAGAAGTGACCACAGGCCATGACTGTGACTGAGGACTTGGGGGCAGAAGCCAAGCACAGTGCTTCCCATGACTCTGGGACCCCTGCAGCTCCCTCCTTTCCACTCTGGCCAGCTAGAGGTATCCGCATTGCACTCCTGTCCAGGTGGTGAGCTGGATAAGCAGGATGAGAAAGGTAGCTCCAGGCCAGAGGGTCCTTCCTGCTTTCCGGCTGGCCTCGCTTCCTTCCCTCTTTTACAACTCTCCTGTCTGATAAGCTCTGGGAAACTCGCGCTTCCATGACGCACCGGGCCTCTGTCTCCCATGTGTATCTTCCCAGTACTTCCCGGGGAACAGTCCCGAAGATGACTCCAGCTGGCCTTCGGAGTATTCAGGAAGTTTTACACAGGCTGGTGTTTGTTTCAGCCTCACCGGCCTATCCTCTTTAGAAGAAGAGGGCGGGAGGCCGTATCTGGGTAGAGAGAGCTCATGGGAAGGGATAGGAGTCAGTACCGTGAAGAGGCATACAGACATTCCTCATTTCATGCAGAATCTGTTCCTGCGACTAGGTCATTACGTGAATTGGTCGTTAAGTGAGGAATTATATATGGTACTGTATGTCTCTTACAATATTCAGAACAAAGAAATGGTCAAAGGAAACTCCAGTTTGAAGACTTTGCTTTTATTTGCATAGCTCTCACGTGCAGTACTGTAATGCATGGCAGAACAAAAAACTACAGTACTGTACTGCGCAGTACAATCAGCAAAAATACAGTACAGTATAAACTAGGTGTACTGTACAAAAGAAGACATTGAAGCTCTATAAATAAGATATACAGAACTGTACAAAAAAAAAAAAAATACAAGTGCCAGGCATGGTGGTGCATGCCTGTAATTCTAGCACTTGGGAGGCTGAGGCAGGAGGATCATTGCGAGTTCGAGACAAGCCTGGGCTAGAAAGTGAGCTCAAGCCCAGCCTGCGGTGCATAGCAAGACCCTGTCTCAAAAAGAAACAAATACAAGTTGTAAAGCCAAGTGATGGGTTGTAAGTTCAAACAGCATGCTTCAGTAGTAAGTCCAAACAGTCGTTAAACAGATACTTAAATGAGGAATATCTGTATTTCATATAACTGTACATTCAAAAGAAATGGAAACAGTTGTTTTCATGATACAAACCAGTGAACCTGAGCTTTTGGATCATTTTTGCTTAGCAGTTGAGAAGTCCAGAGGAGGCAAGTAAGCATTCCAAGCCCATCTCAAAGAAGGGAGCTGCCCCCAAAGTCTTTAGGCCAGGCTTCCGGCTCCTTCCACAGTGCAGATTCTGTCCCATTTCTGTCCGGTTCAGCACCTCCTCAGTCACCAGAACCATCCGCAGCCTGCAAGGGAATGCACGGAGACTTAAGCGCTTGGGTTTTGGTGTCACACGAGCTGGACTCGAATCTCAGTCCCCTCCCATTGCTAGCTCCATGGACCTTGGCAAGTTACTTAACCTACAGTTAATCCATGCAACGCTGGCTTCCAAGGTCTGTGAGCCTGTGCTCTGGAGCCAGCAATATGGGATGGAAGCCTGGCTGTGTAGCCTTGGGCAAGGTTACTCTTCCTCTCTGGGCCTCAGTTTCTCATCTGTAGAATGGGGATGATAATAGCACACTCACCACTAGGATGTCTGTGAGAATTGCAATAACGTGTATATGTGCGTACATGGGAGTATAAATGAATGTACAGTTATTCCTTGGTATCCATGGGCCTCCTCTCCCTTGCAGCTCCCCAAATCTCTGGATCCTCAAGTCCCTTACATAAAATGGGACTGGATGTGGTGGTGTATGACTGTTGTCCCAGTCGGGAGGCTGAAGCAGAAAGTTTGCTTGAGCCCAGGAGTTCAAGGCCAGACTGGGCAACATAAGGAAACTCCTGTCTCATAAACAAACAAACAAAATGGGGTAATATTGGGGGCTGGGGATTTACCTCAGCGGCAAAGCACCTGCCTGGCAAGCGCAAGGTCATGAGTTCGGTTCCCGGTACCGGAGAAAAACCAAAACCCAAAAAAAAAAGGGGTAATATTTGTATACAACCTATGTAAATCCTGTATATGTTATATCACCTCCAGTTTACTTATAATATTTAATAGAATGTAAATGTTATATAAATAATTGTTAAACTGTACTGTATAGTGGAAATAACGACAAGCGAAATGGTCTGCCTATATTCAGTAGACACATGACTTTTTTTTAACTATCCTACTATTTATTTTTTGTCTGTGGTTGGTTGGGTTTGTGGATGCAGAAGGACCATAGATACAGAAAGTCAGCTGTACTTAGCTTGCGGTTACTATTATTAACATTTTTTAAAGTTAAGGTGAATTTATATGTAACAAAAACAAGCCAGTTTAAAAAGCTCAAGGAAATCACAACACCAGTGGTTCATAAATATGATAAAAATTGTGATACTGATGTGTGATAGCTGAATTGAAGCACTAGGCTGGACCCAGCTTCTTACCTTTTGCTTCGTATCTCACTGTCTCTTATTAACTATTTGGATCCCACTTTTTTTAGGTTTCTTGTTTATTTTCTGGTTTTTTGAGATAGGGTCTCACTATGCATTTCAGGCTGGCCGTGAACTCACAGTGGTCCTCCTGCCTCAGTCTCCCAAGTGCTGGAATTACAGGTGTGCACCACCACGCTTGAGTTGGATCTCACCTTGATGCTTCTTTTATTTATTTACAGGATTTTCTATCAGGTGTTGCATGGGAAACCAGCTCTCTAAGTCCTTGCTGAATTAATCTGGAATGCTTCTACCACCCCATCTTAAGAATTACACTTGGGAGGATTCTAAGCCCTCTTCCATCTAGGAGGGGCAGATACCTACTATTGAATAGGTGAGTTGTTCTCTGAGTATGGCTCCTAGGAGACAGCATCGTCTGAGAACTTACTGAAATTCAAATCCTTTTCCCCACCCCAGCCCTGCTGAGCAGGAGTGCAGAGACAGAGCCCGGCAGTCTGTGTTCTGAGCAGCCCTTCAGAGATTTTGATGGATGCAATGGTTTGAGAACCACTGTCATGAAAGAAGAGTGGGCCCAGTGGTTTGTGATGGTCAGCTTTATGCATCTGTTCCAGTTGGCTAAGGGAAGCCCAGATAGCATGAGTGTCTTTAGTTGTGCTGTCATGACTGTCTCAACATCCTGTGTTGATCCCAAGTGTTCTCCTTTCATGGTCATTTGACTTTGGGAAAGAGCCGGAAGTCACGTGATACCAGAACCGGTGAATAAGGTATATGAGGACACACCATGATGTTTTTACAAGGCTGCTTTTCCATTGGATGCTTGGCAGCAGCATTCATCATACGTTTTTGTTTCATTACACCTCATAAAGACTTACAAAACTGCTTCAGAAAGTGGCAAGAACAATGCAATTAGTATGGTCAAAGCAAGGGTGGGATGATTTTGAGAGAGATTAATGGCAGTGTCTTTTACTGTAATACATTTCTAAAAATACAAGCATTCGCTGTAAACTTTTATCAGACCTCATATGGATTTTCCTGGGATTCTACCTTGCAGATCATAAGGCTTTTCAACCTCCATAATTGCATAATCTATACCTATATCCTTATCTATATCTATATGGAAGAGAAAAGCATGATCGCATAATCCAAAAATAAATCCCCAAATCCTTTTCTCTCTCCAAATTGTTCTCATGCTCTTTTTCTGTCTATCTACCACTGCTTCAATTTCTCTAGAGACTCCTGACTTATACACAGTTGTTTGGCATTTTTCAAGGTTGTGGTCCTGTTCTGGACACCTGTTATAGTCTGGGGCTTACGAGGGAAACAATTATACACAGGACACATAATTTATAGGATTATTTTATAGTAGTGACCCAAAGAGTTTTGTACAAAAGCGTGCAGGAAATCTGTCCACACATTAAGACCCAAAGAATCCAGCTGAGGGCCTGGATCCCATGGCAATGTCCTGCATGAGTCCAGCTGGAGACCTACAGCCTATAACAATGGCCCCAAAGAGTCTAACTGGAGGCCAAGAGCCCATGATAATGTCTCATGCAGGTCTTTTTCAAGGATCTACACTGGGAAGGCCCAAAGGTCAGTGGTGGAAGCTAGAAAGTCTGTGCCAGTAGGATGAAGGATCTGTGCCAACAGGCTAAGGGATCTGCACTGGAGTGAGAGAATAATGCTCAAAATAAGGACCAGAGCTCCCTGCAAAAGAACTACAGACATCCTCAGCAACAGCAAGGTCCTGAGCTCCTCTGACAATGAGAACAGCCAAGTCCATATCAGGAAAACCTGCACAATAAGCTTCTCCTGGACACTGAACAGTGTACCATCTTCCCCTCCAGAGCTAGGTAGTAATGCTCAAAGGACTAGATCTCTCTGAAAGTGAACCACAGCCATTCTCAGTGACAGCAAGGTCCTGAGCTCCTCTGATGATGAGAACAGCAGTCAGCATGACAAGCTCCTCCAGGAGAGCAACAGCCCCAGGAGAACCCACAGCCCCAGGAGAACCCACAGCCCCAGGAGAACCCACAGCCCCAGGAGAACCAACATCCCTGGAACAGCATCTCTTCTCCAGTTCTCATTTTTATGCTGTTGGCAACAATCCTCAGGTGGGCCTTCCACATCCAGCATCAAGCACTGATTCACTTCAGCTGAGTATTACAAGTTGACACCAGCTGTTAATCCACCACAACACCTGGTGTTTGCATGAAACTACAAGGCTAGGTGATGAATGTAGGGAGCAAAGGTAGGAGGGGATCCAGCTCACCATGCTGATGCCTCTTAACCCATGCACCTTCCTGACCCTTCTGAAGGCAGAGCTCAGTATATCAGGCCGTGTGGTTGGGAAGCTTTCCTGATCAACTGTGAGGTCTCGAGGAGTTGCTTTGCTTCTCGGAGCTTTGTTGTAGGTCATAGTCCTCTGCGAATAGAGCAGGTGAGTTTGGGACAATAAAGGAGGTAACATGAGAATGCTTTGTAAAACTGAAAAATACTCCTCTGCTGTGAATTGTGATGGGACAAACTCTGCAGGAGTGGTTCTCAACCTCCTTCCAGAGGCCACACAAGGGGCAAAATATGTTCCCATGCTGGCCAAGGGCCCAAGCACTCCAGCCACAATGTGTCCTGTTCCACACCACATCTGGAGACAGTATCATCTGGGAACTTACTTGAAATTCAAATTGTTGCCCCAACCCCAGACCTGCTGATAGCCTTGAATCAGAAATACTAAGGGGAGGAAGAGGTGTCTGTCTATCTGTCTGTCTGCTTGGTGGACATGACCTAGGCTCTTCCCTGTGCCCCAACCCCAGCCCAGTTCAGCCTCTCCAGCAGTGTCTCTCTGGTCCTGTTCTCTTTTTGTGACCCCTCCCCTCCCCAGGCTGTCTGTCCCTTGGCAGGGAACTCCTTGTCTCCTGATTCTTTCTATGCCGTGCCACCAACAGAGCGTATGTAATAGGTGCCTGTGAGTCTCACTAGATTCCCATTCCTTATTGAAGAGAGAAGTGGTCACTTCCAGAAGGAAGTCTTCAGGCGGCTTCTTCCAGAGTTGGAGATGCCTCTGGCTCCTTCAGCTCTGTCCTAGACTCTTACAGCAAGATGACCTTTGTCACTGCAAAAAGGCAACAGTTGATCACTTTCATGAGTGAATCTGAAAAATGTCAGCTCTTCCTCAGAACTGATTCCGTCAGTCTAAGGTGTTGTTTCCCAAACACAAACCTAGTACTCATTCCCAATGTTCTTTGTGTGTGTGTGGTGGTGGGGAGATTGAACCTAGAGCCTTTGCACTGAGCTACATCTCCAGCCTTTTTATTCTTTATTTTGAGAAAAAGTCTCTCTAAGTCTCTAAGTTTCCCAGGCTGGGCTTCAACTCGCTAATCTCCAGCGTCAGCCTCCTGAGCAGCTGGGATTACAGGTATGTTCTTCCGTGCCCAGGTCCCAGTGTTCTTTTGGCCTCCAAGTTTAGGTATCTAGAGAGGTTCCATGTAGAGTTGTGGTAGAGGGTGCCACCACCGGCCACCTTTGTTCCAACCTCCCAGGGGCCTCACTGTTGGGTGGGAGTGGCTGGGTCACCTAGCCTGCTCTGCTACTGTCCCTTCCCTGGGAAAGGGAAGCAATGATAGCACTCAGTTCACGGAGTTTAGAGGAGATTGAATGCATTGACATATCTAAAGCTCTGGGAACAGGATCTGAGAACATAATCCTGACTACGAGTTTTGTGAGTTTATCCTTGTCTGCCTATCCTGGACTCCTCGATGTCCTATCCTACTGTGACCCCATCGTTTATTACACCCCAGACTACTTTTATTTGCTGCCTCCTCTTCTGAATCTCAGCTAGTTTTTATTCTGAGCCCAGGGTTCAGCTGCAGACCCATCTGGTGTGTCTAGGGGCAGAACTTTTCTCCACTGGGAAAAGGTTGACTTATTCCTGGGTTACCCAGCTGTGGTGCCAGGGGTATTAAGTGCCAGCCCTGTCTCCCCTGTTCTGTTTTCCAGCGTACCTGGCCTCTGGCCACTTCTCTCCACACACCTGTGAACATGCAGTGGTTATAGCAGTTATTTCCAACCTCACAGAGCTTGTTGCTTCTGCTTGGAGTGCTCTTATCCCAGCCCCTGTGTGACAGTCTCTCTGTCGTTATTCCAGCGTCTCCTTGATACCCATCCTTGGTCATCACTCCTAAAGTAGCCCTCTCTCTTCCTCATCATAGTACTCAGTTTTGTCTTCTTCACTGTGCTTTATGAAACCTGATTGTTTTGTTTATTAACTTTTTTGGTCGATAGTCCCTGGTGATTTGAGCAGGGGGGGATCAGGGTGCTGCTCATATCACCGACTTGGTTTTATGTTGCTCCGGTGAAACCCTTTGTTGCACCTAACAATAAGAAATGCACGCATGGATAGATTTGCAGGCTAAACCAACAAATCATTTTTTATTTGCTCCCTCACGCCACCCCTTGGCCCAGAAAGAGGGAAGAGAAAGCCACTTACATGATTCAAATAACAGCCTTAAGTCTCTAGGGCTTTTTATCTGTTTGATAAAACAGTAATTATCTAAAGTGCTTCTTGTTCCCGGGGAGTCCAAATGCCATAATTCCTCCAGCTCTGGTGCCCGTCTAGAACATGACTTGCATGAGAACTCTTGCTTCTCCGACCATCACGTTCTCAGGCTTGGCACAGAGCAAGTACTCAGTAAGTCCAGCGGGTAAAGGGAGAAACGATAGGCAAATAAAGATGCAGGCAGGTGTCTGGATCTCTGGACAAAGGAGTGTCTTTGCCTCTCTGAGCCTCTGCCAAGAAAGCCTTTTAGGAGTTCTAGCAGAGCGGCTTAGAGCAGATGGAACATTTAAAATAATGCAAAGCCTACAGTAAGTTATATTTCCTATTCCCCCAGGACCAAGGCAGAAGCATCAGCAGATTCATTTTTCCCTGGCATTTAGTGTTCCTTGCACCACACTCAGCTGCTACGGGACAAAATTCTCACCAAAGTGGAAGTTGGTGCCTCTTTTCACTGTAGGGCTGGGCCTTACAGCACTGCCAAACCCCAGGGGTAGAATGCACGTGAGTAGAGCAGCTTATCTTCCACAGGGCAAGCCCTGCTCCTATGTCAGACCCCAGCCAGGAGGCACATGCCCGAGAGAAAGATGCCAGACAGACCAAGGCACAGCCTGAAGTCCTGTGACTCTGCGTGACCACCTTGAATAGCTGCAGATGCTGCAGCAGGAGGCTGTGGGTGGAGCAGGCAGGGCTGCTTTCTTCCCAGGAGGATATGCATGGCCAAGATGTTGGCAAGGGACAGATGGCATAGACAGGATATAGGGGAAAAGAACTGTCCACACAGAGACCACTGATGCCTTCCGGATTGCATCATCGACCTTCTAGGCACAAACAACAGACGCCCCCTCCCCTCTCCCCGCTTGGCTAAGCAGAACAGGAATTGTTTTTAAAGCACATTAGGTAGCTTGTGCAATCTTCAGGATGGCCAGAGAACTAGGCTTGGAGATTATGCCTGGGTTACACCCTGGAGTCACCACTGCCTCCACCACCCAGGGTGCTGCCACCCTCTGCAGAATGGCTTCCTGGCGCCACATTGCAGCTCCCCGGGCACGCTAACTGACAGCACCTCATTCACAGCCTGTACCTTAGGTGGGAAGGGACTCTGGAAAAGCAAGATCTGGTCTACCTTCAAGAGGCACAGACTCACAAGCATGGTGTCCAGACGTGAGAGTGGCCAAAACGGATGATGTAAGTCCCTGTTAGAAAAGCAATTGTCAACAGCTTTCCTAGACGCAAGTCTTCCATCCTCCAGATCCTGGAGACGGGGCTGCTGCCTGGTTGTGCATGTTTGAGAAAAGCCTCTCTGTCCCTGTCAGCATTGCTGACACAAGGGCATAGGACACAAACCACTCAGGATGGTGTGTGACTGGAGCATAGGAGTAAGTGTGGAAATACTTTTAAAAGTGCAGCGTACATTTGTTGGTACTTAAGTCATTGCTGGTACTTAATGAGCAGTCACCAGCATCCCCAAGGGCTATGGCCTTATCCCTTGCACGTCAGAATGTGAGAGAAGCCACTGAAATTGTGATTCAGGCAGCCTTCAATCTGCTCTAATTTATTTTTAAAATTATAAAAGATATAATTTAAGTATCTATTCATTATTAATGACAAGCCCTCTAAAATATGTCTTAGTTGATTCTGGGTTGCAGTGACCCTTTTAAAAGCGGAATAAACAATAGAAAGAGGGTTGAGACAAAGTGACTTCAGGAATGGCCCGGTCCAGGTGCTCAGATGCCACTATCGGTCAGTCATCTTCATTTCTGCACAGCTTTCTTCTAGTGGCTTTGTTCTCAGGCGTATCCTCTCCAAGTGGTGGCAAAGGTGACTCCCAGAAGCTCCAGGATTGCATTCTACTGTTCTAACCTTCCTGTGGAAAGAGGATGGTTCTTCATGAATTGCTCGGAAAAAGATTGGCTCTAGATGGGTTGGCTTGGACATGAGCCCAAGAAGAGGGTCACATGTTCTCCCCTGTAACTGGGTTGGTGCTCTCCACCCCAACACCACGCTACACGATCAGAGAGAGAAGAAAATGTGGTTGGCAAGGGACAATTGCAGGGAGGAAGAATGGACACTGGGCAGGCACAACCCTAGGTACCCACTCACAGCAGCCTGGGCACTGCCATATCGTTGGCTTGCTGGGTACCAGGACATTTCTCTACTCTGGCAAGGATGACCAGCTCTTCTTGATGTCTAAACACTACACACACATATCTCCTAGTCCCTGTTCAGTTTTCTTGATCTTTATTATTAATCTGGCTTCGTTTCATTACTGGAAATGAAGATAAGGATGCTTTGTTCCCCAGCTGGATGAACTCCTGGCCACTTGGCTCTCTCAGCCTTTGCCTTCTCTGGATGTCACTAGCTCAGGAATCTAGCTTCATCCCATCCCTAAGCAGATGGCCCTGGGAGATCAGCCCTTGTTGGATATTTATGAGCCTGTGGAATAAAGGTACAGGATTCAGGCATCTCTGCCACCTCACGGTCTCCCAGGAGCCAAGAACCTTAACTCTTGAGTTTGGTATGTGTGAGGAAGAGAAAGGTCAAGAGTTGAGCTCTTGCTCAGGCCTCTTTGCCCTCTGGGCTTCCCCCAAAATTCCATTCCCACAATTTTAATCATTTTCCTCTAGGTCTCAGGCCCTGATTATTCCTTCAGCATTGCTCTGCTTTCACAATCCAGGCATCCTGCTTTATGTCCTCTGGCCGATTATTCCAAATGAACTTGCCCGCTGCCTGTTTTCTCCTGCAGGCCATCCCTGCCCCTGCTGCTCGTCTTGGGTGGTCAGTTTCCCCTCTTCAGGATCCAACTAGAATTGCTCATCTTCAGCCTTGCCTCACAAAAGCTCCCTAGAAGCCTAACACCCATGAGCACCGAGAAGAAAGTGAGACCACTTGTTCAAATGCCCACAGACGGTCCTCCCCTAGTCCACTGTGCCTTGGGGAAGGGATTCTGGTTCTGTCTCCTGTGATGACTTCTCCCCAGCGTCCTACCCCTGCTTCTGCACTGTGTCTGCCTGCTTCTCACCTGTTCTGTCTTACGCCGTGTAAATCAACGGCGGCATCTGTTCTCTTGGAAACGATCTGATATGAGAGCACAGCAGACATTACACTCCACCACTCCACAATGACTCTATCTTGTATGACCCATGTCATACGACCCAGGGCCAGAGGTGGTTCATTCTCATTGCCATGACTACCATCCCAGAATCTTATTTTCCCCTTTGCTCCATTTTTAATCTGCACTCTGTCCAGGACCAAGACATTCCAGCCATCCTGAGGACCGTTTCTCTCTGGTATACATCACTTTTCTGTATAAATGGTGGAGTAGGGGGAGAAACCCCTCTCTTCTGGATTTAGTTGTATCATTTTACCTTAATACTTTTCTCACATGTTCATGACAATCTGGATTTGATTAAGAAAGGAGCGGAGTGGGGAGATGGAGCCATTGTTTGTTTGACCCCTGGAATTCTGAAGAGAACCCCCCACTTCGTCCCGCATCTGTCCCCTCTTTGTCCCACGGCCGTCCATGCACACAGCTACTATGTAGGCCAATCCATGTGTTACTTTAAGAGTGTCAGGGCTTCTTTTGGACTCCTTTTCCTGATGGCAGGCAAGGTATACTTGGTCCATTCCCTACCACTTGTTATTTAGTGTCAACAGCAGGACTGGGAGTGGGGAGGAAAGCTGGTGGGAGAGCTGGTGTGGTGTGCATTAGTGAGCTCTTCAGAAAGAGCTGGATTTATGCTGTCACTTTGCAGAGCACCTTGGCAGCTTTTATTAAAACTGCAAATAACATGCCATGCTGCCTAGGAGAAGACCTCTCCCACATGTGTACAAATATAGATACACAGCAATGACCAAAGCAGCCTTGATATGCTGATGGAAAATGGGAAATTAAGCCAGATATGGTGGCGCACACTTATAGCCCCAGCATTCTGGGAGACTGAGGCAGGAGGATTGCAAGTTGTCTGGGCAACTTAGTGATTTAGCAAGACCCTGTCTCAAAATAAAGAATGTTTTAAAATATCTGGGGGTATAACTCAGTGTGAAGATCCTGGGTCAATCCCCAAGTACTAGGCATGGGGGCGGGGGAAGAAAATGGAAAATTATCTAAGTGTCTATCAATAGAATGGAAAAAGTAAAACTTGGTTTATTAATATAATAGGATATTGTTTGCAGTAATGGGGATTGTACCTAGGGCATCATGCATGCTAGGCATATGCTTTACTATTTAGCTACATAACCACCCTAATTAAAAATTGTTTAAGGACATTTGATCTATGGTTCTTGAATCTGAGGTTATAGAGCCTGTGGTATAGCATGTGGACTGTATTTATGATGAACAATATTCTTTCTTGATATATGTATGTGGTATAGAATGACTGAATAAAGTTATCACATAGTTATCAAAAAAAAAAATAATAATAGGATATTATGGCAAGCAAAAAAACCTGATGGTATCTGTAGATATCAAACACAAGATTTGGGGTGGAAACTAGCTTGTTACAGAATGACTTGTACTCTGTATTTTTATGGACATTTGAGAAAACCCAAATGAATACTAAACAGTGTCTCCGAACTCAAGTGCAAAGAGCATTTTAAGAACAGATATAAAAGGGTGCACTTAAATTTCAGAAGCAAGCTGCGTTTGTCAAGGAAATTAGGAAATGCAGTGAGGGAGAAGCATGAGGATGACATGGAAACATCACCTTTAAAAACCTGAAGAAATATCATTCAGTGTTAACATGCATTTGTCCTGCATGATGGATATGCATATTATTATTAAGTTTCCATGCTTACATCTTAAATCTAGATTTAAAATAATGAAGAAAGCATGGCTGAAGCTATGATAACTTGTGCATTGACTTGTCTTTCAGTTTCAAATGACTGGAAACCCAGATCAAACTACCTTAAGCTAGGAAGGGAGACTTTTTGATGTTGGATCTGAAAAATCCCAGAGTCGCTCTTCTTTAGGACATCAAATACCTGGACGTGTTTGCTCTCTGTTACTCCTATTTTGAGTTGGTTTCAGGCTTGGGCAGCCTTTTCAGCTCAAAAAGGCCACCAGAAGAGATGGGCTGGTATCCAAGTTCAAGTTCAAGCACAATACTAGAGGTTCTTTCTTCTAATAGTTGACAGGGAAGGGCTGGGATCCACTGGATTGAGTCACACAACCATGTGGGAACTGTCACTGAGGTCAGGGAATGACTCCTACTGATGGTCCTCGTCCTGATCATGCACCTACCCCTGGATGGTGAGATGGGATAGTAAGTCAGCTCCACCCAACTATATTACAGAGGGCATTATAGGAGCCAGCTGTGCATCTCAGTACCCTTCCCTAGGGAAATAGGAAGAAATCTATGTGTTTTCTTCACTTGGTATGACAAACAGCAAGGAGTATGCACATGTGCAAAAGTGGCAGAATGGGATTTGGACCCACCCTTATGCTCTGTGGAACAGTTTTTGTGTATGTTTACCCAAGTATCACAAAGGGTCCAATAGACCCACACCACTCCAGGGTTTGTTTAAGAAAAAAAAAGGTTTCCTTTTGATTTTTCTGATAGAAGTAGCCCAATTCAGCACAATGGCACATGAAAAACCAGATTTTCAAGTTTTGGGGGAGGTCAAAAGTCACTCATCAGATTACTTATGCATGGATGATGAAGATAATCCATTATGGTACCGGTGGGTGATGATGATGATGATGATGATGATGATGGTTTTGACACTGGCCGTGTGAGCCAAAGTTCCTGTAGCAGTGAAACGGAGCAAGAATCAACTGATATAGACACAAGGAAAGCAAACCGCCTTTGTTCCGATGATGAAGAAAATAGCAATGTGAGTAAATATTTGACTAGTTGAAATGTTGTGAAACGGCCACTCAACCAAATGGAAGAATCCAATGTTAGAAGTAGGTCTCAAAATATAGTAAAGGTCTTGGCAGGGGTGAAACTTATTGGACAAAATGCCAGCACTGCCATTCAATGTTGGAAATTGTAACAGGTGAAATGCTACAAGATGCTGTGAAATACACAAAGGCTGAAATGCAAGTAAAATGTTCTGTGTACATCAATGCCACGTTCAAGAATTATTTATAATGACACCACACTAGCTGTACTAAAAGCATTCACAGGTCTGCTGTACTTAGCACAATTTTTTTTACAGCAATTGCAGGAATATAAAAGACATATGGAAAAGCCATGGGTTAAACTATAGCATAAAATTTATGCTCTTGTAGATGTGAAAACTTATTTTGCTTTCAGTTTGGACATTTTTCTTGGAACTCAGCCACCAGGTCCTTATTCGTATAGTAATAAACCAAATGATGTTGTAAACAGACTTGTTGCTCCCATCCGAAACTAATCAGAATGTGACATTTCACAATTGGTTTACCGGTTTCCAATTGCTGTTACATTCGTTAACACAAGTTGACCAGAGCAGGAACTGCATGTACGCAGGAACAAAGCAGAAATTCCAAATGACAGGTTGCAACTTCAAAACAGAGAATTGTAGGGCTCAATCTTTGGATTTCAGAAAGATATAACATGGGTCTCACATATGGCAAAGAAAGGCAAACTGGTACTGCTGATGTCAACATTTAACCATGGTGGAAATATTGATGGGGAAACCTTGATAAAATGGAAGCCTGAAATGGAAACTTTCAATAACAAAAACAAAGGTGGAGTAGATGGTGGTGAGTTGAGCAGCAACTATGATGTCAGTTGAAACACAAAGCGTTGGGCAGTGGTTGTATTTTTTTCCATCCTAAACATGTGTGGAATAAATAGTTTGATAGTTTACAAAGAAAATTACAAGTGCAAAACAACACAAGGAAATTTTCTTAAAGGACTGGGACTGGAGATCTTAAGAGATCATTTACTGCAGAGGAAAAACAAAGTGTTTCTGCCCAGGAAAGTATACAAAAATATTGTGAAGCACCCTGGAGAGTTGACAGATGAACAGGAAGTTGACAGAAAACCAGAAAGATGTCAACTGTGCCTTACAAGAAAAGACAGGAATACAGAATATACATGCTATCAGTGTAAGCAATACTTGTGTAAGCTACATGCAGTTGTCATGGGTGAAGACTATCTTGAGTGTGACAGTTGAAGCAAAGCTTATTTCTGTGATAGACTTTTGTTTGTGTTTACACTGCATTTCACATAGGTTTTTATTCTTGGTGTGATCTTTTAGGTTTTGTAAGCAGGTAAACAGCTCCTGTGAAAATGTTGATGTCTATTCTAAACGCACAATACATATTGAGAATTTAATAATTTATTTTATTGATATTTTATGTTCCTGTTAACTACACACTGTATAATATAATAAGCACCTCCTGACAAAACAGCAAGACCACTGAGATGTCAAGTATGCCCTACAAAAAAGCCAGCAAAAGACATGTGCAGTCAGGGTACGTAATGTGTGTGTATGGAACGTGCTGTTGTCATGTGTGCAGACTGCCTTAGGTGTGGTAATTGAAGTGAAGACTCTTTTTGTAAAGTGCTACTGGTGTTTTCATTGTAGTTCATATGGGAACTTATTTCTGATCTTTTTTGGACTTTGTATACCAAACACCAGTTGATGTTGAAAATTTTTATTATAAAAAAAATTATATTAAAAAAATTTTTTTATAAACAATAAGTATTTTAAAATCAGTATTTTAAAATATTTTTTCCTGTGAAGGGCTCATTGTTTAGTATAATAGAACTCATAAAATTAAAATTAGTAATTTATTGATAGAAATATTCCAAAGAATATTCTAAAGAGTATATTCATCTTGACGACAAAACTAGTCTTACGCTCCAAGGGCTACAAAGAAAATATTGCACACCCCAAGGAACAAAGGGAAGACACTCCCTCAGGGGATGACTTGGGATTTGAACACCTACCCCACTTTACTTCTTTTGCTTGGAAACTCACAGCTGTTCTGAACACAACCCCCCTTTTAGAGCGCCCCACCTTGCAAAGATGACACCAAGCTGGCTCATCTACTCTCTTGTGAAGCTAGAATTTGCTGCACCCGAGCTCCCATTTCTTCTCTCTGTGGTTGGTTCCCTGACTCTTCTCCACCCTGCCAGCAGTAAGTCCGCCAGTTCTGCAGTCTCTGTAGCTCTCTACCAAAGGCTTTGCACAGAGTTGAGGAAGAGAAATAGAAAATCAAGGTGTCTATGCCTGCATTCAGAGCACTCAGCAACACTGCACATGACCGCCAGTTTTGACCGTTCTCCTGGAAGAACCCTCCCGCATGAGGCACACTGTAGGGCGCACAACAGACCAGGAAATTGGAGAGAGTCATAGCAGCCAGCTCATGCCTCTCCAGTGCTCCCTGGTCCCCACTCGGGGCTGGTAAAGCATGATCTTCACAAAGCACCAATAGCAGAAGATGGTGACCCCATGGGGGATGACAAAGAGAACCAGACACAGCTCCAGCCATATGGGCAGCACCAACCTCAGCTGTTCTGGTGTGACGTCCTCAGAGCAGATGTGGAGGCTGTTGTCCTCTGTCATGGTGTTGGTCAGTAACTACTGGACAAAGATCACAATGCTGTAGTACGTGAAGGACAAGACCTTGGAGACCACAGCAGTGATCACTACATACAGGGGCTGGTGCCAGAGCTTGTACTATACTGGGCAAGCCACAATGCAGTAGCACTTGAAGCTGATGCCCGCTAGGGGCCATGTGCTACAGTAGATGCAGCTGTAGAAGCCATAGCAGTGAGTGCACACAGAATTCCTCTATGGGCCACAAGAAATTTTAGGTGACCTCAACTGTCTCAAAGGGAAGCAGCAGCAGCAGCAGCAGCAGCAGCAGCAGGAGGTCTGCCAGAATCAGGCTGAGCAGAAGTATTTGCACAGGTGCAGGCTGGGGCTGGCAGACCCACCCCACAAAGGCCCTCAGGGCCAGGAGATTAGCAGGAAGGCCAATGAGAAAAGACACCAGGTAAATGGGGAAAGGTCCTATGCTCTGGGGCTCCAGAGTCATCTTTCCTATAGAGACAGAAGATGGGATCAGAATCCTGACTGTGCATTTCCCAGCCTCAAAAACAAGTTAATCCATTTGCAAGTTCACTGTAGCTCCTGCTTCACAGAATAACTGCTGCTAATCCTTCAAACTGAGCACTCTTCTGCTTCCCGTGACCCTGGAGAGAGATGACCTTCCTGCTGCCCCACTAATTACTTCTCTAGCACACTTCTCCTCTCCATTTCCTCCCTTTCCCTACAAAAAAAAAAGAAAGAAAGAAAAAGAAAAGAAAAGAAAGAAAAAAAATAGTTCTCACCCCCAATCCCAGGAAAGTTCGCAGATGTCCACAGCTCCACTAGAAAGAGCACTTCCTGAGGGCAGTGACGTTATCTTCTTGTTCATCATTGAGTCTGTAGTACCTAGAACTGTGCCTGACACATACTAGGTGCTTAGCAGATATCTGGGGATGAATGAATGGAGTTATGAGAGGTGACAAGGAAAAGCTGCTTCATCGCAAAGGAGTAAGCCAAGGCCACCTGAGTCCTGCTCCCCGTTTTACAAAGCCAGCTGGTGTTTTCCTTTCCTTCTCTTTGCCTCTTCTTTTTCTCTCTCCAAGTCACTGTGCTTGAACACAAGATCCTTACCTGTACCCCCAAAATCAGGAATATGTTAAGGCTCAGGAAGAGCAGATTAAGCCCAGGTGAGCATCAGATGTCCAGCTGCTTGGTTCTGGGCTGAGCTTTTAAAGGAGACCTCTGGGTTTGGGTGGGAAATGGAAAACGTCTTCTGACCCCAGTTGCAGCCATATGACTCTGGGACAGTCACTCCAACCCCATTCAGCATCTCTTTTGCTTCTCTGTACCACAGCTAACCAGTGATTTCTCTGAAACTACAACTCCCAGTGTGCCCCTTGCAGACTTACCCCTTCTCACCTCCAGAGAAAACTTGTGTGCATGAGATTGAAGTAAATCAAGAGTAACCTTAGAGCCCCTCTAAGTTACCACTAAAGGTGGGTATTTAAGAGAAAACATGAGAGGCTGGGGTTGTGACCTGGAGGTATTGTGCATACTTAGCCTGTATAAGGCCCTGGGTTCAGTCTTATCAATCAATCAAATAAAATCAAACTTGAGGTCCTAACCTTTTCCTGGTAACATACTCCTGTTTATATCGTTCAGCATTTGCAAATATCAGAAGTAAAGGGCTAGATGCATGAGAGATTCCCTGCCTTCGTGAGGCTGTTTGTTTCCTCCCTGCTTTTACGTTGTCCCCTCAGGCTCACACTAGCACCTTCTCCAACTTGTCCTGGCCCCTTTCCCATTCTGTGACTCTTCTGCCCCACATTCTATCCTTTCTTCCTAAAACCAGCCACATTCTTTCCTCTGTCTCATCTCTTTGTAAGACTGCAACAGCAGTGTCCTCTTCCCTGGGCCCCTTTTCCTGCCTTTTCCTGAAAGCTGATGTTTTTCAAATATGCTGGATCTCGCTAGGTGTGGTGTGTCTCACCTGTAATCCCAACACTCTGGGAGCCTGAGGCAGGAGGATCATAGGTAGGAGCCCAGCCTGGGCAGTTTAGCAATTTGGCAAGACCCTGACTCAAAATAAAAACATAAAATAAAAAAGAGCTATGGATATAGCTCAGTAAAAAAAAAAAAAAAAAAAAAAACCCTGAGTTCACTCTCCAGTACAACAGAAATCAAAGAAAGGCAGATCTCAGAAGCAGGTGGAATTTGTCTAACTGGACTGCTTATTTCTCTTTCATAAACAGCAGGCTTTTAAACCTGAAGGCGTCATGTGATCCAAAAGAGGAAGGTCATCCAATGAGCTCTTTCCAAGGCAGCTTGACTTCCTGGGCCCCCACCTGATTCTGTCCCCAACAAACATATTTCTCCCAGAACACAAGTCACAACTGTTCTTTTGGGCTTCCTTCTCCCTTGGCATTCTAGATCCTTTCCCTGGACAATTACTCCATGTTATTCTGTACACACAGCCACTTCTCGCTCCTCTCTGCTGAAGCTGCACCTGCTCCTCCCTCCCTATCTTTTCTCTGGAAGCCCCAGACTTGGGCAGTTTTCCATTTCTTTCCAGGAGGCGGCAGCTGAAATTGGTTAGAATGGTGAGCATTGCTTGACTTCCTCTGGCCCCTGGGGTCCCTTCTTATAAATGTGCCCACCACAGACATGGACTATCCTCAGTTCAAGTTGCTGCAAGGGTGAGCTGGGTTCTGGGCCTTTCTTTTCATTCATTCCTTTCCAGTGGGCTGTGCCCTAGCTGGGCCACCGTCTCTTCTCTCTTTTTCTCTTGCCCTGTCCACATTGTCTGCTGTTGGTGCCTTGAGGTACCCAGAAGAAAATACAGCCACTCACAGCGACGCTTTGTCTGTGCTCTGGGGATGTGTGTGACTTACCACCAGTTGCCTGACCCCATCAGCTGATACTCTCCTCTTTCCCCCTGACCTGGGTTAGGTGACTACTCACAGCCACGTTCTCTCCCACTAATCATCTCTTGTCATTCAGTCCCCACTTTTTTACCCTGGTACCCAAGTAGTCCAGGCACATTCTTGATTTCTTACCCCCATAAGCCATGTGGTTGGGACATGGCAGGCAGAGGGACAGCAAGCCTTCAGCTGAGCTCATTGTGTGCAAGGCAGCTGAGGAGGTCAGAGTGACGGCAAGAGAACCAATTAAGGGCAGAGTCGTGGCAATGAGGTCAGGTGGTTGGCAGGACCTGGCACATTTGAGGCCCATGGCTGTGGTCAGGATGCAAAATGACATCTAGAACCGGAAGCCCCTGGAGGACAGGGATGTGATGTAATCGATTTCACCTTTCCAAAGGCTCACTCTGAATGCTCAGTGAGGAGGAGGCTGGGGCAAGAGGAACCTAGGAAATTGTTCTCTGGCTGTCTCTGGGAAAGGGTCCATGTAGGCTTTGCACTGTGAAAAAAATTCTAAGTATATACATGTGCATGTGTAGGTATCACTTAACCCCCTCCCCCCAAAAATAAGTTAAAAGCAAGCAAAAATATTTACAGCTAACGCAGCCTCAGCGTTTATGTGCTATGCTGCTCACTTCGGGGACCTGTGATTAATGGACTGTCAGTTTCATTTGCTTGGGAGGCACTTAGGGGACGAGTAAAGCACACTTCAGGGTGTGTCTGGGCGGCTCATAAAGGTATGGCCTTGGGACCTGCATCTGGACCCTTGGCCTTCCTCTCTGGCGCTGTTCCCATGTTCTGCTTCCAGGATACCTTGAGCTACGTAGCTCTGTTCCACTGTGCCCTTCTGCCACAGTGTGCCCGCTTTCCAGCCAACTTACCATGGACAGAATTCCTGAAACTACAAGGCAAATTAAACTTCTCCTCTTTTAAGCTGTAGGTGTAAGATATTGTGTTCCAGCAAAAGCTGGAAAGCTGACTTTCCACTGCTGTTTCCATGACAGTGAGATAGTTCTATGTAGGCTGCATGCAGCACAGCATGCACTATACAGCCACGACCTCTTCTTCTCTTGAGCTGCTGAGCATCTTGGACTAATGCAGACATATAAAAGAAGAAGGCATATCGGCTTGGCAGCAGCTGGATCCCTAAGCAGCCTTACCCCACTCACTGGATATTACCCAGCTGTGAGAGCTGGCCAGTCGAATGGACACAGAGCAGTGTCTCTGTGCTATTTTAACTCAGTCTTATTTTTCTGATTATTCATGGACTGCATGTCTCTCAACAGAGCGCAGGCTTTCTCTGTTTCTAATGACCACACTGGGCTAGTATCTCGCTATAGCTCTTAATTACAGCAACAGAGGCCAGTACTGGCTCATTTGCAGATTTAATGATAAGATATTGGGTAGCTTAGAGATTTGCCAGGAGGTCTGGAGAACCAGGCTGCAAGAATAAAGGAAGCTGTGCACCCAGGGAGGTATTAGAAGTCATGCCTCTAACCCACAGCAGTGGGTACACAGGACCGCCTACACATCACACATGCCCTGAACTCTAAGCTGTAGGTCTGCATTCTACGCACTACCGCTACTGCCACCACCAGAAGTCATTTTCCACTCTCTTGCCTTCTGTCACCATTAGCATCAGATTTGAATTTGGGCAGGTGCAGGCCATTGGCTCAAGGTAGGTGAGGATGCTTAGATTATCAGCTTCTCTAATGGGAGGTGGGCTCTGCCCCCCTCCCAGAGTCGCACCCAGACAGTTCCCTAAATGCAAAAGGAGTTGAGATGTTAGGCAGTAGAAAGATAACCAATGTGCCCACCAGGGGCTCTCAGAGGTCAGGACCACCCAGACCACTTCTACTTTTTCGGTCCTCAGTCTATAAAAAAAAATCATGAAATGCCAAAATGAGGGGTTTTTCCCCCCCCAGAACACCATATAAGTTTATTTCAGATGTAACAGCAATGCTAAAATTGAAAAGTTTAATTTTTAACTGCACCACATAAACTTAGCCATTTAAATATTTTTAGTTATTCCCTCCAAAAACTGAGAGTTGTTCTTTTCCACCACCACAATTCATGGTTTCCCAATAGCTCTCTTTTTGAAGCACTTTTCAACTGATGAGAAAACTGCTTTGGAGATATTTTAGAACTCTTTTCCTCAAATAAAAACTAATTTGGACAAATAATATATTGCATAGATTTTTTTTCTACAGATTCTCTTTTATAGACCCAAATGCAGCTTATCATATGGTATAATTTTAACCTATTTGCCCCACAGTAAAAACCATCTACCTTGAAAAGTATGATGTATATATCCTGTGATCTTCTAGTGAGTAGAATTATTGATTTATCCCAAAGATTTTTTTTATCATTTGTCAAAATAACCAACCAATATTGAACGTTAGTCTTTATCAAAGATGTACGAACTAGTAGCACCCAGTATCTAGCTCTTCCACATATCCCTCTGTAAGTGGACGGAATTATTTAATACCAGCTTGATGGAGGACAATTAACCCTTTACAAACACTAAAAATTTAGATTAAGTCATTGAGTAGTGTGGAAAAAGAAAGTCTATAATGACAGGAAAAGTACATACTCAATTCAAACTTGAATATTTTTCTTCTGTCTTTAAATAACATGTACTTAACTGTGAGGTAGCTATTTGGTTGTCAATAACCACATTTAGGGATACATTCATAGGACTGCTTAGCTAGTCCGGGTGAAGTAGTTATAGAAATAGAGGCAGTGTGGTCTCAGAAAATTCGTTTATATATCAAAATCTATTTTGATATTTGGAAGTCTACAAAAAGGCTGAACTCCTCATGCTAATAATGATTTCTCTAACTCAAACACTCTTCTCTTGGCAAGAGCAAGCTGAAACTTATCCACGAAGGTAAAGGTGCTTAATGTTAAACATTTTTTTAAGCTTGGATTTAGATTAGGAAACTGATACCAAAAACCAACCATCATGGTCTTTTTACATTTTCACTGAGATTAGAACCCTATGGTCTCATTATCAACCATCTTCCTTTAAAATTTTTTTCCGTAGCACTCAAGACTGCTGAAGTCTATTTTGCTTTGTACTTTCACACTTTCAAATCAAAACTTAAGGTTATAAAGTGTGTACAAGCATTCTATAAGTAATTTTTCCAGGAACTTATTTGGAGATGAGATCCTCATTCTACATATGAGGATAAATATTACAAATCAAACTTCCTTTCAAAGTCAAATGACAGAAAATTCAAGCTTTGTGCGTTGCTTTTAAGTCTATCAAGAACATTTCTTGAGCCACCACTGACAATCTAAAAAATTGCAAATATTGAGATTGGACAATGGAGGAAAACATGAATATTTCAGATGTCTCATCTTATAAGAAGTTATCAGCAGGTCAGAACCACTCCCTACTTGCCAGATAATGATCTAGCTTAAAACCACTCCTGTCAGTAGAGGAGGTCACAGTGATATTTGTACTATTAACATTTTATGCTTCTACCTTTCCAAGGATAGAAGCAGCTTGTTTCAATAATTCCTCTTATCCCAAGTCCTTAAACTCAGTATTGTAGGCACAGATTATAAGCAAATTCAGGACACTCTCTAGTAAATAAGGAATATTATAACTGTGTCATTCTCAAAAAATACTGTCTAGATATTCTTCCCTATATAATCAAACACTCACTGGCAATATTTTTAACAGCCTGCATTAGTTCACATTAAATGCATTTATTGTGCCACAAGTCCAGCTAAGATTTCCTCTAGGTATTTTAAAGTATGTCCAAGAAAAGACACCTGCTTCAGGTTTATCTAAGGGTGTTAACCTGTAAGGACATCAACTCCATTTTTAAAGTTAGACAATATCTATGGTATTGTTGAGATTACTGAAGAAAAAGGAAGGAGAAAAAACTAAGTCACAATAAACTTCTTTAGGTCAGTTAAAGGCTATTACCTCTAGAGGGATATTTAAAAAAAATTTAATCTCACCAGCTCACCCTCTAAATGTTTATGCCCCTAGTAACAATAACAGGAAAAACAAATCTGCTGACAACCAGCCCACTCATTAACAAAAAAGCAGTTTAATTCAAATACTTAGACCAGCATATAGCACTACCTACCCAAACTGCACCACCCATCAGCAAGGTGAGAAGAATCAATTGCTTTAAAGATCTAAACAAGCCTAGTATTTCTTACAAGGATGACAATGGTTCAACAACTGAGAGTGCTCAGAAGGACTAAAGGTGGGGCGAAGGCAAGGTCCAGGGGTAAGCATCCCACAAATAGTCTTTGAAAACCCAAAGTACCACAATACACCAAACTTATCTGTGAATCAGAGAAAAAGATATGGCTTCTAGGTCTTTTCATTTTTTGAAATAAACAATATGTATAGGCTCTGCCCTTCAATGTGAAAGCAGGACATTTAAAAACAAACACCAAAAATTTGATAAAAAATTATTTGATACCCAAAATTGTCAGGTTATATGTCTTTTTTTTTTTTTGGTCTTTTTGAGATAGGATGTCACTAAGCAATTCAGGCTGGCCTGGAACTCAAAGGAATCCTCCTGCCTCAGCCTCCCAAGTTTGGCGTTGGGTTATACATCTAACTATGAAAGTAAACAGATCTTCTTCCTTCAATCCAACCACCTCACAAAAATGAGAGAACTAAAACAATCTAATCACAATTATTTTAAAAAGTCCTGAAATTATTGAAACTTTTAAAGGAAAAGCAGGGAGGAAAACCAAGAATCAGAGAACAAGGAGGGAAAGCTTCACAAAGAGGGGAGGGGGGGGGGATTAACTGGCCTCTCTTTTTATTTGGCCACAAGCAACTGCAAGAAAGTTCATTTGTAATCTGTCCAGTTGTCTGTCTTTTGCTCATGCCCATTCTGACCAGAAGGGACAATGAGGTTTTTTTCTGAAGCACAGGAGCAACAGCAGGTCCTATCCTCTGCTAGTAGTTCTGCTTTGTCTCAGTAATCTCAAAGCCAAACTTCCTGTAGAAGTCAATTGTGCTGACTCATTGCTGATCTGGATGTGCAGACAGATGTTGTCAACAAAAGTGCCATCTTTCTCACAGATGTTTAAGGCGTGATTTAACATTTTAGTTCTTACTCCTAGCCTTCGGTAGGGTGCAAGACAGCCTAGTGTCATGATGTTAAGTCTCTTCCGATTCTGTGAATGATCCACCCTGCAGCACACGGCACCTACAGCAATGCCATTGAAATAGGCAAGTTTTGCTAGCTCGTCAACCTCCAGCACATCCTTGCAGAACTTGTTGTTACAGCTGACTGGAAAGATGACCTGGTTTGACCTCTTCAACTGTTTGATACTGTGTGGTGTTAATTTCCGAGCTTGATCCCACTACCTTTCATCTTCCCTGCCTGCTGAGGCGTCTTCATCCTACTCAAGCAGTCTGGCGTTCCCCACCATCCATTATCTCTCTATCTGAGCAGGTGTATGATGGTTAGATAGATTCATGGATATATAAATGATTTAACTGTGAGATCACAGGGATGTGCTTTAACATTTTAAGAGGTATTCCCACATTACCTTCCTGAAAAATGTTCAGTAATCTACATTCCCACCCGTCTTGTATGAGAGTATCTCTGTGCACCTTTTCCAACAACAGATATTTGAATCTTTAACATTATTTTTCTAATTAGGGTGGGTAAAAGTGATATTTTCCTATTAAAGCTTTCTAATTAAGTATGGGACAAGATGGACTACTTAATAAGTATTGTTGGGGTAGTTTGGAAGAATTACGATTAAATGAGAAAAATAAAAACCAAGTGAGTTAAAGATCCAATATGTTTTAAAAATCTATAAGAGTTATATAAATATTATATAATTTTAAACCTTGTGAATGAGAAGAGAATTACCTATCATGATATAAATGTAGGAGTCATCAAAACAAATGACACAAATTTGATAAATTCAAACACATAAAAATATAAAACTTATGGGGAAAATGACTATTAACAATAAAGACAACTATCTTTTCTCATAGCTGTATTCAAATTGTAAGTCAAATAAGAAAGAAAAAGTATTGGTAGAAATACAAATGACTGCATAAAATATGCAAATATTTTATCAGACAGATCAGAATTAAAACAGTCCTGAGTGTACTGGTGCCAGCTTAGCTGGGTCACAGTGCCCAGCTCCTTGGCCACACAATTACTCTGGATGTTTCTCTGAAGGTGTTTTTGGACATGCTTTAAATGTGTGGTCTCAGAGTAAAGAAGAGCATAGGTGGGCCTCACCCAATGAGTTGAAGGCCTAAATAGAACAAAACTGACTTCCCCCACTAAAAGAAGAGTCACCAGCAGGCTGCTTTCAGACTTTATCTCCAGCCCTGGCTCTTCTTGCTTTGCCAGCAGACTAACCTTGGAACTCAAATTGCAATTATTTCCCATGGGGAAATACATATACGTTATTGGTTCCATTTCTCTGGTGAACTAATGCATTGAATTACTAAATTTTAAATGTCAACCTTTCAAAAACTTAAAATACAATACATTTCTTTTATTGGTAAGGTTAGGGGATCTCTCATATACTGTTGAGGGAGAGAGAGATGATTCTACAGAGAAGGTAATTTGTTAATATGTATCAAAACTTTAAATGCATGTAGTATTTAATTCAATAGTACCACTTTAGGATATGCACAAGTGCACAAGCATGTATGTACAAGGATATTCCTTGTAGCATTATTTACAATAGTAGAAAATCAGAGATACTTGTTTTTATTATTCACTCATGTATCTAATACCAAATACCCACTCCATGCTATGTCCAGCCTTGGGCACTCACATGAATATACAGTATACAGTCTGTGATGTTTATGTGTAATTGTCAACTTAATTGGCTTTAAAGCTGCCCAGACGATTAGTAAAGCACACTTCTGGTGTGTCTGATGGAGACCCTTAGAGTCTATATCTGGTCCCTTGCCTCTCTGGCCCTGTTCTCCTGCCCATCTTCCTGGCCTCCATGAACTGAGTAGCTTTCCTTTGTCACACCCTTCTACCATGATGTTCCTGCCTTGAAGCCAGCTGACCATGAACTGAATCTTCTGAGACCATAAACCAAATAAACCTCTCCTCCCTTAAATTTGAGGTGTTGGGTAATTTGAACCAGCAATGAGAAAGCTGACTAATACTTCACATCTACAGGTTCCTCATCCACAGATTCAACTGAGAGTGAATGAAAAATATTTTTTAAATTATATTTGTATGGGAAGTATACAGATATTTATCTTGTCACTTATTCCCTAAACAGTAGGATATCACAATTATATACACAGTGTTAACACTGTCATATTATAAGTAATCTAGGGGTGAGGTAAAGCATACGGGAGGGAGGATTTGTGTAGGTTTTATGTAAACACTGTGCCTTTTTATACAAGGGACTTGAGCAACTGCAAGGTTAGCATCTGAAGAGGGTCCTGGAACTAGTCCCTCTTAGGTACAAAGGGACAACTGTAGGAATAAATAAAAATGGACGTAGCGACTCCTGTCCCAGGCTTCCTGTCTAGCAGGAGGAGTCACATTAGTTAAATGAACACACAAATACGTATATCATCACACTGTCATAGCACAGTAAATTTTATCAAGGAGGAGAGATGCTTGAGAGTGGGTGATCAGGGAAATCCTCCCCATCCACGTGATTTGGGGGAGAAATCCTGAAACGGGCCAGCCAACCAGGCAAAGTGCAGAGGAACATAGTGGAGGCAGAGACTGAGAGGCTGGCCTGAGGATCAGAGAAAGTAATCTCCGTGCAGAGAGAGAGGTGGGGTTGAGTGGAGCCACTGAGGACGGCTTCTAGACCACTGTCCACCTGTCAGAAGGGCCAAAGTGAAAATGCTGACAACACCAAGGATCTCTCTTCTGCTGATGGAGGGAATGCAAAATGGCGTGACCATTCTGGCAGAGTTGGAAGACACCTTAGAAAACTAAACATAGAACTGCCATATGACTCAGCCATCCTTCTCCTGGGTATTTGACCTAGAAAAAATTATGTACACACAAAAACCTGCCCATGAATGGTGCAACTCTTCATAACTGCCCTAACCTGAAAATACCCCAAATGTCCTGTGATGGGTATACAGATAAACACCTTGTGATATATTTAACACATCGGAATCCCACTCTGCATAAAAGGAAACAAACTACTGATGCTCATGATAAGTTGGATGAATCCCACAGGTATTCTGCTGTCTGAAACCAGCTCAAATAGAACCATAGCTGTGGTTACCAGTGGTAGGAGACAAAGGGAAGATATGACTATAAGTGCTCTTTATCTTGATTGTGGTGATGGTTACAGGAATGCATATGTGTTAAAATTCGCAGAACTATACACCCCTTCCTGAAAAGGTTTGTTTTATTGTACAACCATTTTTAAAACTTAAAAGTATTAAGTTTCTGCACTACTGGGGATTGAATCCAGAGCCTTTCCCTGAGCTACACCCCCAGTCTTTTAAAATATTTTTTAAATTTTTGAGACAGTCTTGCTAAGTCACTAAATTGCCCAGGCTGGACTCAAGTCTTGTGACCCTCTTGCCTCAGCTTCCCAGAGTACTAGGGTTATAGGCATGTTACCAACCTTGGCTAAATCTTCATTAAAAGAAAAAAAAAAAAAAGGATGCCAGGATTTCTGGCAGGGTAAAGAGGTAGATGGAGTTGTCATTTCTGGATGTGAAATAGGCAGAGAACAGATTTGGGGGATGAAATCAAGTGATCCTTGGTGTTGTCAGCATTTTCATTTTGTGATGTCTCCATGAGAAGCGATATAGGCCTGGAGCTAGATCTGTAGAGGTCATGGAGGCTGAAAGCTATGGTGATGGACCAGGATGCATGGAAGAAGTGTTAGTGGAAGCAGGGTGTGGGAGAGCACATCTACTACGGATGTGAAGAGGAGGGAACACCGTGTTTTCCAAATTAACCGTCCTGAGGCTTAATTGACATACAATAAAATACATCTCTGTTAAACTCATACTTCAATAAATTTTGGTATATTATGGAAACCCCCTTCCCCCACCATAATCAAGTTATAGAACATTTCCATCACCCTCTAATGTCCCTTGGGTATCTTCCCTCTCTCCCATCCCCAGCCCCTGGCAACCACTGCTCTACCTTCTGTCAGAAGCTGCACTGACAAAGAAAGGTCAGCTGGAAAGAAGCAAAGAAAGGTCAGCTGGAAAGAAGTAAGCAGAGGAGTCTCCTGCAGAATGAACTGACAAGAAGAGCAGCAGGCAGCAGCTAAAAGAAGCACAGCCCCAGCCAGGCACCGTGGCGCACACCTGTCATCTCAGCACTCTGGAAGGCTGAGGCAGAAGAATTGCAAATTCCAACACTGCCTGGACAACTTAGTGACTTACAGGGACAGTATTTTAAATTTTTTTTTAAAAAATACAAAAAGGATGGGGGATGGAAGGGTCTGGTTTACACTTTAAGAATTTTAGAAACCACAAGTACTGGTATCTGTTTGAGGATTTAAAAATAAAAGAAGAAACAAACAAACAAAAAAATCCACAAAGTGCATGGTTCCAATCAAAGCTGTCAGTCAGGTAATATTTGGCTTTACAAAGGGTTCTATCCAGCCTTTCTTTCTTTTTCTTCTTTCTTTCTTTCTTTCTTTCTTTCCTTCCTCCCTTTTCTTTTTCTGCTTTCTTTCTTTATTTTTTTCTTCCTTTCTTCCTTTCTATCTGTCTTAGAATCATATACTCATGCAGTCCCAGCCAGTGAGCTCTCAGAGAGCCCCTTGTGAGTGAGAGGGTCTTGACATCTTGGTACCAGAGCTCGTTACTGAATCCCTGGGAAAGCTCCCCTGAGTCCAGCCATAACATGTTAGGCAAACACCAAAGTTACACAGTTCCTACATAGCAAATAGGCAGAGTTTAGAATTCTGGAATCTAAAATATTAGAAAATAAGAGATGCCGATGGGTAAGTTCTGAGAGGATACAGGATACTTAAATGTAGGCTGATCTATCAGATGGGATATAGGATATTTAAAAGCCGATCTGTGTATTAACAATGAGTTCAGAGACAGGTGGTCCTGCTACAGCAAACAGAAACACCAAAACGACACCCAGGATTTGGAGGCAGATTTATTTTATGTCAACGGGCACTGATTGAGATCACTCCCAAAATATCAGGCCCTGATCTCTGGTGGTCTAGGGCTTCTATGTGATGCACAAGCAAGAGGTACAAAGGTGAGACAGAACAGCCTGGCAGTTCTGATTAGCTAGCAGGGTGAGATCATTGGTCACCAGGGAAATTAATGGTCATCAGTCTATGAAGCTTGGTACAATGGTACCAAGGCATCCTGTATGTTCGGTTACATTCTCATGGCTATGGGGTCAAGAAAGTAATTACAAAGCTATGAAGCAGTTACACAGCTAGGCAGTTTCAAAAGAACAAAGTCTTAAAAAGAATTTCTCTAATACAGTTTTTTCCTTTTAGTTCCAGCTCAGCAGTCAAGGACCCAGGCCCTGTCCATTCTTCCTCTCTTCGGCCCTTACCTTACTAGTCTTCTTTCTCAAGTCATAGTCTTATGTCCCTAGTATGGCTGCTGTAGCTCCAGGTACCACATCCTTACTAATAAAATCTTCCAAAGCAGGGAGGGAGAAGAGCAGCTTCTCACAGAGCTCTTTATTTTATGAGGTGGAGGAAAATCTTCCCTAGAGGTCCCCTAGCAGGCTTAGCTTCCTGTAGGCTAGAACGAGCTTGCATGTGCACCCTGAGATCAGTGAGGGGATCAAGAGTGTCCTGATCAGTGCCCAACATGACTTGACCCCTGGGCCTGGGTGATCCGCAAGAGGGGATGTTTGACCTGCTGATCTCACTCTACCTTTGTAGTCTGCAGGCAATAGCATCCACCCCTTCCCCAAGTATTACTGTATTCATTTTCTTCTTTTACAGCATTTTCTTTCTCCTGGCTCCAGCTTCCCGGGAGGTGAGTGCTTTGCATTTCCCCACTTGTAATCGCGCTCATCTGCTTCCATTCCTTCTCTCCATTCTCTCTCTGGAGTGCGATCTCAGCATCCCTCTCCCAAGCGCAGGCCTCCACCAGTTTAAGCTTTGCTCTGTCTCCCTCTCAACGGTTCCTCAGAACTGGCCTCCAAGGGAAGTCAGAAGGCTTCCTATAGATTTTAAGAAGTTTCAGACAGCGCCACTACCTGTATCTCTTTGGGGCTGATACTCTTTAAACACAGAGGAATCATGTTCTGGGACAGAAGGTCAAAAGGTGAGCACTTGCTCATTATTTCCTTCCCGTTGTTCCCTCACCCCAGAGTTATTTCCCACTTCTGATTCCCGTCTCCTGGAAGCTCTGGCCTGACCTTTTTCCCAGGCACCTTTCTACTGGTACTGATGCTCTTCTTCCACCGTTCGAATGACTCTCACATCTTTCATCCACCTTCTGCCTTCTTTCCACCTTCACCAGCCCAGACCCTGACTTGTTCTGGCTCCTCCCAGGGATCAAGCTGAAGCAGATCCATCTCTCCTGTCCTGTGCCACCGCTTCCCTGTCCCAGAGGGTGCAGGCACAGCCCTCTGAAGGCTCCTGTCGGGGTGACACATTCAACTCAGGGAAAGCAGCCCCTTAGCCATCTCCCCCGTAGGTCCTTCCTGCTCCGCAGCCACCTCTGCCCCCCTCTGAGCTTGTGGGGCCTCATCACCCTGCCCTCAGTGCGGGTGGCCTGCAACCTCTTTACCAGTTTCTCAATGCCTTCTTGGGTAGCTTTTCTGGGGCTTTGAAGGCCCCGTTCCCTGTAAGCAGAGACAGAGATAAACCCCACCGCTCCTTCCTCCTGTCTTTCTGGATTGAGCTGCCTTAGGTTTTGGTGAAACCTCTTTTCTTCGGGGATAGTTCCTCTTGTAAACCTTTAAAATCGTGCTTAATCCATCAAGTGTATTGTTGGTCAAATTTGCATATAATTAAATAAATTTTCATGTAATTAATAGAATGTATACTGCTAATAAACTTCATTCTCCAGAATCTTCATTCTCTAAAATCACAGAAGGGGGGCTGGGGATTTAGCTCAGCGGCAAAGCGCCTGCCTGGCAAGCGCAAGGTCGTGAGTTTGGTTCCCGGTACCGGAGAAAAACCAAAAAAAAATAAAAATAAAAATAAAATAAAATCACAGAAGGTCAACAGCTTGACTGACCCAGGGAAAACAGAGCCTTTCGCTCTTGCTCGGAGGGTCCAAGACACTTTGACCCAGAGATGCAGCCTGGTTTTCAACCCACCATGGCTTGGGGTGAGGACTTTTTATACACACAGTTCTACCTTTATCCTTATTTTATGGCTTTCAGAGAAACAGGACCCTGCATTGGCATCTCAGCCAAGGCCCCGGGTTAACCTCTTTACCCACGTGTCTGGTTTGCTTTGAGCCAAGCAGCACTGTTTCATTTACATCTCTCTCCACCCTTACCCAAACACCCTGGCTCCTTTCCTGGAGTGTGGACGCTCTCACTGCTGCAAGATAATCAACCTAACTCCACCGAGCTCCAGCTGCACAAACCAGGCTCTACCACTACATCGAATGAGACCATTGCTCTAGCCCACGTATTCTCAGATTCTCAGCTGGAGAATACTGTCCCCCAAAAGGTAAAAATGAGAGCTTAGGAAGCAAAACAAACAAACAAACAAAACAAAACAAAAAAGTACAGTGGGTTGGATCCTTCCAAAAGACCACACACATAAATAGATGCACAACATGTTTGTTCCATTGAAATTGCATGAGCCGGGAAAGAAAGGGGCTGCATAGGAAAAATAAAAAGTATCCAAAAAGTCTCCATAAGAGGACAACAAGGCACAAAGTCTAGGAAATATTAATTCCTATCTGTTGGGGACCACTACAAAGTGGCTCTGAGCTGGATTTAATATTAACTAATTGGCTTTCTGTGTTTATTTGCGAGTTGTCTGAAGCTTAGGCACCTTGTCTGCCACCTCAATTAACTACAAGGAGACTGCAGCCGCAGGCATCTCACTACTGCTGTGAAGGCCTTCCTGGAGATGACATAGTTCTCCTAAATTAACATAATGTATTACTTGAAAAAGTCCTGCCCAGATTTCCCCCCTTTCTTGAGCATCCTCCTCCTTTGTTTGTAAACAAAATAAACCCAGAGAAGTCTTTGGTTAAACTCAGAGAATATCAAAGTTGTAAGAGAGTTAGTCCCTCCTGGAGCCCTAAAATCATTTCCATTGTCTCATGTATTTAAGCCTTCGCTATTCTCTCACTTGGGAGATTGCGGGCCTGATCAGCCTGCAATAACTTAGGGTTATTTAACCTGGTTTTCGATACTATCAACATTAATACTTGTCTGCCATGAGTCAAGTGCCCAATCATTGGTTCTCTTTTGCAGTGGCACTGTGGGTCCTTCTCATCTCTGTCTTGGGAGATCCCATCTGGTTTGAGCCTTCCAGCATCCCCAGGGCTTCCACCCTTGCTCCGATCCCCCCGCCCGTGGGAGACTCTCACAGGGAAGAGAGCTGATGCTCTGTTATCCACACATGCACTCCCACCACCACCCCGCCCCCTTCCATGCTCCTCTCCCTGCAGCCATAAGATCCATCATGCATTCCAAGAGCCCTTTCCCTTGGCTTTAGGGAGGATGTCGAAAACAACTACAGCACTCCCCTCACCACTACCCAGGTGTCTGTTCTAAGTGCTGATGACTTCTGCTCTCCCCACTCCCCCCGTCTTTTGCTTAGTCCCACTGGGAGGGGGTGATGCCAGGGATGGTTGGGGATAGCAGAGTCAATTAAGCTGCTTCTAACTCCTTACTATAAGCCCTGGACATACAGTAACACTCTTGTTCCTCAGGGCTTTCTTTAAAATGTGAAGCATCAACTCCTCCTTCTCAGATTTGGAGCATCTTTAGGACCCATTCTGGAGTCTCAGGATTCCACAGCACTGGTCTCCTTTCAGGTCCATGTAAACCCATGTTAGCATCAACTTTGTAGCAGCCACTGTGGTGAATCCTTTAGACAGGACAGATGAGCAGTGAGAGAAATAATTCATGTCTCCATTTCTACACAGACACGATGTCTCTTTCTACCTGAAACATGGTCCCCTACCCACAGCCAGTCCTCAGTCTCCCAGGAAGAATTCACATAACCAACTTAGTATTAAAATCCCTGAAGTTCCGAGTCCAACCATCTACACTTAGTAGGTGCTCAACAAAGGCTTTTTACAGTAAAAAGCAAACAGGTACGGGTACTGTTTTGGTTCCCTTGCTGAGAAGAGGGGACCCTGACCAGCTGTCTCTTCAGTGGAAAATGAAAAGTTAATGACATTTCCATGAAAATAACCCATGAAAACATCCATCTGTTTTTGTAGTGAAGTCAACCATGTTAATGACCTTAATTAATCTGGTTTTTTTTTTTCAAGAGGGTTTCTTTCCTAGGAAGAAGATGTGCCAACACAGGTAGTCAATCTGCTTTGCCTCTGGTTCTGCTTCTCTTCCGGGTTTGTTTACATTTTCCTGGTCACAATGCATCCCCTGACTTTGGAGGTCTGACTAAACCAGGTCACTCTCACGGACATGCAGCTGAAATGGGGCCCCAGAGCGTGTTGGGAGCCCCCATGTTTTAGAGTAAATGTAAGTCTAACTTTTAGTGCTTCTTCAGATACCCACTAGTTCTGGGATCTGAGGTAAGAGACTTTCTTCTCTGGGCCACCCCTCACCTAGATGTGTCCAACCTGTGGTCTGCAGTTGGCCATGCTTATGTTATGTTATAATAAAATACATATGAAAATTTGGTTACTTGCACACATTAGTAAGATTATATATTGTCTCACTCTTTCTCTCCCTTTCTTATTCTGTGTGTGCGCATGTGTGAATGCATGTGTGTTCGTGCATGCATGTGTGTGTGTTATTGGGGACTGAACCTGGGACTTTTGCACTGAGCTACCTCCTCAGCCTTTTTTAAAAAATTTAAGACAAGGTCCTGCTAAACTGCCCAGACAGGGCTTAAACCTTCAATCCTCTTGCCTCAGCCTCTCAGAATACCGGGATTGCAGGTGTGTGCCCCCATGCCTGGCCTGTATTTTTGTATGCTTCTCAAGACAATTCCTCTTCACTCGTGCAGCCCAGGCCACCAGGTGCAGCCCACTTGCGGGCTGTGGGCTAGACACACCCAAGTGGTGATACTGACAGTACCTATCCTGTGGCCACAAAGGCTGGAAGAAGAGAACACATCTGCCTACTTCTCCTTAAGGCAGGTTTGCTATCATTTTCATTTCTCCGACCCAGACCCTCTTGCTAGCATCCAGGCATCTTGCCCTTTAGCCCTCCTTCACAGTCTCTGTGTTTGTGCTTCCACCCACCACATTTACCATGAGAAAGAAACAAGAGAACAAGGAAAGACCATTTTCTTTTGCTTGCCACCAAATTTATTTGGGTCACTTTGCTTCTGTCATGGTTCATAAGCATCCTTAAAGATCTGAGTTGGTTGAGCAATAGAAACTTTCTGGAAAAGCCCCTCCGAGGGAGGGCAGGTTTCACTCTTCCCTGGAGCCCTGTGTCCCCTGCCCCTGACATCTGGACAGGAGTAGCTCTGAAGGCTGGATTCCTACCCTTTCCTGCCCAGAGTCACGGACAGCTCTTTGTCCGAGCACTGGCTCGTTTTCCTCCACAGCAGCCTCTCAAGAGTGGGAGGAAGGGAAGGGAGGTGGGATCTCAAGAGTTCGGCACATCCCTAGGAAGTCCAGGTGGCTGCTCTGTCCTTGAGCTGCACCGGGACCCAGCCTGCTGCTGCAAGGTCCTGCCTGGCTTGAGTTAAGCTCTGCCGTGAGTACATACACTTGCTCTGCCTTCCTGCCCCAGAGGAGCTCAATTTCAGCACAGGCCATAAGGCCAACTATTCTGAAGCCTTCCTCGAGTCTACCCCTGATTTCTAGGTTGGACAGTCCTGCGCCAGCCACTCTCCTCCGTCCTTGACCTTCAGTTCCACACTAACCTCCTGGCTGCCAGGGCCCCAGCCTCCAGTCAGCCTCCCCAGCAGCTCGTGGAAGTCCACTTGGAACCTTGATGATGAGAAGTAGTAGACAAGGGGGTCGACACAGGAGTTCAGAGTGCTGAGGAGCAGCACGTAACTCCTCCACGTCGGGCTCTTGCCCTGAATGTAGCCAACCAAGTGTGACACGTTGTAGGGCCCAAAGCAGACAAGGAAGTTGAGCAGTGAGGCCACCACCAGCCCCGCCACCCTCCTGCGCCGGCGTCTGCTGGAGCTTCGGCCGAGGATCCATACCAGGCGGCTGTAGCAGTAGCTGGTGATGAGCAGAGGCACCCCGAAAAGGACCACACCCATCTCCAGCCGGACGGGCAGCAGAATGGCCAGCTGGTCCTTTCTGAATTCCAGGTAGCAGGTCCCATTAGTGCCCTGGCTCTGGGTGAAGTTCCCCCAGAATTCAGTGACATAGACCACACTGCAGTGAGCACCCGCCAGGAACCAGCAGATGCCACTGACCAGCCCCGCCTGAGCCAGCCTCGGCCGAGTCTTGTACCACAGAGGGTAGGCCACGCTCAGGAGGCGCTCGACGCTCACAGCCGCCAGGAAGAGGGAGGTGAGATAGATGGTGGTGAAGAAGAGGAAGCCGGAGAGTGGGCAGAGGATGAAGGGCAGGGGCCAGCGCATCCCGCTGGCCGCCTCCACCATGCGGAAGGGCAGGAAGAGCAGCAGCAGCAGGTCCGAGAGGGTCAGGTTGAGCAGGAGCACATCCACAGCCACTGGGCGGCGCCGAAGTTTACCCACGAAGATCACCAGGGCCATCAGGTTCAGGGGCAGCCCCACCAGGAAGGCGAATAGGTACACGGAGAAGTAGAGCCAGTGGTTTCCGGGGAAGAAGGACCGGTCTGGGTTTATCTCCATCATCAGGGCCAGCTGGTGCAAGACAGAGACGGAGGTGGCAGTCTGGGTGGGGGTCTTCCTGTCCCTGTGCACAGCATCTCACACATCAACCAGTAACCTTGTCACCAAGGCCACCCTGCACTTCCCCACATGTTTTTCCCGGCAGAGTCAGCTCGCCTGCCTTCCTGGTCCTACCCTGTCTCCTGTCATTCCCCGAGCACAGAAAGCACCAAAGCACTCACCCACCCAGCCCCTCGGCCCCACGCTCACCTGCTTAATGGAGAACCCAAGCGCTCTGCCGTGCAGTACCTTGCCGGCTTCTGCAGACCAAGTGGGTGAGCTATTTATTTGCAGAAATGATAAAGACCTGGCAGTGCCCATGACGTCACTCACTGTGGAACAGCAGCACAAAAGATGCCTTGAGCTCTGTTACCAGGGTTGCATCAGTATGCAAAAAGAAGAGCAAATTCCACAACCGTGTGCCTCACTCCTCTAGCCGCTCAGCTGGGATGCCCCAACCAGGCCCAAGCCAACTCCGACTTCTCCTCCCCTCTCTTCACTTGCATTTTGTCCACTTGTCTAGAATGGCATTGTTCCAGTTTGCCTTGTAAGGGCAGGAGGCGTGATAGGGTGACAGAGAGCTGGGCTCTGGAGCTGGCTCTCTTTCCTGCTAACTTTGCGATTTGGGGAGAGTGACTTCAGTTCTCCGTGTTCTCCCTTTCCTTGTCTATAAAGGAGGGACAATTGTGGTAATAATCTTATAGACTAAGATATTAATATATGTCAGATGCCTGGAACACAGCCTGGTACTGTCCCTGCTGTAGTCCTTGGTTTGATGCTGGCTTGTCACTGCAATGAAGATGATGATGGTGGGGGGTGACGACAGTAGCAACTACTCTAGAGACATACGTCTCTACACCTTAGGGCACCACAGTTTTATATCTTGCAGTCCTTTTACCCCACAATGGGGCAGTGACTTGCTCCAAATGAATACCTTGTTAAATATCACCACCAAGGTTCAAGCCCAAGTTCCAGCCAGCTTCAGAGATAAGGTATTCGTTCACTAAAATACTTACCAATTCCAATGCAATAGCATTTCCCACCCACTAGAAAGGTTATCAACTAAAAGTCAGGCAATAGTTAGACAATGACAAGCCCTTGACACTCCTCTTCTCCCCCTATGATGGCCAGAGTGGGGGTGGTTTGGTCAACAGTTGTCACATCCCCTTCTCCTTGTTTCCTTTTGCTTACCTTCGGTCCCCCCTAAGTATAGACTGGGACAACTTGCCTTGGTGTCCTCCTAGGCTACTTTGCAACCACTCATCTGGCTGGTATGACAAGAGGTACAGCGTGGCGGTGGCTGAGGTCCCCACCCCTGCAAGGCACACATGCGGCTGCTGCCTTCTCTAAAGAAGCAGTGGGAAAACACCCCAAGGTAGGGAAGATCTGGGAGGGATCCAGACCGATTATTAGCATCTCCAACTTCCCGAAGCCCCAGTAAGCTGTGGTTAACACAGCTAGCTCTCCTGAGGATTCCTTAGTTTTGGCCCTGCCATTTTTGGGTGGAGACATGACAGCTGTCAATCAAACAGCAGTATCTCCTGAAGTCCCCAGTACTGCCTCCATGACAGCTGTGACCATTCTTGATGCCCCATACCTGCAGTGGGAGATGTCTGCTTTGACTCTACCAGGCCTGAATTTGAACCAAGTCGTAGAATTGAATTTGGACCAATCAGTGTGTTCCAATCAGAAAGCTTGAGTGGGGGCTGGGGATTTAGCTCAGCAACACAGCGCCTGCCTGGCAAGCGCAAGGTCGTGAGTTCGATTCCCGGTACCGGAAAAAATAAATAAATAAGTATTTTTAAAAAAGAAAGCTTGAGTGTAGACCAGTTGGGACTAAGTAGCAGGCTTAGATTTAGAGCGATCAAAGGTTAGAATTTAGACCTATCTGCTGGCTTGAATTTGGACCAGTCACAGGGCTGCATATATATATAATATAATTACCACTCCCCTTACACTTTTAAGATTGGTCTAGGAGGACTTCCTCTTATGCACTGATTCCTCAGAGCATGCATAGGTCCTGTTCAAGTAAAGCATCACTCCAGTGAATCTACTTGTGATTTATTTCCCAGATGCTGTGGTCTTGAGACTCTTATCCTGAATAATGAGCGCAAAGTGGTTGTTATTTAAAAAAAAAAGCTATAAACACTAAGGATGCGAGCTCTGAAGAGCTCCAGAGACCAGGAGCTGACAGGGAGCAGTACAGGCAACTGGCAGAGTTGACCGGTGGCATCCAGTATTGGCGTTTAGAATTAACTGGAGTCTACCAGCACCAAGGCTCTGAGCTGTTCCTATTTGCAGTAACCCTAAGGGCTAAGGGCCATTGGTGCTCAAAGCCTGGAGCTGCTAGCAGAGCTACACTTTGCTGATTCATGCTTTCTACCTGAATTGAGCGAAAGAACTCTCAGCTGATTGGTGACAGTACCAAGTGTTGGCGAGGATGGAGAGAAACCAGAGCTCTCATTCACTGCTGTGAGAACGGGCAAAAGTACAGCTACTTGGGAAAACAACTTGTCAGTTTCTTAAAAAGTTAAACATAAATTTACCATGAGGCCCAAGGAGTTCATTTTAGACATTTACTTACAAGAAATGAAAACATATGTGCATGCAAAGACTTTCTCATAAATGTTCATAATAGTGTTAGTCACAATAGCCAAAAAGAAGAAATATCACCATTAGCTCATGAATGAATAAACAAATGTGGCACATCCATACAATGACATTCTATTTGACAGTAAAAAAGAACAAACTACCTACACGTACTACAGCAAGGATGAACATAATGCTAAGTGAAACAAGCCAGACATAAGACCATATTTTATATGATTCCATTTATATGAGCCGTCGAAAATAGGCAAATTTAGAGACAGAAAGTAGATTAGTTGTTAGCCTGGGGATTGAGGGCAGAAATGGAGATGAACTATAAATGAATGAAAGTATCTTAGTGGGTGGTGAAAGTTCTAAAACCCGGATTATAGCAATAGGTGCATGTATCAGTAAATTTGCTAAAATCCATTGACTTGTATGCTTCAGCATGGGTGACTTTTATGATATATACATTATATCTCATTTAAATTGTTGAAAGTATAGCTGGGAACAAAAAAAACTTGCTGTATCATGGTTATATTGGGGGAGGGGTAGAGTGGGAGTATAACAGAGCCATCAAAATCAAAGAGGCAAAGAGAATCGGAAAACAATGCAGGCAGAAGGACTGTAGGTGTACAGCTTGACCTGCTAAAGGAAATGGTAGAAGGTTTAGGGCTCAAGAGGAGTAGAAGCTGGGGTGGATCTCACAGGACCTCCCAGGCCCCAAGAAAAAGCTAGATATTCCCCTAAGAGGAAGGAAGCACAGGTAACTGGGAGCAGTGACCCAGCATCCAGCAGGGGCCCCAGAGCCATGGGAATAAGGGTGAGTCCTAGCCTGATAGGCAAAGGCAGTGGGTCTACCCAGGCTGAAATTGATGCTTTTACTAAAATTCTTGAGCATCACTACTACTCAGGAGCCAAGCTTCTACAGAAAGTCTCTTAACTTCTCTGCCATGTCTGTTTCCTTATTTATAAAAACAGATGTAATAGAACTTTTGCTGGAGTGTTACTAAAAGCATGCATTTCTTCAGCAAACATTCACTGAACACCTACTATTTGCCAGTCTCTCTTCTAGATGCTGGGGAATCTACCATTGACTAAAACAAAAATTCTTGCACTTATATGTATTTAAGCACCCAAAGATATCACTTATAGAAACTAGTTCATACATGCCAGCCGTGTAGCTACTCTTGTGCTCCTATATGTGGTGGCATAGTTTTCATTAGAGGAAAATGTCTGGTTCCAAGCCTGGCCTCATCTGAGCCGATGCCCAGGTGTCTGTCTTCTCCATAACTACTCTTCTCTGCCCTCCCTCTTGTGGGCTGGGGTGCTACCTACTTTCCCCAAATGTGCCACCAATTTAGGTGTTAACCAGCACCACGAGTTTTCTAATGTCCTTTGACCCTTGGGGATCTTGCTTGAAAGAATCATATCCCACTTCCAACCCTCTCTTGCTGTAGAGCAGGGGGGAAGTTTCTAAGCTGCACAAAAGGAAGATAATATACCTGGGCCTGCAACCATAGCTACCTTATGAAGGGCTTTTGCACAGATGGTGGAAAGGTACCCCTTTCCAGGGCGCTGCCCTGCTGTTGGAGGAATGGGTAGTGCCTTTGTTCAAATTAGAACAAGATGTTCTTTCCCTTGAATTGGAAGCAAGGCAGGCCCGTGGCTGGGCGAGCAAAGCACGGGATGGAATTCATATACATATATATATATATA
>NW_004955468.1:4588937-4628600 GCF_000276665.1 Chinchilla lanigera | reverse complement strand
TCTTTTTTTTTTTTTTTTTTACTTTTTTGAGACAGGATTTCATTATGAAGTTCAGGCTGACCTTGAACTCACTTAATAACCCAGGCGAGCCTGGGACTCACAGTGATCCTCCTGCCTCAGCCTCCCCAGGGCTGGGATTACAGGCACCACGCCCAGTCCATAGGGTGGATTTTAATCAGCGGTAGCCCCCTCTGCCTGGCATCTACCCATCTGGACAGTGTCACCTGGCTAAACTGAAGAGTTCTGTGAGCCACAGAGCTATTCTGTATGCACAGGTACTAGAGAGGCTGAGGTAGGAGAACTGCTTGAGTCCAGGAATTTGAAAGCAGCCTGGACAGCATAGTGAGATACTGTCTCTTAAAAAAGAAACAAACAAATAAAAAGATGGGAGAATACAGTGTGAAGATGAAATGAAACAGTAGTCATCGGAAAGCATTCAGTATGGTACCTGTCACTTATTAGGGACTCCACACTGTTTGCAACTGCCCTGGGCGGCAGCTTGTAGCCCTCCCCAGGACAGGTTACCTTGCCAGCTCCGTTTGCAGTTCAAATGCTGCCCCCTTGTGAGTTCCAAATGGTATGACAGCATCATTATCTTCCCTCAGGCCTCCGGAAATTAAAATGTTCTTTACAGTAAGTATACCAGCGGGGCGGCAAACCTCCAGATTAGAAGCAAGCTTCTCTCCCCCATACTGTGAGCACAAGGCCTGCTCGTAGTCCGCCAGCAGACCGGCAGTCAGGACGTGGGCACGGGACAGAGGCTGGGGACGTACCTCGCCTGCGCCTGCGCCCGGCTCCTGGCCTTCGCTCTCTCTCTGGACCGAGATGCTGCCTCTCCAGGCTCAGCTCTTCCCACGAGTGGCTCTGGGCGAGGCTGTCCTGCCGTTCTGGCCGGGGCCTGGACAAGCAACCGGGCTCCGCTCCATGGCCCTTCCTCCCGGCAGGGGCCGCTACTTCTGGGATGGCCCTCCTTGCATTCTTGCTGCAGTTATCTTCCCCCGGCCAGGATCTGTTCCCAAGTAGCCTGTCACCAGCGGATTGAGTACCACACTCCAGGCCCCTGTGATGAGCCCCAACTTCCTCCAGGGGCCTCGCATGCCGGGGTTCAGGAAGCCAGCCACATTGGAGGCATTGTAGGGTCCCAGGCACAAAAGCAATGTGAGCAGGGCCCCGCCAGCGACCCAGGCCGCCCTTACCTTCCGCCTGTGGCTCAGGCCCGAGTGGACCAGCGCCCGGAGGCAGCCCACATAGCAGAAGGCCGTGATGATCAAGGGCACAAAGAAAAGCAGCAGAGAGAAACTGAGGCGGGCGGGGCCGGCGGAACTGGGGTCCCAGGCCTCCAGGCACACAGGGGAGCCGTTAACCGGTTTGTTGATGCCCAGGGAGGTGGTGCTATTGTGCAACCAACCTCCCGGAGCCTCTAATACGAGAACCACCCCTAGGTGAGAGAGGACCAGGACCCAGATGGCCACACACACACCCCAGGAATAGCGTGGCCTCCGGAGGGCTTGGTAGCCCAGAGGGAAGGCGGCCCCCAGGTAGCGCCCAGCGCTCAGAGCAGCCAGGAAGACACCACCCGCGTAGAGGGGGGCGAAGTGGGCCAGGGCAACGATCGGGCAGAGGGCAGCTGGGAGGGGCCAGGCCCCCCAGGCCAGGGCCTCCACCGCCTTCAGGGGTAGAGAGATGGCCAGCAGGAGGTCAGAGCAGCCCAGGTGTAGGGTGTAGACCAAGCTGGGGGTGAGGCGAAGTCGCGCGTGCGCCGCCGCACCTCGGATGGCCAGCACGTTGAGCGGGAAGCCCAGCGCAAAGGCGGCCACGTAGAAGGCGAAGGAGAGCTGCGGGGACAAGTCCATGGGGCTGAAGGCGGTGGCCACCACTGCTCCTGAGATCCCCTCGGATTGCCAACCAGGGCAGGAGGAGTGGGATTCTTGGAATCCTACTCTGGCTTCCCCACAGCGTGGAGTGTCACCAGCAGGAGGAGACAGTCGAGGAAGCGGAGGCCCACAGCAGGAGCTGGTAGAGGCTGGACCGGAAACGAGGATTTCTAGCCTTTGGTTCTTGGCTGTCTTTACACCATGTGACCCCTTATGAGGAAGGGAGCGATTTCGGTGTAAGGGAGAAAGACGGAATGCAGGTGTGCTGTGCCCGAAGAGGGAGGGACCACCTCTCAGTTCCTGAGACTCTGGGGAGAGAGAGGAGGGCAAGTTCAGCGCAGGGCTGGCAGAGAACCTGTGGGCATGGGGTCAGAATCCTGAGTCCGCTCCCTCCCCCATTCCCTGGCAAGAGGAGCTGCTTCCCATAATGTGGATCCCTATCTTGGAAGAGGAGAAGTCAGAGTCTGGATACAAGGTACACCAGGCAGAGGGATGGGCAAAGGGGTTCTCAGGGGAGAGCCCAGGGGTAAGCCAGGTCGAATCAGTGTCCTGGGGGACAGCCTGAGATCTCAGGGCTCACCCTGGGTGGGAAGACCTGGGAGTCTGGGAAATAGTTGTAGGTGAAGGGAGGAACCACAGAAAGAGGACTCACCTCTTGATGCTGCCAGATGTTTCTGAGGCTCAGGAGTGCACTCACCCAGCTGCCAGAGGATGCCCGGAATAGGCAGTGAGCTGGAAGGGAGAGAAGGGCGGGGTGGCAGGGCCATTAGCTGAGGCACTAGCAGCTTGGGTGAGCAGCTAATGGGGCATCCCAGGCTGGAACTGAGGCTGGGCTGCAGGATGTGGGGGGTCCGAGAAGATGCTGGGACACAGAAGGGGGTGCAGGTAGGAATGGGGATTTTGTCTGGTCGGATGAGGTCTATACAGTCAGTGCCCTGATGGGGCAGGGTTTATGGGTTGTGGTCAGAACACAGGTCTGTGCCCTTCCCACTCACCCACTGCCTGCTCACTCCTGCCCCGGAGACCAAGTCTTCCCTCCTGCTGGGCGAAGGCACCAGTAGACCCCCCAGCCCTCGTGTCAGCCCACCTCTCTGTCACAGCGTTCTCCTGCGACTTCAGCCATCCAGTTCTCCATGTAGTAATACTAAAGTGAGTTAAGGATAGAATCATCCCAATGGACAGCTTGCGCAGGCTGCAGACACCCCTTCCCCAAGACAGGGCCCGTCTGCCCCTCTTTCCTTTCCCGTCTGGTTCTGTGATAGTGGTTTCTGACCTCTGCAGTGTTGGCAGAAGGCGGGAGAAGAAAGGGGAAGGGACAAGCCGGAATCTTGTGGTTGGCCCTGGAGCAATCAGCCTGTGGTCCCCATTCAGCCTCTCTCTGAGGGGCATGAATGTCTAAGCTGATTGCTCCCTGGGCTTTGGGGTGAGGACATGGGGATGTGCTCTGTGGAGACAGGCTGGGCAGTGGGTCTGGGTTGGTGTAAAGACAGCCAAGGACCAAAGGCTGGGTTGCTTAGCTTGTTCATCTCAGTGCTGGGGATCCAGCTGGCCACTCATCTCCCCGTGGGGGAGGGGTCCTCTTGTCTTTCCAGGAAGACTCCTCAAGCAAAATTTAAAACAGTCCTGAAACACCCGCCCCCCCCACCAGATGTGGTGCATGAAAGCTCTCTGTCTCCAAGATTCTGTCTCTACCTCAGACTGTGCCTGTATCTCTCTGTCTCTCTCTGTCTCTGTCTCTCTGCCACCTCAAAGTGACATCACCGTCCTTCAGCTTCAGATTTCTTAGCGGCATGTGTTGGTCACCAGAGTGCCCTTCCAGATTCCAAGTCACCCATAATCAGCTCCTCTCACTCCATAACATGCAGCTGGCTTGAAACTTTTTTTTTTCTTTTTTACTTTTTGGCTAATGGGGTCCTTCACACTGAACTACATAGCAACACCTCCCTCCAAAGAAAGTACCAAACTTCCTCCTCAGACCTCGGGGTTATGAGATTGCTTTTTTTCGCCCAAGGCGATGGTAGTAGACACCTCTCTGTGAACATAGAAGTATTTAATACCTGCTGTTGAGTATTTTGTCTTTGGGAACACTGAGAAACTAAGAGAACTGAGAAGGGGATCAGAGTGCCATGTTACCTCCGTGACAAGTGCTGGGAGAGGAGCAGAGCTCTCAGCAGACAACGGGTCTTCCGGATCTCTGCTTTGACCCCACCCACCCGGCAGTTCAGTCCCTGTCCAGAGTCACCTGCTCAGAGGGACTTCGTGATTCCTCTATCTGAATCCACACCTCCCTGCCCTGTGTTCATCCTTGTGTTCATTCAAATCCCCTGTGACTCTTCGACACTGTATTTGCCAGCTTCTGTGCTAGGATACTGGCCTTAGGAGAGTGAAGATTTTGTTTTTTGTTTTTTGTTTTTTGTTTGGGTTTTTTTTTTTTGTTTTTTTTTTGTTTGTTTGTTTTTTCTCTGGTACTGGGAACCGAACTCACGACCTTGTGCTTGCCGGGCAGACGCTTTGCCGCTGAGCTAAATCCCCAGCCCCGAGAGTGAAGATTTTGGTTCAGTTTGCCAGTGCATGATGCACAGTAGTTGCTCTGGGCCCTGGAGGACGGTGAGACCTCCAGGGCAGAGGGGCGGGGTGGAGGCTGCCTGTGTTCTGGAGTCCTGGGTCTCCCAGCTTCCTGGCCACCTGCTCTTCACGCCTCAGCAATGTCTGTTGACTGCCACATCTCATGGTCAATGGCTCATAAAGTCAGTTTACGTCAGCAGCTGGGCTCGGGGACAGGATGGGAGGGTACCCGATGGTTGCCAGGAGCCTGAGCCAGGGCTCGTCAAGCTTGGGGCTTCCTTCAGCTGCTTCCAGGGTTTGCTGCACTAAGAACCTTTGGAGACCCTGGACTACACTAGAGACCTCCAAGAATGGTCTCCAAGATGGGACCTTCTGGGTCCCATCGTTTTTTTGTCTCCACAGAGCCAACAACAGACTCTGAACTGGATGCAGTAATTAGTGCTCAGTAAATGTCTGTCCATCCTTATAAAATGAATGGATGACTGAATGACACTGAGCTTCACTTTTAGGTACAGAAACCCAAAACCTTCTCTTATTCAAATACTTTACAAAATCCTGCAATATTAATGGTGCTCAGAGGAGCTCAAACCAGGAACAAAGTGGATTGGCGGTAAAAGCGGAGGATCCTTCTGCCATAATTCTAAGAATTACAATTCTAGAATTGAGCAGAGACAGGAAGGGAGGGCAGGAAAGGAAGGTGGCACTTCTAGAGAACCTATATGCCCCAGTCCATATTGTATGTTCATCACCTTGATGGTTGGTTAAGCACATATCTCTGCTTCTGAGAAAAGGGCGGCCTTAGCCCCTTGGCTGGGCAGGTGAATGCGTGGAGAGAGTTTAACCTGAGCAGGGAAAGGGACTAGGAACACCCACCTGGAACATCTGAATCACTGAATACAACAGGGAACTGGGAAGAGAGTGACCGTGAATGACGGGACAACTGTGAGGTTTCTCTGGGCAAGTGTCCTTTGAGTTTTTTTGCAACTGTGAATATGAAAGAATTTGGTGGGTCCCCTTTTGAGAATAGCTGTGAATACTAAATCGGCTTCCTTTTTTTTACATGCTTGAAGAAATGTAAGTAAAAGATGGGAATCTGTTTTTTTAGGGACTTCTGGTTTCTGTACTAGACCTTTTGTAATGTGTCTGCAATATATATAAGACCAGACCAAACTTGCTGTACTGTCTCAAAAAATAAAAGAGGGCTGGGGATGTAGTTCAGTGTGAAGGACCTTGGTTCCATCCCCACTAGCTAAAAAGAAAAAAAGAAAAGAAAAGTCTTGAGCCACCTGCATGTTATGGAGTGGCATCTCCACTTTATAGATGCAGAAACTAAGGCTCTGGAGTGTTAGCAAAATCTGACAAAGGTCCCTAGCTGCTTAAGTGGAAGAACCAAGACACAAACCCATGCTGGTCCAGCTGTAAAGCCAGGCAACAAGACCACAGATCCTTCAACCTGCGGAGTGTATCACAAAATAACCATGACTCCCTTTCCTCTACAGTGTCACCCCCGTCTCCCTGCCCCCACTCTGACTCCACAGATAAGAAAGAATTCGCTCATTCTTAGAACTGGCATCTGCACCACTTTTATTGTGCAGGTCTTTGTCCATGGTGTGTGTCCTCATCGGTGTCTGCTCAGCTCCTGGGACCTGAGGGCAGGGCCGCTGCTGTATCATCCTCTCTGTGGAAGCCTTGCATGCTGGTAGTCATGTTTCTTGGGAAGAAGCCAACTGAAGACAGTGCCTCTTACTACCTCATTTCTGTCCTTCCTCGGGATTCCCCGAAGGGCAGAAGTTGAGCTTAAAATCAGTGGGTAGGGGTGGAGAGGGAAGGGAAGAAGAAAACTTACTGACATGTGGGTCCCAGCAGGGACACAGCAAGCTGGGGCAGGGATTGGGAGTGGGTAGATGGTGGCAGACAGCTGGGGCTGGGTGTACAGCAGAGGGTGGGACAGGCTTTTTGGAGGGTGGGGGTTACCAGTACTAAGAAGGAAGTCTGGCTCTGGGCCAGCACAAGGTTCTCCACAGTGACTGGGTTGGGGGGGTGTGACTTAGCAGCAGCTGGGGACACTCTGGGACTTCCGTGGCTCCTTCTGCCCCAGGCATTTTCACCACAGCTGGTTCCGGCATCAGTGCTTGAGGGTCACATAGTCCACGTCTTCACGCGCCCGGGACCTTTCTCCAGCACCAAACCTCACCAGCTCTGAGTAATGGATCCCGTCATCCTCTGAAAGATCCGGCACCACATTCTCGTAGTCACCCTGAGAAAGGCACACTGTGATGAGCCAGACCTCAGCCAGCCAATCTCCCACCCTCAGCTTCCTGGCTATTCTCTCCTTCACTCCACCCAGGGAGCCAAGCCCAAGCCAAGCCATCTTATCCAGAAACTAGCAGCTCCTCTGAAACAGAGGCATCTGCTCTGGCTCTGACTGCAGCTCTGCCCGAGCAACTGCTATGATTTGAATGCGTCCCCTAAATTTCATGTGTTGGAAAATTAATCCCCAAATTCATCTGTTAATGGCATCGAAGGCGGAAACTTTGGGACTTAATTGGGTTAATGGGTTAACTGGTCACTTATTTATTTATTTATTCTGGTACTGGGAATCAAACTCATGACCTTGCGCTTGCCAGGCAGACACTTGTGCCACTGAGCTATTTCCCAGGCCCAGTGGATTAACTGGTTAATGTGCTGATGGAGAGGAGAGCTGCGTTATAAAACTGAGCTCTCAGCCAGGCATGGTGGTACACAGCTGCAATCCCAGCACTCTGGGAGGCCAAGGCAAGGGGATCACAAGTTTGGGTTTCGCATGGGCAATTTAGCAGTTTAGCAAGAACTTGTATCCAAAAAGAAGATTTTTTTTAAAGGGCTAGGGAAGTAGCTCAGTAGAAAGGCCCTGGGTTCAATCCCCAGTACTATAAATAAATAAATATATCTCCCCCACACCATTGTTCCATGACTTGCGCCACCTCCAGACTCTGTAGAGTCCCCATCAGGAAGAAGTTTCTCACCAGATGCAGCCTCTTAATCTTGGACTATGAGAATTGCAAGCCTCATCACTTTATAAATGACCCAGTCTCAGGTATTTAGTTACAGCAATGGAGACAGGATAAAGCAGCAACCCTCTCCAGATGATACCCAGCCTGAGTCACCATGAATGTCCACTCAAGTCCTTCTACATAGGGCTCCCAGCTGAGACCAGCTCCGGGTCTCCAAGCCTCCCACAGCCCTGCACTCTTACCGCATGACGTGTCTGCACCACCGAGTATGTGACCATGTCATCACTGTTTGGGAGGGGTCCCTGCATTTCAGTGGTCCCTGCATCTCTGAATGAGAGAGCAGATAAATGGCCATAAATGGACCCTTTCCCTGAACCTTCCTTCTACTGACTCCCTTAGGGCCCCAGCAAGACCCCAGGCTCCAGCCCTCATGGGAAAATGACTGAATCTCTGGGGCGCCCAGTGCTTGCCCAGGAGCTGATGAAGAGGCCTGCAACCGTATCACAGCATCTCGGCCTGTGAAGCCAAGGCTGACTCAGGACTCATGTGCTTCTGACTTGAGGAAACAGGTCCCCTTCCTGTGACTGTTACCACCCCCTGGGGTTATCATGGGGGAGGAATGGGTACAAATGCATGGCTGTGTTTGGCAGGTGGGACAGGAGCTTTCCCTTCTCACATCCCTCCCAGGGTGCGACCCTCCCAGCTCCTCGGTACCCAGATCTCGGTGTGTCCGTCTCAGGGAAGTGTAAGGTGGCGTAGCTGATGCTATCTTCTATCACCGGATTATAGCATCCCAGGGAGTGGGGGCCTTCCGAGAGGGGCGTTCTTCTCACCTGGGAGACAGACGGGGTTGGGCTCTGGCTTTCTCCTCCCCAATTCCCTCCCCTGACTTCTGACTCCCCAGATCTCCCCAGAAGACTTTTTATCACTCTTCTTCACACAGAGTCTTCAAGGGCTCCCCTGCATTTCTACCTTTTTATTTCGCACAAAGAAGCTCTGACTACTGGAATTTTCCTGAAGCTCCTGCTGGCTCTGTGCCCTCTTCCTGCTAAGAAACAAAGGCTCTGTGAGTTGAGGGAACGGGAAGAGGAGGGTACAGATTCTGCAGGTGGGAAATGGGGGATGCACCCGGGGAGGGCAGGGGGCAGAGCTCACTGTTTCTGAAACTTCATTCCCCAGATGGCCAGGATGATGATGCCCAGGCAGGACCCAATCCCGATGGCTGCTCGCCTGGCAATGGTCTCTGGACTGTCTGGTGGAGAAAGGAGAGAACGTGTTCACCCTGCGCTGTGGTACTGGCCTGGAACACACGCTCCAGGTCTCCAGTCCCGGTCTTACATGTCTTCTCCCGCAAGCATGAGACAGTGATGCGGAGAAAGAGAGAGAAGCAGCTGCAGTCCTTGGGACCTCCTGGTAGGAGCAAAGAACTACATCTTTCTTTGGAGCAGGAACCCGCACAGAGCTGTTACTTCCAGCCTCATAGATGGGTACAACCATCAGGGAAGTTTGACCAGACTATTAGAATTTGAAATGCTCCAGGCTTTGGATCCAGAAATTCCAGGTGGGGATGTATCCTGCACCTGTCCTTGCTGAGATGCCCAGTGCAAAAGACCACACACTTTGGCCTGGAGGAGGGGGCACAGGAGAGATGGGATGGGCAGCACTCACAGGGCACACAGAGCAGCCCTGAGAGGGAGGCAGAACTCTGGTATCTGAGAAGTGGAGTCCCGGGCAGTGTTTTATGCAGTGCCCAGTGCGTTTCCCAATGGCATGCTCAGGATCCTTTCCTCTAGCCTCCTGTCCTCCAGCTTTGCAGTGATGAATCTCTATTCTTACAGCCGTGGCTGCCGCCATTCATCTGAGACAGTACCATCATCTTTAGACACCATCTAGGCACAGTTCCAGAACAGTCTCCAAGACTTCTTATTACATGTGAAAAAGAGAAGTCCAGGGCAGTGTGTGAACTTGGGAGCTCTGCTGTCACTTGTAAAATGAGGAAGGAGGCATAGATGTAGATCTATATATGAACACTGAGCATGTGTGGGAAACCTGTCCCTGTGCAGAGATCTGACAAGTTGCTCACAGGGAAGGGACTCAAGTTCTCAGGATCAAGAGTGAGAGTGTCTGTCTGTTTACCCTTTTAGGCTTAAAATTGTTTTTACCATGTACTTGTATTATCTTCCTCATAAACTCTAAAAATAGAAAGGAGCCTATCAAGGGGGAAAGAGAGAGAGAGAAAGAGGGAGGGAGGGAGAGAAAGAAAGAAGGAGAGAGAGAGAGAGAAAGAGGGAAGGAGGGAGAGAGAGAGAGAGAGAGAGAGAGAGAGAGAGAGAGAGAAAGAACTTGGGATGTCTGGAAAGCGGGCACAGCCTGAGTGGGAATCCTACACACAGGAAGGAGACACTCAAGCAAGGGTATAGACAGAGAGAAAGACCTGCGGAGCAGGAAAGGGAGAACCCTCCAGAGGCATGGACAAGGCAGAGGGGAAGGAAGTGGGACATGGAGGCCACAGTCCAACAGGCCCATCTTTGGGCAGAAGCTGAAGGAGCAAGCAGGACAAGAACACATCTGAAAGAAGGCAGGGACTTACAGTAGACGGTGAGGGTGCTGGGGGGTGAGTCGCCCATACCCAGCCTGTTGGACCCCCGACACCAGTAGGAGCCTGAGTGTTTGATCTGCAGAGGCTCCAGCCTCAGCGTCTGACCATCATACTGGAGGTCTTGGTTATTCCAGTCAAACCAGCTGTAGTGTGACACGGGAGGGTTGGCGTCGCTCTCACAGGTCAGGGCTGCCTTCCTCCCTTCCATCACACTGTTCGCTGGGGTGAAAGACACACGCAGCCTCCGGGGTGCATCTGTAAGGGAAACCAAGTCAGGGCCTGTGCAGCCGGCTACCTGCTCTTCTCCACTCCCAGCCTCCAGTTCCTGCCACTCACACAGCACTTGGAGCTTCCAGATCTCCGATGTGGTCTGTCCTATGGAGTTATTGATTGAGCAGCTATAATTTCCAGCATCTTCTGGGGATATAGAGTTGAAAACCAGATCACTTCCTTCCTGCAGAAGACTTCCGTTTTTCTTCCAGAAGAAGTGGACTTCTTTGGGGTTGCTGTATGAGAAGGTACATCGGAGGAGCACCTGGTTCCCAGCGTGAATCTCCGAACTGGGTCCAATCTGCAGGATCTTCACATCTCTGGGTGCATCTGCAGGGCAGGGTCCAGGCTGACATCTCCCATCTCTTCCCCTGTTGCTGACCCCAGCACTTCCTGTTCCCTTGTCCCTGGGTCTGGCTCTTATCTCTCAATTTTCTGTGGAAGATGGTAGCCCAGGCTCCTGCTCCTTATCCTTTCAACCCCAGATTCCCTTGGGACCACCCCTCAGGTTCCCTGCCCTGTCACTCACACTGGACACCCAGGCTGATGGAGGGTGACTCTGAACACCACTGGTTACAGGCTTTGCAGGTGATAGGTGGGGTGTTCCAGGCAATCTTGTAAATCCACAGCTCTTTAGTGGATTTCCCATTCCAGAAGTTTTCTGGGCTCCAGGAGTAAGTGGTAACATCCGGGTTACTGGACTGGTATCTACAGAGCAGCTTCACGGTATCTCCTTCTTGAATCAGTGTGGAGTTTTGAATCACCACAGTCACCTCCTTGGGGGGATCTGGAAAGTAGACCAGAGAGGTAAGTAAACTCCGCCAGCTGCAATAACACCTTTCCTTCTTGCTTCCTCTTCCCTCTCCCTGTCCCCCCACAGCACAAAGTTCCTAAGTAGCCCAATGAGGACTCATACGTCCCTCTTGCATCTGTGAGGACAGAATGCTGCCCTGGCCATCTGCCTGCCTATGGTGTGAGAGAAGGTGATACATGGGTTAAGAGCACAGCTATTGCTGGGCATGGTAGCACACCTATTATCCCAGCCCTCAGGAGGCTGAGACAAGAGGATTGCTGCAAGTTCAAGGCCAGCCTGGGCTACAAAGTGAGTTCAAGGCCAACCTGAACTACATAGTGAAACTCTGTCTCAAAAAGACAAAAAAGAAAGAAAGAAAGAATGAAAGAAAAGAGAAATGAGCACAGCTATTGTGAAGTGCAGTGATTCAGCTACTTCAGAGGCTGAGGCAGGAGGATTGCAAGTTCAAGGCTAGCCAAAGGAATTTATCAAGATCCTGTTTCAAAGTAAAAAATAAAAAGGGCTGGAGATATAGGTCAGTGGTAGAGCACTTGCCTAGCATCCCTGAGGTTCTGGGTTCAATCCCTAGTACAAGGGGATTAAAAAAAAAAAGAGCACAGCTCTGGAGTCAGACCCTACTTCTTAGAGCTATGAGACTGTGGCCTTTGGGCCTTTACTTGTCTGTCAAATGGGTTCCTGAGAGGGTTGAACCTCATGGAATTCTCCGAAGGTTGAGCTAAGATAATGCCCTTAGAGCAGAGTGTGATGTGCAAAAAACACTCAATAAACAGTGCTGCTGTTGCTGCTCCTGCTGCTGTTGCTGCTCCTGCTGCTGTTGCTCCTGCTGCTGTTGCTCCTGCTGCTGTTGCTCCTGCAGCTATAAATCCCACTGTGTAGCCATAAAATATTTGACCATCCCTGACCACACATGATATTTCGAGGTCCAAGGATCAAACCTATAGATTCTCTTTGTCCTGGGCTCAACTCAGTAACAAAATTCAGGTCTGGGGTGGTGACACACACTTGTAACCCCAGCACTATGGGAAGCTGAGGCAGAAGGATTGCAAGTTTGAATCCAGCCTTTGCAACTTAGTCAGTTAGTGAGCCCTTGTCTCAAACTAAATTTTAAAAGGCACTAGGGGTGGCCCTGGGTTCAATTTCCAGTATTAAAAAGAAAAAAAAAAAGAAAAAGAAAAGACTCACAGTGTGGAAGAGATCTGACAATGAAGATGTAATCTGACCCAATGAAGAGGTAATTTGATAATGAAGAGACATTTGACCCAATTGTCCTTGAAACTTTCAGAACCTCTTCAGAACCACTGCCTGGTGACTCCATGTTTCCATATTCCTTGGGGAGACCTGGCATCTACATTCATTCATTCATTCATTCATTCATTCAACATCTACTGAGTGCCTTCTAGGGCCCAGGCCCTGGTCTAGGTACTAGGAATTCAACTAGGAACAATAAAGCCCAAGGAGTTTATATACCGGGAGGCCCTGGCTTCTGCTTGCTTTTTATTCCAGGAGCCCAAGAATCCCCTGGACCCTATCTACCCTCCTCTTTCCCTCATTTCCCTGTTCTCTCCCAGGAGCCAGAGGCCCGTGACTGCTCACAATGGACATCCAGCTCAGCACCCTGGCCCTTCTCTCCACGGCCATAAATGTTTTCTGCCAAGCAAGAATAATTCCCAGCATGCTCAAGGCGAACTCTGGAGATCCAGACTTTCTCTTCTGTGTTTTCCAGGATTTCCTTGTTGTGAAACCAAGTGTAATTTTTGGCAGGAGGATTGGCCGGTGATATACAAATCAGCTCTACTGGTTTTCCCTCCTCTGCGGGTGATGGGTGGAACTGAACCGTGGAAGGTTCTGGCGCATCTGGAAGAAGGGGCAGAGGCAAATGGGGAAGTAAGGACAGCACTCCAAGCTGTTGAGCAGCCATGACAGCCCTTGCTGTCGCCTCTCGAGGGTCCCGCTAACCTCCCCTGCCAGGTCCAAGGAGGCTCACACAGCACTTTGACATTCACTTCTTCCGACTTCCCCAGGCCCACATCATTGGAGGCCTGGCAGAGGTAAGTCCCTTGCATTTCCTTGGTCACTTTGGGCAGAGTTAGCGTGGGCTGCTGCTGCTCCTGCATGTGGACGCCGTTCTTGAGCCAGGATATAGTCTTGTGCTCTGGGTTGCTGCTGGTGACCTGGCACGTCATGTTCACATACTCCCCCTTCATCACAACAGCTTCTCTGGGGTAGACCTCGACCTTCAACTTCGGACAGTCTGGAGGAACAGAGGGGCAGTCGGGGAGGAGACAGGGGGTTCTCACGGGGCGGGAGGTGTCGAGAAATGGTGATGCTTTTATTCTGACAAAGCAGCAGCTTGCACAAACATGGTTCCCTTGTCAACCCAGGGGGACTGTCACAGCCTCCTCATGCATCTCTCTGCTTTTCCCTTCTCCACATCCCCTACCAGCAGCCAGTAGGATTCCTAACACTGTCCATCAGAAGGTGTCACTCCCTGCTTGAAGCCACCCAATAGATTCCACACACAGGACTAAAACCCAAAGCCCTTCCTACAGCTCAGGAGACCTAATGTCCTGCCTCCTCTATCTCTTCTCCTACCCTGTGACCCTCAAAGGCAGTGAACTTCAACCTCTGTGACTTTTTGCCTGTATCGCTGACAACAAAGCCCCCACCTCAAGCCTTAGCACTTGCACCTTTTTTTCAGTACTAGGATTGAATCCAGGTCCTTTACACCGAACTACATCCCCAGCCCTTAAAGTTTTGAGGCGTGATTTTGCTAAGTTGCTAAGTTACCCAGTCTTGCTTGAACTTGCAATCCTCCTGCCTCAGCCTCCCAAACTGCTGGAATTACAGGTGTATGCTTGATCTTTTCTCTCCATGAAATGCTTTTCTCCTGACCTAGTCTTTCCCATCTTTCAATCAGCCTAAGCATTTGCCTTCTTCAGAGAGGTTTCCATCCATCACCCCCATCCTCACCCTGTTGTATTTTTTCTCAATATACATGCCATTGGCTGTGATTATGCTCAGCATTTCTCTATGAATCTTTCTGGGGTTTGTCTGCCTCTCTGCAATGCTAGCTGCATGGGGAACAAGCCAAAAACTCACTGTTGTATCCTTCTCCTAGCTGGCAACCACAATGAGGTCTGGTGCCTGCTAGAGCTGCAGTAAATATTTATTGAATGAGAATGAATGAATGAAGGAATGAATGAAGTACAAAGTAATGATGTGAAAAATTTCTGCTCAAGGGGGAACAAAGAAACCTGACTGGATGATCCCCAAAGCTTGCTAATAACTGGGGGAGAGATTGTTTCATTCTGCTGGGCCAAAGCAGAGACAAAATGAATCTGTGTCCTCAACGCAAGGGCTGACAAAGGGGGACAGTGGAAGAGCCTGGGTCATTCCTTTCGGTGACCAACCACAGGCTGATTGCACACCCCTCTCCTCTTACCCTTGGTGGGCCCCAGTGGCTGGCTGGGGAGAAGGTGACAAGGACAGCGTCTTCCCCAGGGGGGCATCAGGGAGACTCACGCTTCACATCCAGCTGCACCGCTGCCTCAGACAGCACTTTGGAAGAATGCAGGACCTGGCAGCTCAGTGTCTTCCCATGGTGGGTCCACTGCGGCCGGAACGTGAGCTGGCTCTGGGTGAAGACTTTCTCGGTGGAAAGGGAGGTGAAGTTTTGGGAGGAAGGCGAGGTGAGGTTGAGCTCCTCCAGGGACCAATGCCATTGTATGTCATACCCAAAGCAGGCAAAATTCAGCAAGCAGGTGGCAGTGACTGGCTGGGACTCCTCTATTCTTGAAGTGGAGAGCTGGAGATGAGGTGGAAGAGGGGTTTCTGCAAAAGAGCAGGGGTGATATGGGGGCTTGGGAAGTTAGAGACCCATGGACACACTAGCTGTTCACCCCTGGCTTTGGGCACGTGCCTCAAATAATCCCTGTGGGGATCCCTGGCCAATCCATCTGCCTCCTTGCCAGCCAAAACTATGCTCTGAGAGACCCTGGGGATACTAAGTGTCTCTGTAGAATTGTGCTTTATCTTCACTTCCTGATGATTACTTTCTAAATGGTTTCAAGATCATTCTTCCCACCACCCCTGAATTCGGCCCATTTAGTTCAACATGCACTTGTGAGCTTTGATGACACACTTGTACTTGTGTAATGGCTTCAGTTTTGGAGACCACCCCCCAAACACAGCTTCCCTTTAGTAGGATGGGCTATGCGCTGGGCGACTTGCTCTCCCCGGGCTGGACCACCCTTTAGACGGCAGGGGCTGAAGCAGAATCTCTCACCCAAACACAGGGCTGAGTGGCACTGGCCACTGGAGAAACAGGCCAAGAAGTGGAGTGACCACGTTCTGTAGGGCAGAAGCCCCTGGCCCTATCTGATGGCTCATCTCCATGCCCCGGAGTCATCTAACCTTAAAGGTCTGATTATAATCGGCCATCAACATGAACACATCAGGAGATTTCACTTACAGATCTGGGTCTCTATCCTCTACTGAAAGATCAAAAGATCTAGCAAGCTGGAACCCAGACTCCAGAATGGGCAGGAGATGAGGGCCAAGGGGACACCTGAGGCGGGCCAGGTGCTCTGGCCACAGTTGACCACAGCCCCATCTTGTGCTACCCATGTCACTCCCCGGTGTCCCGTACCTGGCCCCTGCTGCAACTCAGTGTGTGACCCCTGTCCCAGCAGTCGAGTATTTCCCACCTCCCTCCTTGCCTCTCTGCTGAGTCCGAGCATCCCCTTCCCAAGGCCTTACTGGAGACATTGAGGTGCACGTAATCCATCCATTTGTCTTCCTCTTCATCTTTTTTCTCTTTGTCTTTTTTCCATGTCACCCTCATCCCCAGCCTGCCACTGTCTTTCACATACACTGGGTTGATGCTCAGGGTACAATTGTTTTCTGCCTTATTCACCCTTTTCTCAGCAGAAAAGGCCTCCTCTGTCCCTATCTTCCGATAGAGAACAGTCCCATTGAAGCTTTTGGTGGCTTCGACAAACACAGGATTGTGGTACAGTGTGAAGTTATCCAGGAGCTCATTATTCTCCTTGTTTTTGAACGTACAGGGAATCCAGACGCAGGCCCCCTCCCAGGCGTAGATCATTTCAGGGTGTTTAAATGTCCAGCCAACTGATGCACAGAAAGCCAAGTACTCTGAAACCCATAACAGCGATCAGAAAGTGTTATTAGGGAGGGTGTGGAAAGCTTTCAAAGGAATAAGAGATCCTCTCTGAAGACAGAGGGACAGATGAGATACACAGGAGGAACAAGACGTGAATGACAGCACAACTAAGTCCCCGTGTGCGCACTGCCTGACCCCACTCCATGCTCCTCTCCTCTGGCCCAGATCTGCCCTCCTTCTCCAGCACCCACTGACTCCCCAGAACCCGGGTACCTGCCTGGCCACAGGAGCAGCAGGAGCCCGGAGCCGAGGAGATGCATGTTGTCCTGTCAGGTGGGAGTCTGAGCCAAAAAGAGTTTGTCTTTCATCCATCTGGTTACTTATTTCTTGCCCACTTACTGAGCTCCTCCTGACCCTGGGGGCCATGTCGAGTTGCATTGTGGGGATGTGGAATTGGGGGTGCCTTTCCTGGGTCAGTGAACTTGTTCTTCAGGGCAAGAGCTTCCCTCCCCTTTTCTTGCTTCCTCCCTCCCTCTCTTCCTCCCATCCATTCATTCATCCACCTGTACTTGTCTAAACTTCCTGTCCAGCCCTCAGACTCAGAGTAGCACCAGACCACTGCAGTTTGAACCTCATGCCCTGGGCAACAGGGATCTTCCTTAGAGGCCACTGGTGAAGGGTTTTACAAAGGGCAGAGTCATGGTGAAACCTTGATTTTAAAAATGAGGTAAAAAGTCATTCTAAAACCAGTCATGACGTATGAAACCAGGAGATCATTTAGAGGCAACAGAAAGGTCTTAGGTGGCGAATGTGGTCCAAGGGATCCACACACGTGCTCCAGGGACTGGGTAGAAACATCAGTCACCCAGGACAAAAGTCCTACCTTGTCTCAAGGTGGTGACTGTCTCAGTTTATCCAGCTATTGCCAAGCGGGAAAGGGGCTCAGCGTTGTCTGATCTTCCACTGCTCTCAGTGAAAGAAGCAGCCAGATTTTCATGCGAAATGTCCTGCTTTAAAAACAACACACGGGCGGGGGATTTAGCTCAGCGGCACAGCGCCTGCCTGGCAAGCACAAGGTTGTGAGTTCGATTCCTGGTACCGGAGAAAAACCAAAAAAAAAAAAAAATCCCCAAAAACAAAATAAAAACAACACACACCAGGTGCACACCTATAATTTCACCATGCTTGGAGGCAGAAGCAGGAAGACTGTGAGTTTGAGTCCAGCCTGAACAACTTAGCAACTTAGCCAGACCCTCTCTCAAAATAAAAAATGAAAAATGACCGAGGATGTAACTCAGTGTGTTCTGGGTTCAGTCCCCAGGACCAGGGGGTTGGGGAGAAACCGTGCTGGCCAACAGGACTTATCTGTGAGCGGAAGGCAGCCGCGGGGCCACCAATTTGCAAAAGATTCTCTCTCTGTCTCTTTGTCTCTGTCTCTCTCTCCAACAAGCTCACCCTGCACTACCTTACACTTTTGCATAGAGTTACATTTACATTTACATAGAGCTAAATTTAAGTCCCTATTTATATGGCTGTAATCTCTGTGCTGGCCCCCAGGGAGCCGGGGCAGGATGCGCCCACAGAGTGTGTCTCCGGTGTCAGCACGGACCCGCGTTCCCTCCACCCACCTCACCAACATTTCCCATGCCAGCATCGCTTCAATGACCCCCTCTGGCTGCTTATCTCCCCAGGCAGCAGGCTGCAGGCTGAGGCCTGTTGGCTGTCTGGTGCAGCTGTGGGGAAAGCTAAGTTGCTTACTGAAAGCAGGAGGGGGCTCCGTCCCCAGTGTTAGGGACAGACCTGGCCCCTGGACATGGGTTAGGATGAGTGGGATGAAGCCAGGTGAAATCCTCCCAGGCAGAACTGTCTTCAGGGCTGCAGGGGCCAAGAATGTTTCACACACAAAAAAAGTCATCATAGTCACAGTTTGCTTGGGAAAAGCTGGGTTAAAAAGTTAAGCAAGACTCTTTACCCCGGGACTTTTCAAACCTTTAAAAAGCTCTGATCAGTGATAGCTACCCTGTGGCATGCATGTCACAGCACACATGTTTGTGTCATTCAAAGCTCTAAAAGGTTCACCATCACTGCGCTATATGCATCATAAATCTCCAAACAAGGGCTAGAGTGTATCACACTGCCCACCCTTCTTTGGCCATGAGATCTGTATTAACTTATCGACCAAAAACTTTGCAGGATTGTAGGGTCAGATCTTTACCTGAGCCAGAGAGGGGCAATTCCACAGCAGGACTGCATGCCCACCAGCACGGGCAATCTCTAAAGCATAAGAAAAGGGGGACCATGTGCTCGTGTCAGCAGCACATATACTAGAAAAGGGGGACTGTGCCCGGGAAGTGGAGAGCTCAGGAAGCAGGTAGGGGTGAAAGCCATAATCGTTAGGGTACGCTGTCCAAATCTGTGCCCTGCCCCATGTAGGCCTTTCTAGGCCTGTGAGCCAGTTTCCCAGACCCCATTATTCACTCCTAAGCATCCAGTGACCAACCCCATTCTCAGAAGACTCCTAAGCCTTGCTCAAAGACAGGAGCCCAGCTACAGCCTGCTGTAGTGTGGCAAGAGAGACGAGGGTGGTCCCGGCTGTGCTCCCATCTCTGGGAACTGTGTCCCACACAGAGTGAACACTCTGTGCTTTGAGTGCCGAACACACACAAAAAAGAGAAAACAGCTTTTACCTGTTTCCTGGTGTCTCCCGTCTTCATGGACCCTGGCAGCATCTAAGAGTGAAAGGAGAAGTTCAGTGACGCCTCCCGTGACTGATTTCACCCTTCTTGGCCACACCCCCTGCCTCTCTGTGGCTCTGAGGGTGACCACAGGCATCACAGTCTCGCCCAGCAAGGGAAAGAGATCAAGGAGGGGATGTGAGCTCCGAGTCAGACTGGAAGGAGTACTTGAACGTCCACGGCCAGGTCTTATTTTCAGCATACAGATTTTTTAGCATCAGATCAGCTTTCAAGCTGGCTTTTCCACAATAGCCTTAATAAATGGTAAAATAACTAGTTGGAAAATCAGCAAGGATCCATATGAGCTCAACAGCATCTTCAACAATGAATTTAACCAAAATACATATAACTATCCCCTCAACAACAGCATAGTACCTATTCTTCTCAAGAACGTGGAGTACATAACAAGTGACTTATATCTAGGACAATAAAACAAACCTCAGAAATTTGAAATACGCTAAAGTATAGAGAGTATGTTCTCTAACCACAGCAAAATCAAATTGGATGTCAGTAATAGAGAATTAATAGGAAAATCTTCAAACACTTGGAAACTAAACAACCTACTTCTAAATAATCCATGGGCCAAAGGAGAATTCTCAAGGGAAGTTAAAAAAATATATTGAACTGAAAGAAAATGAAAATACAACACACTGATTTTGAGGAGAACACAACTTAAGCACAAGAGGGAAATTTAAGTACTAAATACTCTAGCAAAGAAGAAAAGACAAAACTGGAGATACCATCCTTCCTGACTTCAAAATATACTACAAATGTAAAATAACCAAAGTTAGTGATGTTGAGCTTTTTACATAAAAATGGATAGTATTGGCATAAAAACACACATAGACCAATGAACAAAATTGAGAGGCTATAAGTAACTGTGTATATCTACAGCTAACTGATTTTTGTCAAGGGTGCTAAAACTATTGACAGTCATTTAAATAAGTGGTGCTAGGGAGATTAGGTTTAAAAAAAACTAAAAATGAATTAAATGTAAGAGCTGAAGCAAGCTTCTGGGAGAAATGTTTCAAGACACTGGAAAGTATGAGGAATTTTTGGGGTAAGATGATAAAAGCACAGAAAACAAAGCAAAGAATAGACACATGAGATTTCACCAAACTAAAAAGCTTCTGCCCAGCAAAAGAAACCATCATCAGAGTGAAGAGACAATCTGCAGAAGGAGAGAAAATATTTACAAGCTATACATTTGAAGGGCTCAGTAATCAAAATATATAAGGAATTCAAACAACTCAGTACCAAAAACAAAACAAAAAACACAAAATCTGACTTAAAAATGGGTAATAGGGCTGGGGATTTAGCTCAGTGGCAAAAGCGCCTGCCTGGCAAGCGCAAGGTCATGAGTTCGGTTCCTGGTACTGGAGAAAAACCAAAAGAAAATAAAAGAAAATATAAAAATGGGTAATAGAATTAAATAGATGCTTCTTAAAAAAGACGACATTCAAATGGCCAAGAGGTATGTATAAATGCTCAACATCACTAATCATCAGAGAAAAGGGCAAATCCAAACCACAACGAGCTATCACCTCACCTCACTCCAGTAAGAATGGATATTATTGAAAAAGGCAAAAGTTAACCTGTACTGGCAATGACGTAGAGAGAAGAGAACATTCACAAACGGTTGGTGGGAATGCAAATTAGCACAACTATTGTGGAAAATAGGTTGGAGGCTCTTCAAAAACTCTTCACAATCTAGGGCTTGATAATGTGTTTTTGAACATGACACCAAAAGCCTGATCCTTAAAAATTAATAAACTGGACTTCATCAGAATTAAAAATTTGGACCCGCATGTATAAACATCATATTGTCTCCCTAGTGTAAAAATCTGAAAAAGTAAATAAAACCCAAAAGTTACAATAGATATTGTGAAAGGGAAAGAGGTTGCTCAGGGAGAAGGAACAACTGGGATGAGGGAAAGGAGAAAAGAAAGAAATAAGGGAAAAATATATGTGGATATACAGAGCTAGCTGGGATAATTGCACTGCTGATGTCTATTGGTTTATTGAAGGAACAGATGATGCTTTAATTTTTCTTTTTATGACCAGTTTTGCATGATTATATCTGGTAATGTAAACAACTAAATTGAAGACAACAATATGCAATATAACAACCATTGTTAAACCCTTACTACCTTGATTAGTGAAACTCTGTATCGTTTCTAGTGGGTTTTTATTATTTTTTTATTTTCTTTAATTGTTTGATCAATCTTGCATCCTTACATCTGGTGATCTGAGCAACTTTGTTGAAGATAACAATATGTAATATAACAACCATTGTTAACTCCCTATCACCTTGTTTTGAAATTCTGTATCATTTTTATTGTTTTTGTGTTTTTGGGTCATTATTTTGTTTTATTTCTCTTTAAAAAAATTAAAAATTTGGGCTCTGTGAAAGACCGTATTAAGAATATGAAGACTTGGAGAAGACGTTTGCAAACTATATATCTGACAAAAGACTCATTGTAGAAAGAATATGTGAAGAACTCTCAAATGCAACATAAAAAAGTCACACAATCTAATTACAAGATGGACAAAAGATATAAAGAGACATTTCACCAACGAGGATGTACAGATCAAAAATAATCACATAAAAAGATGTTCACTAGCTTTTTTAGGTAAATGCATACCAAGACCATGGTAAGATACCACTATGACATACACATTAAAGAAACTAAAAAATTTTTTTAGAAGTATAGCCACATGGGGCTGGGGATTCAGCTCAGCGGCAAAGCGCCTGCCTGGCAAGTGCAAGGTCATGAGTTCGGTTCCCGGTACAGGAGAAAAACCAAGAAAAAGAAGTATAGCCACATCAAGTGCTGGAGAGCATGTGCAGAAACTGACTCTTTTATGTATTGCTAATGAGAATGTAAAATTGTCCAGCAAGTTCTTCAAAAACTTAAGCATGGAGTTACTGCATGACTCTGTAGCCCCACTCACATATATATGAAATGAAGCAGGTCTACCCTGAAACTTGAACACAAATGTTCATAGCACCATTATTCATGAGAGCCAAAAACAGGCTCAACCCAGATGTCCCTCAAGTGATGAGTGAATAAATAAAATATGGTATATCCATACAATGAAATATTTAGCAATAAAAAATTAATGAAGTACTTATAATAGTTGTCACAACATGGATGGACCTTAGAATATTAAGTGAAAGAAACCAGTCACAAAATCCTACATATTTATGATTCCATTTATATATAATATCCAGAAATGGAAAGTTTATAGAGGCAGAAAGCAGATTTAGGGTTTGCCTCAGGCTGTGGGTGAGGGGGTGATGAGAGGAAGTGAGCAATTGGGGAGGGAGTAAATGCCCTAAAATCACAGCAATGGTTTCATAACTCAGTTAATATATTTGAAACCATTGAATCCTACACTTTAGATAGGTATGTTGTGCATATGTTAGTTATATCCCAGCAAAATTTTTAACATATAATAAAAACCAATCCAATTTAAAAATGGCAAAAGGGATTGGGGACATAGCTCAGTAGTAGAGCATTTGTCTAGCATGCATGAGGTTCTGGGTCCTATGCCCTATACTGAAAAAAAAAAAAAATGGACAAAGCACATGAAGAGACATTTCACTGAATAGGATATATATGTAGCAATAAGCACATGGAAAGATTTAAACATCACTGGCCATTAGTAAATAGCAAATTAAGACCATGACAAGATATCAGTATACGCCTATTCAAATAAAAAAAAAAAAAAAAAAGCAATACCAAATGCTACTGAGGGTGCCATGAACCTGGGTTGTTCATACATTGCTCATGGGAATGTGAAATGGTACAAACACTCTAGAAAATAGCTTGTCAGTTTCTTTAAAAAACTGAACTAAATATACTTACCATATGAGGCATCAGTTATACTCTTAGGCATCATATTCCCCAGGAAATAAAAACATATGTCCACTCAAAAGTCTGTACAAATAATTCACCATAGCTTTACTTGAAATAGCCAAAACCTAAAAACATGTCCTTCAGTAGGTGAGTGGTTAAATAAATTGTGATGTATGTATACTGTGGAACATAGTCATCCTTTGATGTCTGTGGGTGATTTGACCTAGGATCCCGAAAGACACCAAGATCTATGGAAGCTCAATTTCCTTACATAAAAAGACAGGATGTTTTCATATAACCTAGGCACATCCTCCTGTATAGTTCATTTAATTTTCTTTCGTGCTTTGGATCAATCCCAGGACCTTGCACATACTAGGTAAGTGCTATAACACTGAAGTACATCCCAGTCCTCTCCTATCTACTTTAAATCATCTCTAGAGTACTTCTAATACCTAATAAAATATGAATTCAAGGTGAATAGTTGTTACACTGTATTGCTTAGGGAATAATGACAAGAAAAGGGTTTACTTTTTTGGTATGGATGCAGTTTTATTTTTGAATGTATTTGATCCATGGTTGGTTGAATCTGGGGATGTGGAATTTGCAGACATGAGGGTGATTAGAAGGCAGGAAGTGTCAATACATGCAACAAAAATGATGTGGAAGATTGTGGAGGTCATTATACTGAGTGAGAAAAGCCAGCCTCAAAGGATCACACACTCTTTAGATGACATTCTTTTATTTTTTTTTTTTTTTTGGTTTTGGTTTTTCTCCAGTACCAGGAACCGAACTCACGACCTTGCGCTTGCCAGGCAGGCGCTTTGAGGCTGAGCTAAATCCCCAGCCCCTAGATGACATTCTTTAGATGACAAAATTATAGAGCTGCAGAGCCAATTTCTGGTTGCCAGGGCTTAAAGATGGAAGGACAGGGAACACATGTGTGTAGGAGATCACACAAGGGAACTCTTTGTGTTAATGAATGGCTCTTATATCCTGGTTGTAGTGGTAGATGCACACGTGACAAAACAAGGTGGAGTTGCGCACACACCATACTGATGTCAGATGCCTGGTTTTGATATTGTACTATAATTATGTAAGAAGGAGCCAGGAGGGCTTGGGTGAAGGCCACAGCAGATCTCTCTGTTCTATCTTTGCAATTTCCTGTATCTATAATTATTTCAAAATTGAAGAGTTAATACAAAAAGAGCCAGCAATCTCAGTATGGGACTCCAGGCCTGAAAGTCAAATTCCAAATGTCTCATGCAAGGGACCCTTCGGGACTGCAATTCCTGCTTCTCCCCTGGAAGGATGCCTGAAGCTTCTGCTGGCCACCGTGGCAGGCACTCCTGAGGATCCTGAATCGGCAGGAAATTGGGTGATGGGCTCATGGCATGTGTCTGATTTCTGGAAGCACAGGATAGGGACAGAACTCCCGAGAAAGGCAGCTTTGACGCCTTCACCCTTCTTTCCATCTATCCTTACAATGAAGGGGAGGGTCCCCATTTTGGATGACTTGACTGTCACCTCATCGGGGAAGCAGTGAAGTCAGACAGCTAACAGGGCACCTGGGAGCCCTGGGCTGCCACTCCCTGCTTAGCTACATGCAGCACCACTCCCTGCCCAGCTCTGTAAGACGAGAATGATTCTAGTGCCTTCCTCAAGGGTCAGTGAGAGCACACATGTGACCCACTCCACAGACGGTATGCCTGGGTTCAGATTCCCATTCTCCATGTCATCTATGACATCTGCTCAGTTTCCCCTTTAAGGGCGATGCTGACGCTGGCATCCCCCTCTTTATGGGGGTGCTGCAAGATCCCCCTTGGCATGATCATAAGTGTGTGAAGCACTTTGCACAGTGACAGTCATGGAACATCTAGACCTGTGATAAAATGACAGCTCTGTAAAAGACAGCTGTCATTACAGAACTTGTCACTTGCTCTGCAGATCTAACTCTGCTGTGATGTTGATTCCTACACCTCTGGCTGCTCAGCCCTAGCCTGAGTTTGACAGGAAGTCCTCTGAGACCCAACTGAGGGACAGAGGCCTGTCATGACCACAGCCTGGTGCCTGGTCGTCCTGCCTTCTGCCCATAACTGCTCATCTCTCCTGACTTGCCTCTATTCCAGGCAGCCGGAGCTCATCTCTTGCACCTCTCCTTGTCTTCAGACTTCCGCTCTGTGAATCACTGCTTCAGAACTGTGTCACGGGTATTTCTCCTGTTTGGCTTGGTATTTCTCAAGGGGAGGACCCCATTAACCTTTACTGTCCCTGGGGCCCCTCCTGGTGCCTAAACTTGCCAGAGTGTTGCTCACTGAGCCTGCTCCTTCTGCTTTCTTTAGCATCTAAGCAAGCGGCGGGAGGCACCTCTAACTCCTCTCTTTCCTCCTCTAGGGCATTGGTTCCTCCTGCATGAGTCCTACCCTGGCCCCTCCGTCTCTCCATCCCCAACTACTTCCTCTGCAAAAGCCACAGCCTTCCATGCCCTCTCCCTGTTCCTGCAGCTCCCCTTTGCTCTCGGCCCACCTGGCTGTCAGTGGGTCTGCAAAGCCTCAGGCCCTTCCAGAGCCCCTCTGAGTACCACTCTCCAGAGCTTCCCAATTCACTCCAAGTCAGTGCCCAAGTCCTGCCTGTGGCCTTCCAGGCCCTTTGTGATCCTGCTCCATTGGACGGCTACTCTGACTTTGTCATGCCGCTTACAATCACTGGTTTCCTTTGTGTTTGTTTGTTTGCAGTACTGGGGATCAAACCGAGGGCCTTTGCACTGAGGTTTTTTTTCATTTTTTATTTTGAGACAGCATCTTGCGAAGTTGCCCAGGCTGGGCTTAAACTTGTAATCCTCCTACCTCTGCTTCCCAGAGTGCTGGGATTACAGGTGTGCGCCACCACACCAGTCTCCCTGGTTTCCTTCTTGTTCCACAAATGCAGCCAGGATGTTCTCATCATGGGCCTTTGCCTTGATTTTGGCTTTCCTTGGTCCCACATTTCCCAGAATCCCATGGAACTCCCCCTCCCTGCTTCTAGTTTCCACACAACTGCCCGCTCTTCCCAGCCTGACCCAGCACACTCGACCTTCCCTCCCTCGCTACCTGAGTGCAGTAAAGTGTTCACTCACGCATCTGTTCCTCGTCTCTGCCTCACAGTGACAGCTCCAGGAGGCCAGCGAGGGGTTCTCCATGGGCCACCCACAGGCCTGGCACTCAGAGGTGCTCTTAGAGCCTGTGCTGGATTCTGGACAAGAAAGTCCCAAAAGCACGAAGTGACTTTGAGTCTAAGCTGTGCTTTCAGGGGAGTTGGTCCTTCCTGAAGTATGCTCCTCCAATCCCATTGCTTCAGCGTTTCCCAGACTTTTGAGTTTTACCTCACACTTTCAGGACTTTGACCCTGTCTGTGAACACCTAAATTTTTTTTCAATTAATATATTTCTTTTTTCTGTTTTTTATTTATTTATATTTTATTAGTACATGTCCACAGGACATAATGATTATATTTACGGGGAGTTGTTACATGCACACGCACATCCTAATTCTTATTTTGTCCCTGACCCAGCCCATCCCTCCCCGCTCCTTTCCACCCTTTGTCCCCTTCCATTTGCATAAGCTCTTTCCATATTCTTCTTCAATTCTTTTTTTAATCCCCTTTCCTGTTCCTCCCCTCATCTCTTGCTCCCTTTCCCATTTGAAAAAGATCTCCCTACTTCCTCTTATCTTTTATTTTGCTCTTTATTTATATTTGGAGTTTTTCTTCTAAGAGGAAGCATGTGACATTTAAGTCGGGTGTCTGATTTATTTCACTTAATATTATGGTCTCCAGGGGCATCCATTTACCCAGAAATGCCTCAAGTTTATCATTCTTTATGGCAGAGTAGCGTCCATGTTTATAGCAGGATGATTTATAATTGTTAAATCTTGGAAACGGCCTGTTTGCCCTTGAGCAGATGAATAGATAAAATAAACGTGGTATTTGTACACACTGGAGTACTACTTCGCCATTTAACACACTTCTTTAAATCACTTGATTGATTTTTAACTTTTAGCCTCCTCCTAAGCATTTATAAAAAAAAAAAACAATCATGAGTTTGGTGTGCTGGGTTCCTTTTATTCTGACACATACTAAATGAAGCATAAATAGGACCGTAAGTGTCACTCGGTGCCAGCCCCACCCCTCCTCGCTCATCTTGGACACCAGCATGGTGCTGCTCCCTTGAGCTGCACTTGGACTTGGACAGCCGGAAGTTGTTACCCCTCGCATCCCTGGTTATTGACACTGCTCTGCGAGGGGCGAAGTCCTCCACGCGTATTCCTATCAGGCCAGACCTGCTGGAGCCAGGGTCCGTTGTCAGAGTGTGTCAGGGCTGGCAGAGCAAGTACACAGGCCTCGGCAGGAAACTCCCATCCTGGCCGTGGAGGGAACCCCCCAATTTCATGCCCTGTGGCCTTGCTTTAAATAAACAAGTTCCCACTTGAGGCCTTCACACCAGTGTGACTTCCTTCCATGTTAAGCCTCTCCTGAAGCTCCAAGTCACTTCCATTCCATTCTCTGAGAGGCTCCTTCTCTCCTTGGGAGCATTTGTCACAAGTCACCATTTGGTAGTACATGCGCGTGAGAGAGGCTATATTTGATCTCCTTCCCTGCAAGACTGAGGAAAGAGCCAGCACCTGAGCTCAGTCCTGTATCCTCTGTCTTCAAAGACCAGGCTCCCTAATTCTTAAGCCTCTTCATCAGGTGCCTACAGCCCCACAGCTTTATTCTTACTGCTCCCCAGCACCCCAGAACCTTGTTCTTACCAAAAAGACGGAGGCGAATGGGAAGAACATGGCTTTCAAGTCAGGGGCTGGAGCTCAGGACCTGGGAAGATGTCCACCAGTACAAAGTAGGGACCTTGAGAGAGTGATTAGACCTTGCTGCACCTTAGCCTCTATGGGTTCTCAAACATCAGGGAAGGCCAACATCCCTGGAGGGCTCCTCAAAATGCAGACTGCCAGGGCCTTCACAAAAATGTTAGGTTCCCACATTTCTGGGGTAGGGCCTGGAATTTGCCTTTCTAACAAGTTCCCAGGAGATTCTGATGTTGCTGGCTAGTACTTACACTTTGGGAATCATTATCATAGCCGTTAGGGAAAGTAAATGGAGATTAATTAAGGTGAATTATGTAGAATTGCTTAACACACAGTAAGCACTCAACACATGTAAGTCATAATACCCTCTGTACCAGAGAATCTAGACCTTTAAGTTCCTGATGGCTTCTTTAAGCCAGAACTGAATTCAAGGCCTGGCCACATCATTTCCTTGCCTTGGCTCCTGAGACAGTTAGGGGACACCAAGGTGAGACAATGATTGGACCAAAGGCTGAATCAACAAAATAGGCCTCCAGGCACAGTAAGCTATCACGCTTTGTAGCACAGCATATTTCAAGAGGCCCATCACAAGACCCTGATAAAACCACTGAGGCAGAATGTTTTTGCATGAAATGAGAAAAAACTAAGCCTTTTAGCTTCACTTGCTCTTAGCCAATTTCAGATCACTAATTTTAGAGGCTGCACAGCTGGGCGATACGTTATTAGCTTCTCTGGCTTTGCTGAGTGGGTTATGCTATCAGGGCCTGGGTTACTTTACAGCTGCTTCTGAGAACACCAACCCTTCCCTCAGGCCTACAGATGTCTGACGGGTGACTAAAATGGGATAAAGGGCTTGGCATCTCTGTCTTCACAGTGTGTCTGTCCCCTTGCTGTCTTAACCCCGGTGTCAGATTCCACTCAGCTCTGCACAGAGACGTGTTGGTCATTTAAGAAATGTTTCATCCACGACTATGATGCAGGGTCAGCTTGGCCTCCTGCCCATGGGAGCTGGTCTGTGTTTCTTTCAGCCCAGCCCCATACTTTCTCAGCAGCACAAGCCTGAAACTCCTTCAGCCCTGTCATAAGGCCAGGACCTGTGTGCGGGATGCTGATCCCACACAGCTGAGAGAGGAACTCGGCAGTTCCTGAGCAAAGCAGACTGTGTGAGCCCACCGAGTACAAGGCTGGGCTGGGAGGTCTTGCACAGGATGATGGTGCCAGATACTAAAATTTCAACAGCCTATAGCTAAATGACTGCCCAGTGGTCCAAATCCATCACAAAATGAAATTTTTTGGAACTGCATCCATGGCCAAAGGGAGTTGCTGGCCTTGAGCCCACCCAAGCAAATCAATAAACACCTGCTGCTCTCTGTTCTGTGGGCAGCAGCTTGGTCACTCTCAACCGAATGGTTGCTTCCCAATGTGGCTGAACCCCCTCCCCATAAAGCTTTGAATTTATATGTGTGCTTAGCATATTTGACCCACTCTCATTTCTACCATTTCTGGGTCTAAAGTGTCCATTGTTTGGTGTCAGGCTCTCAGCAAAATCACCTAGCTTCTCTGAGCCCCAGTATTCTCATCTTCCTAGCTTTGTCCTGGGGTCCCTTCTCAGGAGAGCTTGAGCTTCCTGAAGGGGCTCAGTAGACAGCTGGTCCCTAACATTTGTTTGGAAGGGGGAGTGGCAGAACGCAGCGTGAATGTGAGGAGCAGCAGGCTAACCAAGAGAGGCTCATGGACACCTGGGTCTGTTGGTCTCACTTGACCTGCACAGGCCAGAAGGTCGTGGCAGAGAGCAGACTCAGGCTGGTGTGGACAACAGAGAGTGGTGGGGCTGTGGCAAGTGGAGAGTGTATGCAGCCTGCCTCCCTTCAGCAAGACTCCTGCAAGTGTGAGCCTGGTGTTGTCAGACGACCTGACTGCAGCTGATGTAGGAATGAGGGTTGTGTGAAATCACCCAGAACCCAGACCAGGCCAAGCCTGTAGCAGCCAGAAAAGGGAAAACTTAATGGTGGTCGACTCCAGCTCAAGTTTAGAATCCCTGGGCCCTCGCTCCCACACAGGGCCCAGCAGAGAGGGAGGTGAATCCCTGGGATCACTGTGGAAACAGTAAGATGGTAGGCTCCCCCAAAGATGCATCAGAAACCTTCGGGATCTAGACTGGTATTTACCATCAGGACATTTATTTCACGTCCCTTTTGTACATGTCCTGGGGCCAGGAATGGGGGTAGGAGATCAGGCAGAGGGTAGCAATAAATAACACGGACAGACAGAGCTCCCTCCAGACGGATGAGGTTAAAGGATGGTGGAGGGGAGCCAAAATATGGGGGTGGGGGTGCTGGTGGGGAGGGGGCAGCTGGGGAGGAGGGAGAGGCCAGACCCCAGGACCTCACTGTTCCCTGCCCCATCCCCTTCTGCCCCAGCCCCCACCACTTTGAGGAGGAAGGGAGCCCGCAGCCAGTGAGGGCCAGCGAGGGTCCTGAGGGGGGAGGCCACTTGGGCTGCCCCCGCTCCCTCACTTGACGCGAATTTCAGCATACTCAGCTAACTCCTCCGTCAGGGTGTAGCTGTCCTTGGTGGGTCGTTTTCCCAAGTCCGAGTGGGAATAGCTCAGGTCCAGCTCCGGGGCTTCCCCGCGAAGGCCCAGCAGCCTCCTCTCAGATCCCACTCGCCTCTCACTCTACAGAGGAGGAGGAGACAACTCGTTAGCAGGATCTTCTCCCCAGATTTCCCCATGCAAAGACTGGAATGCTTCCAGTTTCCCATCACCCCAGAGTTCAGCTCCCAAGTGCCAGGCAAGCCTCTTTCTTGAAGAGCTCCATCCCAGAACACCCCAAGGTCATTACCGCATTCCACTCTGGGGCCTTTGCTGATGCTGATACCCCAACACCACAACCTCCTCATTACTGAGCGTGAAATCTCCCTACAAAGTCCCTTCCTCAAGGGTGCTTTCTTCAACACAGGAATGTTAGACCACACAGGGCAACACAGAATATCTGCCCGTATTCAGTCTCCATGGTCAGATCCAAAAGCTTGCAAATGGCTGCTTCGGGAAGTCCTTACCCTCCCCAACCTGGGAGACCCGGAAGTTGTGGCTTCGGCTTCCCTCTCATGCTTCGCACCCCTGTCCCCCACCTCACAGGTGCTTGGACACACGTACACAGGACAATGGCCACAGACAGAAGCAGCAGCAGTGGGACAGAATAGACAAAGCTGGGGCTACTGGGCAGGACCAGACTTAACCAGAGACCATCTCGGACACCTGACGAGGACGCACACGTGGACACCAACCCCGAGACCCAGCGCAGGCCTGGAGGCAGGCACACTGAGGCCCCGGGACCTACCTCCTGGGGCTCTCAGTGACATTCCAGGGCAGAGACCTCTCTGGACTACTGGAGAAGGAAATGCAGTCACAGACACAGGCAGGAAGGGTGAGGGCCCCACCCCCAAGCTCCCCATAACCTCAGCCTGGCACCTCCCTGCCAGTCTCTAGGGACAACCCAGCCCTCCGAAGTTCCATCCTGACCACCCGCCCCCACTTGGTCTTACAGTCCCTGCTAGGGACCTCAGCATCCCCGGCACCCAGGTCCCTGGCTGTTCTGGAGCCATGGAACCCTGGTCCTCACCTCATACTTCTCTGGTGCCCCAGAGATGCGGAAGTCACTGCTGTACAGGACGTGGGGGTTGTCCCCTGCCGAGAAGCTGGGACTCTCTGTCACATTCTTTCTGCAAGGCAGGACACGTCAGTCTAGTGGGACTCTCAGGTCTCCCTCTCCCTACCCCTTCTGCATGATCCATCCACCTTGGACTTTGGCCCCAGGAACCCCAGAGTGGCTCCTACCCGTCTCTCTAATGGAGCAAACACACTCTTCAGAATGACTAGCCCCACTGAGTCCCTGGCTGTCCACCCCTGTCTGCCTCCACGGTTCCTGTCCTGGCTGAAATGGGCAGAGCCACAGTCCTGGAGACAGAGAGGCTGGCGCACAGAATGTGGGCAAACAGGTCACCAGCGATCCCCAAGGTACTTGGCCAGGCCCTGCCGTGAACCTGGCCAACAGTGGCGCAAACCCACTTTCCTGCTGGGAGGGACATTCTCAGAGCAGAATGCGCCCTCCCCACACTGCTCTCCCTTGCCCGCCTCCAATCTCCCACTTTCCCCCACACCCCTTCGAGCTCCCCACCCCCAGATCAGCCCTGGCAGGCACTTACTTTCTCCGTGTCTGGGTGATGTAGCAGACGATGGCAATTAGGATGGCAAAGGCAACCACAGCTCCCACTGGCCCGATCTTGGCCCACATCAGTCGGTCTGAGGACAGAGAAGACCCAGGTATCTCAGGGCTGCGGTGCAGGGAGCAAGACACCTGGGTCCTCAGGAGACGGGCTGGGGTGAGAGTCTAATATTTGCACAGCGGTCAAGTCCTTGCCCTGACTAAGGAACACGGAAGCTCCTGGTTGCTCATGGGTGTGATCCCTTTAGCTGCTGCAGGGCCCAGCGTGGGCTGAGGAAGAGCAGGCAAACTCAGGGCAGCCGCCGTCACCAGCCACAGCGGATCTTCTGCTACTTGACCCATCTTCCCAGCTGACCCATGCTCAGGATACAAGGGGGGGTCCCTACTTCCCTCAGTCCCCACCCAAGGCCACAGCACTCACGAGCTCCCTGGAAGGGCAGCTCCAGGCTCTGGGTGCCGTAGAGGTTCCTGGAGGTGCAGATGACCCGGGGCGGGGCCTGGGCCTGTCCCCGCAACGTGAGGATGCTGGTGAGCAGGAGGCCACTTCTCTCTGAGTACACGAACTCCCGCTCCGTCTCGTTCACCGTCACATTGCGCGATGGCAGCTCGAAGGCCACAGACGGCTCGGGGTTGGATTTCACCACGCACAGACACTGCACCGTGTCACGAGCCGCGGAGCAGTGCGACTCCAGGAGGATCATGGGGGCAACTGCAAGGTCAAGGCCAAGACAGAATGGGCTGGAGCCAGCTGGAGGCCAGGCTGCCAGGGACTCCTTGGCGGGGCGCAGTCAGGGTGTCCAACCGTGGGGGTGGTGGCTACGTGTGGGATTCCCAGTTCCCTTGATTTTTTTTTTCTCTGTCTTGATGGGAAAACGCAGAGCACCTTGACCATTCTGTGACCCGGACAGCTACACGTTCTCCTTGCAGGACTGAACACAGCCAGGGCCTTAAACATTCCCGGGCACTGATAAACGTGTTTATGTTATTCCCCCAAACACTGAAAAAACCACCAGCCCTAGCCCTGAGCCACACTGAGGGGATCACAGTGGCCCCCACCCCTTCTGTCTGTAAGTTCCCCTAATAAATGATTTTTTAAATTTTGAGCTTTGAACCCAGGGCCTTCACACTGAACTACATCCCCAGCCGTTTTCTATTTTGAGATAGGGTCTCACTAAGTTTCTTTTTTATTTTTTTTTTCCCAGTACCGGGAATGGAACTCACAACCTCGCGCTTGCCAGGCAGGTGCTGTGCCGCTGAGCTAAATCCCCAGCGCCCTCACTATGTTTCTAAATTGCCCAGACTGGGCTTGAACTTGTGATCCTTTTGCCTCAGCTTCCCAGAGTCCTGGAATTATGTGTGCCACTGTGCCAGGGTCTAATAAATGCTTGAGACTGGACCACCCTGGTCTCCAGAGCGCCTTTCTTTGAAATCCTAACTGGCCCCGGCTTGAGAAGGTTTCAGGTGTTCCCTTGAGGGAAACCCTCCTGCTGCTACTTTTGGGGCCACTCCAGCCTCAAAATGGGCCAGAAAAGAACACTATGTGACAGCAGCGAGTTTCATTTTCCCTTTGTATCATCTCTAACTTTGTTTCCCTTGTTAAATATAAATCAGGGCACTCCCTGCTCAAAGTCCTCCCACAGCTGCTCCCTGGGTCACTTGGAATAAAATCTAAATTCTCTGACACTCTCTCCCCTCACCCTACTTCCTTCCTTTCCAGCTGTACTGACCTCCCTGCTGCTTCTCAGGCTTGAGGAGTTCCTTCCCACCCCGCAGGCTGAGAACGCCTCGTTTCTACAGCCACACTCCCCGGAAACCTGCCCAACTCCCTTTCTCTGGCCCTCTCTCTATCTCCCCGCCCCCACTCCTTCCCCCCTTCCTCCGCAGAAAGGTCTCTACGCAGGTGACATTTCGGACCTCCATGGAAACCACCTCGCTCACTCCCTGCCTCGCTTGGATTTTCTCTCAAGTGCTTTTCCCCACCCAAGTTATACACTGACGTGGTTCGTCCTCATTTCCATCAAGGTGGCCTGTCGCTCCGTCTCTACTCTGTTCCCCACAGTTAGAAGAGATGAGCTATTAGATTCTCATGGCCGAAGGGTCTCCCACTCAGACACAGCCTGCTGCCTCCTTCCAGGACCTGCTCTCCACCTACAGTCCACCAAAGACGCCCTCTCACGTGTTTCTTCCCTAGGGACCCTTGAATCCTGGCCCTCCCTGCCTCACCACCATCAGCACCAAACACCACCCTCCACCTGTGGTCATATGGTTAAGCTTTGCTTTGCTACTGTTTAATTGCAAAAACAGTATTGGGCTGTTTCTTCTTTCATTTTCCAAAAGATGAGATTATATTAAAACATCAAATACTGCTTTTTAAACTCTATTTTTTATTCCTCCTGGACAGTCCAGCACACTTTTCTGCCTGCCCTGGACTGAGCGCTGGATCTGCAATAGCTCTGACCTGAATCTACTTACAAAGCCCCTTGGCCCACTCACTCCCATCTATTTTTAACATTCAGCAAAAATGAATGTGTAGGAATAGCAGTGGGCTAGGGAGTCACGTGAGAGATACATTCACGCCAGTGATGATTCTAGTGGGAACCTCAGCGCATGCGTTTCTAAGTCTACTAAATAAAAAATGACAGGCTGTAAATACTGTTTAGACAAATGTGCTTGCTGTACTGTCAATCAACACACCTCAGAACAAACTAATGCAACAAATCCGAACTAACAGAGGTTGAACTTGGTCTAAACGCTCCCATTCAAGATAGCCCCGGTGGCACTCTGGCGAGAAGTGTCCACCCTGAGCGATGGGGCGTGGGAGTGGGGGTGATGCCTAGAGGCACAGAGGATAGGGGGTTTGAGTGCCAGCTCTGCCATCTGCTGGCTGGGTGAGGCCACTCCGTTCCCCTGCGCTTGAGTTGGAGTTAGCTGTGTAAATGGAACTTGTGGTCTTTAACTCAGAAGGCGCCACAGGAAGACAGGTGCAGGAGCATGTTGTGAGCACTTAGCATCCACCCAGTGTTTATGGTTAGGGAGACAGAAACATCCTCAAAGAAGCAACATGTGAAGAAAGCCTTGGTCCTCACAACCATCCTGTTGGTGAGGCTCTATCCTCACACCCTCTTTCAGAGGAGGAAACTGAGGCTCAGCCAAAGAGAGGCCACTTGCCTGGGATTTTGCAGCAAGAGGAGGACAGAGCTGGGATTCTGACCCAGTCCTGCTCAGTTCTGTGGGGTACTAGACACCAGTAAAACTTCAGTTTTCTATCACACAGGGTACCCCCTCCCCAGTCATGTGGGTGTTCGAACAAAATAAGTCAATCCAGGCACCATGCTCGACTAGTTCCCTGCACATCACAAGCAGCCAGTAAGGGTGACGGCCTGCTGGGTGCCCCACATCACGCCGGGCCCTGTCAGTAGCAGGACGGGGGACCCTGCTTGAGGAAAGCCCTGGTGGTTAGGGACATCAACTGCCCAGACTGAGGGGACCTGAGGGCTGCACTCCCAAGAGGGAGGGTTGTGAGGGAGGTGAGGCAGCCAAAGCTTTAAGAGCTGGGGCCCACAGGAGTCTGGAAAATTCCCTTATCTGGCCAGCTTTCCTAACTGCATGGCCTTGGGGAATTCTGACCTTTCATATTCTCCTCGGTCAGGGAGACAACGATGACACAGTGACCAGCAGGACTTGGCAAGATAACACCTGCAGAAGACTGGACTGGACACCCAGCCCAGGCCAGGCCCAGAAAGAGTGTTGTTGACCCTCTCCTATGACACACAAGGTTGAGGCTGTCCTGGAAACAGAGGTGGGGTGGTGGTGTATGCACATTTTGGGGCTCCCCTCAGGCTCCCAGGAGGTCCTCTGACCCATAAACCTAAGCCAGACGTAGTAGCACACACCTGTAACACCAGCCCCCTAGGAGGCTAGAGCAGGAGGGTCACAAATTCAAGCGCAGTCATAGCAATGTAGCAAAACTCTGTCTCAAAATTTAAAGACTGCAAAACTAAACAATAACCAAAGAATCACTGGCTTGGGGTGTAACAGGAGGAAGGGTACAGCAGAGTGGGGAGGGGTGCAGACCAGGATGGCAGGTATGAAGAAAGCAGAGTAGTGTGCACCACAATCACTGGAAGCTGTGAAGGGGAAGAGGATAGAACGGTGCCCATGATACAGGTCAGCAGAAAAGCGGATGGCCTACCATGGCTTGGCCCTGCAAGATGGCACTGCAGGAACAATCTGCATTGGCTGTGTCCCGATTACTACTGTGTACAGAGTACTGAGCATGGACCAGATGCTGAAGCGTATGCGCTGATCTCACTGAACTTTCTGGCAAACCCAGGCGGGGGTTGTTGTAGACAGAGTAACTGAGGCCCGAGAGGTTCAGTGTGAGACTAGTGCCAGAGATGGGCAGAGCTAAAGAGGAAACAGGTGAAAGGAAAGCACAGAGTGGCTGTTCCAGAGGGAGCTGCTTGGGGAAGGGGAGTGGAAATGTGACTTCGCTGCTATGACCTGGAGGCAGGGTGGGGAGGCGGTGGAAGGTGCTGCCCATACAGAGGAGGTCAGAAGAGGCGCTGGTCTGCAGGGAAGGATGCAGGACAAGGCCAGGACAGAAGCTCCTTACTGCCGTCCATCACATCTCTCTAGCGGTCCTCTATCTGTGAACGAGCTTGGTGTCTTCTCCATCCCATCCTTCTCCTCCCACAGAACCGCACAGCCCTTTGTGCACAATGAATGACTGCTCAGTCAGTGTTTTCTGATGTCAGCACAAGATGAGGTCACCTCAGGGCAGCACAGAAGCCTGGAATCAGATCGTCTGCATCTGAATCTCATATTCTACCATTTCTTATCTGTGTGGCCTGAGGCGGGTGGCATAACCTCTCTGGACCTCAGTTTTCTCCTCTGTAGTCTAGAGCCAGTCATAGGACCTCCCTCATGCAAACGTCTTGAAGATGAAATGAGTGGGTCCCCGTACAGTGCTTCCAACAGTGCCCGCTAAATAGCAACGCTTCGCAAGGTTAGACTTCAGAGTAAAAAAATAAAAATAAAAAAAGATTTCAGAGTTACTGCTTTAAACCGAGGAGAGAGGAGGTAGCCCCAGGATTCCAAAATCTCCTTGGCCAAAAGCCGAGCCCAGGATGCAGGAACTATATTCTCTGGGGGATTTGTATTTTCTTCCTGTGGATTTGGCTCCCCTACTATCCCATCCTTGTCTGGTAAAGATGGGCAAAGTTGTAACCTAGGTGTCCCACACTGGTCCCTCTGTCACCAGCGAGGAGGGAGGGGGACTCACATTCCACTGACACGTTGAAGGCAGTGGCCCTCTGGCCGTACTGGTTCTCAGCCACACACCAGTACTCCCCGTCATCCTCGGGTGTGACTGCCGGCAGCTCCAGCTGCAGCTCGCTCTCGTAGATGACCGTGGCCAGGATCTGCTTCTCCTTGAAGATGGTGAGAATAGGGTCCGGTTTACTCTGTGTGGAGCACACGATGGACACTGTCTCCCCCTCCACAGCCACCATGGTTCCGTTCACTGTCGGCTTCCAGGGTGCATCTGAAGGACAGGACAGGTGGTTGTTGGTCAGAAACCCGGTGGTGTTGCTGCCTCTGCCAGTCAACTCCCACCACAAAATGTGACCCCTGACACTCCAAACCTCGCACACACATGTAGGATGGTTCATGTGAGCCCAGTCCTGGCTGCCTTGTTTATACGAACACTGCTTCTATAGCCAGAATCTTCAGATCTGGAGCTACATACTCCTTCCCAGCTGTGTATGGACCCATGTTTTAACCAGAGGGACTCTGTTTTCTCGTTTGGAAAATGGGCTTAATGATAATTCTAATTTCAGTCAGCAGTCACTGAGAATCTGCTGAGTAACAGGCACAGTTCTAGCTTAAATAAGGGCTATGTGAGCAGATAATATATAAAAAAATTAAATATATTTGCAAAGTGGCTAACCACTGTGGAGAAAAACAAAGTGTTGGAAAGGGAAATCAGGGGAAATACAATTTTAAACAGAATGATGAGGGCAGGCTTCCCGGATACTAGGAGGTGGGCATAAGATATCTGGGAGAGGAGAATACATATAAAGTCCTCAAGAAGTGCTGAGGATACATTGGTTATGGCACTGTTACTATTGGGACACTTTGCCTCAATAAGTAATTATGAATGAGTGAATGAGTGAATGAATGAATAACCTCTGCCTGGTTCCTGGCTAAGAGTCCAGCTCTGCCAGCACCTGTACTCTGTGCCCTTGGGTGAACCCTGGGGTTCCTTTAACTTCCCTGTCAGAATGACAACTGAGTATGGTGGTACAAGCCTATAATCCTAGCGGCCTGGGAGGCTGAGTCAGGAGGACCAACAAATTTGAATCCAGCCTAGGCAACCTAGTAACTTACTAAGAGACCTTGTCTAAAAAGAAAAAAAATTTAAAAAGGGACTGAGAGCCAGGCTTGGTGGCACACACCTGTAATCCCAGCACTCAGGAGTCTGAGGCAGGAGGATCACTGTGAGTTCAAGGCCTGCCTCAGCTACATAGTGAGTTCAAGGCCAGTCTGAACTGCATAGAGAGATCCTGTTGCAAAAAAAGGGAGCGGGGACTGAGGATGTAGCTCAGATGAAAGCCCTGGGTTCAATCCCCCATACTGGGGGTGAAAACTGGCCTTTTTCTTTCTTTCTTTCTTTCTTTCTTTCTTTCTTTCTTTCTTTCTTTCTTTCTTTCTTTTTCTTTCTTTCTTTCTTTCTTTTTCTTTCTTTCTTTCTTTCTTTCTTTTTCTTTCTTTCTTTCTTTCTTTCTTTCTTTCTTTCTTTCTTTCTTTGTGGTATTGGGGATCAAATCCAGAGGCACTCTACTACTGAGCTACATCCCTCGCTTTTTTTATTATTTTTATTTTGAGACAATATCTTGCTAAATTTCCTAAGCTGCCCTCAAATCTGCAATCCTGCTGCTGTGGCCTCCTGAATACTTGGAATTACAGCGATGTGCTACCTTGCCTAGGGCAACTGGGTTCATTTTAAAATGCAGATTCCTGGGCTGGGGTAACTCAGTGGTAAAGCGTGAGCTTTCCATCCCTAGTACCAGGGGAAAAAAGAAAAAGGAAGGAAGTAGGGAGGGAAGGAAGGAGAGAGGGAGGGAGATTTCTGGGGCCAGGGCCAAATCTACTCTCAGACCAGCCAGGGGCGGAATCTGTGTTTAATAGGCTTTCCTAAGTGGCAAGGACCAATTGTGTGTCTTCCAATCTGGTCATCTGGTTCAGAACAAGCTCACACCAGACACCTGTGGTGGGAATGAAGCAACACCTTGACAGCCACCCTCCTCTCCAACTTGTCCCCCTCGGTGTTTAGGGCAGGTCCCCTTTCCTCTTATCTCCCCTGCTGAGGTGTGTGGCACACAGGGCGGGGACTCACACATGACGCTGAGCTCCACGGTGCTGTTCTCCTGGCCATAGGAGTTCTCTGCCAGGCAGGCATACACGCCATCCTCCGCAGGGGTCACCTCCTCTAGCTCCAGGTACAGGCTCTCCGCCACCGCCTCCCGGAGCACCGTCCCATCCCGCATCCAGGTCAGCAGCGGCAGCGGGTTGCTGTCAGCCCCGCAGAGCAGGCTGACGTGGGAGCCCTCGATGGCCTCCACCGAAGTGTTCATCTCCACGATCACCGGGGGGTCTGAGGCCAGCGACAGGGGTCAGTGGGCGGACGATGCTGCAGACCGGCCACGCCCAGCCCCTCTCCGGCCACGCCCCCAGCCCATCCGGACCCCGCCCCAGCCCTCCCCC